>NC_044041.1:138288870-138625095 GCF_901765095.1 Microcaecilia unicolor | reverse complement strand
TTTTGGAAAGCGTGAACAGACGCTTCACATCCACCTGTTCCACTCCACTCATTATTTTATATACCTCTATCATGTCTCCCCTCAGCCGTCTCTTCTCCAAGCTGAAAGCCCTAGCCTCCTTAGTCTTTCTTCATAGGGAAGTCGTCCCATCCCCGCTATCATTTTAGTCGCCCTTCGCTGCACCTTTTCCAATTCCACTATATCTTTCTTGAGATGCGGCGACCAGAATTGAACACAATACTCAAGGTGCGGTCACACCATGGAGCGATATAACGGCATTATAACATCCTCACACCTGTTTTCCATACTTTTCCTAATAATACCCAACATTCTATTTGCTTTCCGAGCCGCAGCAGCACACTGAGCAGAAGGTTTCAGTGTATTATCGACGACGACACCCAGATACCTTTCTTGGTTCATAGCTCCTAACGTGGAACCTTGCATGATGTAGCTATAATTCGGGTTCTTTTTTCCCCACATTCAGGTTCCTTCTCTGTACCCTTTCTAAATTCCACTGTATCTTTTTTAGGTGCACTGACCACAATATTTGAGGTGCAGTCGCACCATGGAACGATACAAAGGCATCATAATCTCAGTTTTTTTCTCCATTCTTTTATAGCAGAAGTTGAAAAATTATTCGCTTTCTTAGCAATCACTGCACAACAATACTTAAATATTTTTCCTGGGTGGTGATTCCTAATATAGAACCTTGTATTATGTAGCTATAGTATGGATTCCTCTTCTCTACATGCATAATTTCACATTTGCTCACATTATCTGCCATTTGGATGCCCATTTTCCTATTCTTATAAGGGCAATTTTTCACAACCCTCTTGTAATTTAACTTTGAATTACTTTGTGCCATCATGAAATTTAGATCACCTCACGGGAAAATGAGATTCTTACCTTGGTAATTTTCAAGACGTATGAAGAGAGACTTGCTGACCCGAACATGTATACCCTGGAGGAAAGGAGGAACAGGGGTGATATGATACAGACGTTCAAATATTTGAAAGGTATTAATCCGCAAACAAACCTTTTCCAGAAATGGGAAGGCGGTAGAACGAGAGGACATGAAATGAGATTGAAGGGGGGCAGACTCAGGAAAGATGTCAGGAAGTATTTTTTCACAGAGAGGGTGGTGGATGCTTGGAATGCCTTCCCACGGGAGGTGGTGGAGATGAAAACAGTAACGGAATTCAAACATGCGTGGGATATGCATAAAGGAATCCTGTGCAGAAGGAATGGATCCTCAGAAGCTTAGCCGAAATTGGGTGGCGGAGCAGGTGGGGGGAAGAGGGGTTGGTGGTTAGGAGGCGAGGATAGTGGAGGGCAGACTTATATGGTCTGTGCCCTGAAAAAGACAGGTACAAATCAAGGTAAGGTATACACATATGAATTTATCTTGTTGGGCAGACTGGATGGACCATGCAGGTCTTTTTCTGCCATCATCTACTATGTTACTATGTTCTTTCCTTTAGTCACAGCAGATGAATCCATTAACTGATGGGTTGTATCGCCTACCAGCAGGAGGAGATAGAGAGCACAGAAAAACCATAGTGCCTCTCGGACGGCTAGCCCCAACTGCCTTCAGTATCTGAGATTTCCAAAGCAGAGTGAACCATAAAGGTATAGTAACATAAACTTTCCTCACAGCAACCAAACACCCCAGAACAGGAGCAATAACCATACAAAGGAGGGATGAACTCAACCTCCTGTAGAAGAACATCATGTAGAAATTTTGAAAACTGGTATCCAACTTCTCCCAATGAGATCTATATCTGCATGAAAGATCTGAACAAAAAACAAGTCACACTAGAAGGATTCACGGATTCATCTGCTGTGACTAAAGGAAAGAAAATTACCAAGGTAAGAACCTAATTTTCCCTTCCTTGTCATCAGCAGCAGATGAATCCATTAACTGATGGGATGTACAAAAGCACTCCCTAAATAGGGTGGGAACAGGCCACACCGCGAGCAAGCACTTGTGCTCCAAAAATAGCGTCCTGCTTCGCTGCAACATCCAGCCTATAATGCCGGACAAATGAGAGCTGAGAAGCCCAAGTAGCCGCACTACAGATCTCTTGAAGAGAGAGTGCACCCGTTTCAGCCCACGAGGAGGAAATCGCTCTCGTGCAATGCGCCTTAAACGCTTCAGGCGGAGACCGGCATGAAAGCAGATACGCAGAAAAAATGACTTCCTTGATCCAACAGGCTATAGTGGCCTTAGACGTCGGACACCCGCGTCGAGGACCTGTCAACAATACAAAAAGGTGATCAGAAGTCCTGAAGTCATTTGACATCTGTAGATACTGCAACAGCGCCCTGCGGACATCCAGAAGATGTAACTGCCCAAAGGAGTCCGGGAACTCTTCCCTAGAAAAGGAAGGGAGAAAAATGGGCTGGTTCAGGTGAAACGCTGAAACCACCTTAGGTAGGAAGGAAGGCACTGTACGTACCGTTACTTTGGACTCCGAGAATTGCAGGAAAGGGTCCCGACAGGACAGCGCCTGCAGCTCAGACATGCGTCTAGCCAATGTAATGGACACCAAAAAGACTGTCTTGAGAGTCACATCCTTCTCCAAAGCTCGCTTAAGCAGCTCAAAGGGCAAACACTGAAGAGCCTTCAACACTAGCCTCAGGTTCCAGGCCAGACAGGGCAACCGGACGGGAGGACAGAGCCTAAGCACTCCTCTGAGAAATCGGGCAATGTCCGGATGAGCAGCAAGGGACAAGCCAGCGACCTTCCCGCGATAGCATAATAATGCTGCCACTTGTCAAGTGGTCTGATTTCAGAGAAGTGCCCTGCTTGACCATCACGGATTTTGATGAAATTTTCTGTGAACATTCATACATGTCCCCAATGAACACTGGTAAAGTTTTATGTTCGCCGATGCAATACTAGCTGAGATATAGCAATCTGTTTCACCCCATACTGCAGCCTTCTATGGTATGACTCCGAGATTTCGGCAACTTTGAGACACTGTATCTCCGGCAATATTTTGCTGAGAGAAACAAAACTTGGCCAGCTTGTACAACTTTTTGTGCTCTATTAAACAAAATAATAAAATAATAATCTTCATGAGCGATTTCCATGAAGAAAACTTGGAGCAAACTTGGTGCGAAAAATTTGCGGCACGAAAAAATTGTAAAGTTTGGCTTTTTATAGCTCTGGAATTAAAGGTATGATAAATGTGAAACTTTGCACACAACAACTTATCAACACAAGGTTTTCGAATATAAAATTTCATTCTCCTAATATTTTCCATTAGTTCACAAATTGAGTGTAAAGTTGATTATTTTTGCAAAAATGCCAAAAATAGGGTATTTTTAGCCCACTTTCACAAAATAAGACCTTCTGGAAACTCTTTTTAATCATTTTCATTGGAAAGAGCAGGTCTCAAACCCCTTAAAAAAGTAGGGTTGGTTTTTCATCGCTGGCATATAAGGCCCGAAATAGGGACAAAGTTGAGAATGTTGCTATCGCAACATCACATGCATTCTATTATTTTTGTTTTATACAGACACTAGTAAAAAAGGCCCGTTTCTGACACAAATGAAACGGGCGCTAGCAAGGTTTTCCTTGGAGTGTGTATGTTTGGGAGAGTGTATGTGAGAGTGACTGTTTGAGAGTCAGAGTGAAAGTGTGAGTGTGTGAGAGAGAGAGTGAGTCTGGGTGTGAGTGTGTTTGTGAGAGAGTGTGTGTGAGAATGAGAGTGTGTGCAAGTGTGTATGTGAGACACAGTGTGAGAGAGAGTGTGTGTGTGTGGGCAAGAGAGAGAGTGTGTGTGAGACACAGATTCTCTGTGAGAGTGAGTGTATGACACCAAGCGAGTGTGTGAGTGACTGTGTGGCACATAGAGAGTGAATGTGATACAGTGTGAGACAGAGTGTGTGAGAGTGAGAGTCAGAAAGACATTGTATATGAGAGAGAGAGTGTGAGCCGTGCCCTCCCAATCCATGGCCATCTGTCCCCTGCCCCCTCCATTCATCCTTTTCCAGCAATTCCCCTCTGTCCCTGAGCCCTGCCCTCCCAATCCATGGCCATCCATGTTTGTCTGTCACCTGCCCCCTCCATTCATCCCTATCCAGCATTTCCCCTCTCTGCCTGAGGCCTGCCCTGCAATCCATATCCATCCATGCCCATCTGTCCCCTCCATTCATCCCTATGCAGCAATTCCCCTCTCCCTGAGTCCTGCCCTTCCAATCCATGCCCATCCATGCTCATCTGTCACCTGGGCCCTCCATTTTTCCCTATCTAGCATTTCCCCTCTCTGCCTGAGGCCTGCTCTGCAATCCATATCCATCCATGCCCATCTGTCCCCTCCATTCATCCCTATGCAGCAATTCCCCTCTCCCTGAGTCCTGCCCTTCCAATCCATGCCCATCCATGCTCCTCTGTCACCTGGCCCCTCCATTTTTCCCTATCCAGCATTTCCCCTCTCTGCCTGAGGCCTGCTCTGCAATCCATATCCATCCATGCCCATCTGTCCCCTCCATTCATCCCTATCCAGCAATTCCCCTCTCCCTGAGTCCTGCCCTTCCAATCCATGCCCATCCATGCTCCTCTGTCACCTGGCCCCTCCATTTTTCCCTATCCAGCATTTCCCCTCTCTGCCTGAGGCCTGCTCTGCAATCCATATCCATCCATGCCCATCTGTCCCCTCCATTCATCCCTATCCAGCAATTCCCCTCTCCCTGAGTCCTGCCCTTCCAATCCATGCTCATCTGTCACCTGGCCCCTCCATTTTTCCCTATCCAGCAATTTCCCTCTCTCCCTGAGTCCTGCCCTCCCAATCCATGCCCATCCATGCTCCTCTGTCCCCTGCCCCCTCCATTCATCCATTTCCAGTAATTCCCCTCTCTCCCTGTGCCCTGTCCTCCTAATCCATACCCATCCATGCTCCTCTGTCCCCTGCCGCCTCCATTCATCCTTTTCCAGCAAGTCCCCTATCGCCCTTTCATGACCCCCCCCCCCTCGCATCCATGCTACTCTCTCTCCCATGTCCCAGCCTGGCCCGCCCTCTTCTCCCCCCCCCCCCTTCGCATCCATGCCTCGCATCCATGCATCCCTTTTTTTTTTTTTATTATTCTTTTTAACTTTACCTCCGTGGCGGTTCGTGCAGCGAAGCGTCAGGGAAGGAGGCGGCGCTCCCGACGTCTAGCTTTCCCTTCGCTGTGTTCCGCCTTATTTTGAAGGCGGAACACAGCGAAGGGAAGGCTAGACGTCGGGAGCGCCGCCTCCTTCCCTGACGTTTCGCTTCCCGATTTGTTTGTTTTTTTCGCGAGGGCGGGGCAGAGACGGCTGGCTGGCTTGAAGGCTTCACACCACGAATCCACGAACCCTACAGCTTCAGTGACGTCAGATGGCTTCAGGGCTTCAGGGCTTCACAGAACGTTGTCCTCATTAGAACGTTCACGGTGCGTTTTATTATATTAGATTATTAATACCTAAATTGCGTTGGTCCATGGTGACATTGTCACTACCAGTTCAGGAACTTGAACCAGTAACCCCATCGCCATAGGGGTCACGCCCGATAGCTGTGCAATACCAGCCACGGGTGGGTTTCTTGGATGAGGATCCCAAGCCTCTAGTTTCGTTTCTTCATCAAGGTTCCAAAGCCTTGTGTGGGTTATCTGTCCGGTTCCCAAGCCGACGATTGGGCAGGCTTATCCTAGGTTCCTAAGCCTAAGTGGGTATCTTAAATGGTTCCCAAGCCGAAGTCCGTAATGTTTGTATGAACTGCCAAATTCCAACAATTGTTTATTTATTATTGAATTTACGAGCCACTTTCTTAGTGTCACTTCTGGGAATTGATACTGGCGGCCTGACGACATAAATGATGGCGCTGGAAGCACACAAATAAGATGTTGTGCTGGAACCCAACAAACATCTTTTCTTTCAGGCCAATAAAATGAATGAGCCGGGCCTGGTGGATGCATAAATGTTACCAATGCATCATTTTCTCCTTAGATGGAAATTTCTACAAACGTTGCCTACCCACCACTTATTGTCATAATGCAGGCAACATAACAACCAGGCAATAGTTTGGCCAATTTTAAATTAGGATCGACAATATCGGAAATTTTGGCCACAAAGTTATTCGTGTCATTTGAAACTTTGCTGACAGAAATCGAATTCGAATCAGCTGGCACAAACCGGTGACGACCTCTTGTGCCAGCTATTGTGCAGCTAGCTTTCCATCTTTCTTCTTGCAGCATCCTGTTTTCTTGGATTGCTTCAGTCGGAACATACATATATTTAATTCCATGATGTTTTTGTCACAAAGTTAAACAGATCTATTGGCATCAGTATTTGGTCGGTTAATGGTCACTGGAGACTGGCTCGAGCAGCCAAACGTTTAGTCGTGCCACCAACTCCATCACATGTTGACTTGCCATGACTCGTGCCAAAAAAGTTCCATTCAGCCTCAATTTCAAAATCATTCTTGTGATTGCACAGATTGACAAAATTTTTGTAATTTTTGCATTGTGCTGCTGAACCGTCACTAAAGTAGTATATTCTAGTAATCTTCGTTTATTCGTCAAAAAAATCAATTTCCGAATGAACGTGTGCACAGAAACCTTATGTTGCATATGATCAGAAATTATGCAGCAGTTGACAATTTGCAGCACGCCATCTTTATTGATATAATAAGCGACGAATGGATGCACTGTGCATTCTGAATTCTCCCAGTGAAAGCCTTGAGCAGCGTCTTTGACAACAAACAAGTAATTCTGCGCAAAAGCCATCAGTACGATAAGTTCGGTTTCTTTTAGGCCAGCTTTTAATGACTTCAAATATTCGCTTTCATGTTTTGAAATGAAGTGGTGGCCAGTCAGTTTCCAAATTTTGCTAGCGAGTTTTTCAGTACATAAGTAATGCCACACTGGGAAAAGACCAAGGGTCCATCGAGCCCAGCATCCTGTCCACGACAGCGGCCAATCCAGGCCAAGGGCACCTGGCAAGCTTCCCAAACGTATAAACATTGTATACATGTTATTCCCGGAATTGTGGATTTTTCCAAAGTCCATTTAGTAGCGGTTTATGGACTTGTCCTTTAGGAAACCGTCTAACCCCCTTTTAAACTCTGCCAAGTCAACAGTGTTTCGAGTGTTTCACGGTCAGTATGAACCCATTGTTTGAATTCTATTGATTCTTCTAAGTCCCAGACCTCAAATATTTCTTCCAAATATGCTATCAGTGCCTCTTCACCAGGACAGCTTTGTTATCGCTGCAACATACAATCTTTGGCGTCCAGATCGCAAACTGCCTTTCCCATGAGCATCTTGTAGTCTTCTTTAATGTTGGCACCTTGTAGCATAAGCTTAACATTCTGATGGATGGTGCAGACACAAACAGAATGTGTGCCTGAGGCACCGACAGTAACACACCACTTTGGTCTGAGCTCACAGAATTTGGAAAAACCAATTTCAGCACCATATTTGTTTCGATATGCTACATATAGTTCTTTCAGATTGCACAGTAGCAACCGGTTTTGTTTTTGAACCTTGATGCCACAGAAACAAAATCTTTTTTTACCAGGGCACATCCTGCTAAATTCATCATCCTCGTAGAAATCTCGAAGTTTGTCGGCGATTGCCTTTGGTAGCAGTTTGCCAACTTTTGCATCCGGTAGTGCACAAATGCCTCTCTCTTGCTTTAATTTTCACGCTGTTTTAACCATATGTTCTGAAACGCTAAACGTTTTTGCTGTCACTGGTATTGACCAACTCTTTGGAACCAAAGTCAATAATTGAATTTTCATGGATCTATTGGATATTTTAATTTTTGTTTTCACATCTTCGTTTAGGACAGTGTAATCTTGGCAGGACAGGCATTCTTTAGCAGCCGACTTGCTAGTTTGTCCAATATCTTCGGCTGATACTGCAGCAGATACCATTATTTTTTCTGCTACCACTTTCTGCACGCGTTCAATTTTTCGTTTCACACATCCTGTTTTATCCCTACTGGCCAACCTCCGAATTTTTAATGGAGAAGTCCCCAAATCAGTCAAACTTTGATCAAGACTGTCTGAAATGTCCATATCATAATTTTCTGATGACAATGACTCTGCCTTGCTTTCGACCATAGAAACATATTTGGCTTTACACTTGGAACACATTTTTTGGCCCGGCTTCACATTTGTTTTCAATTTTTTCAAATCATCAGACATGGCTAGATCGACTTTCAACAGTCCGTGTTTAACTATGTGATTTTGTTTATCGAATGGGTTGCAGCACGACTTTTGCTTCATTTCGTACTTTTCCAATTACATCGCTTTGTGATGCAGGCAGATTTGGTCGTTGTCTGTGAACTCAACCTCCGATCGCCGAGTAATGAGCATTTTTTCATTGGCGGACAAGCTGTGCACATAATGCAGCCCAATTTTTTCTTTTTTTTTAAACTTTATTTAAGAACAAGAAAGCGCGGTAACAACAATAAACTGAGAATCACAACATTTTCCTTTTTTTCCAAACTTCCACTCTGTACTCCTACATACCCCCTGGATCTCCCCCCCCCCCCCCCCCCGCGGGCTTAACCATTCAAAATCCTGCTGTGGGCTGTCGGCGTTAATGTGTCCCAGAATGGAGACCAACATTGGAACAAACTATCTCCCTTCTGCGAGGCCAGATCTGCCACATTCCTGCGCGCCACTGCACTCAAGGAAATCACGAGGGATCTCCACCGCTGCAGAGAAGGTGGGTCTCCTGACAGCCAACCAAGTAATATAGTCTTTTTCCCCATGATGACTGCTCTTCGAAAAAATGCCAACATCCCCTTCTTATGACGGCCCTCCACCCGATAAACATCAAGCAAAAGTGTGGGGGTAGGGCGCCAGTCAATTCCCCAAATCCCTGACACAAAGACACATAGTCGGGTCCAAAAAGTTCGTACCAGGGGACAAAACCAAAACATGTGGCCCAAATGTGCCCCTAGCCCTGAACAGTTCGGACAGTCATCCTGGGGTCTCAGAGTGGCTCTGAAAGCTCTGTGAGGTGAAATATACAGTCGCATAATAAACTTATATTGTAGCTCACGTAGGGTCACATCGCCAAAGGTTTTATAGCAGATGTTTAGGCTAGACTGCAATATATTATCTCTAATACAGCATTGCAATTCCCCAGACCAGGCCTGCGCCAAGGCTCCATAGCACATCCCAGGACATGCTTCTCTGAGTTGGGTGTGAAAATATTTTAAGGGGACCGAAAGCTGCGCCTCCAGGTTGTATAGCTCGATGAGCTGCTTCCATCTCTTCGAGGTCAACGAGGTCCTCGGGAGAGATGTAATATAATGACACAATTGTAAGTATGGTAAAAATGCCCGGGGGGAGAGTTGACCACTCCCACACAAGTCTTGGAATGATTTACAAGCGCCTTCCTTTGTCAACACCTGAAAGAGAAAGATGCTCCCCACCCCCCGTCTCTCCATTCCCGAAATGTTGCTGAGGTCATGCCTACTGGGAAATCTGCATTACCTCCGATCGGTAGCAAAAGAGAGGAATGTGTTTGAAAACCTCGGAGTTTACAGATCCAGCGCCATGCCCTCCGTAATGGTATGAATAGAGGAGCATAGCCCAGTTTAGTGGGAGCCCGTACAGCAGGAGCGTGCAGCCAATAGCTAAAATGAAAAGAACACACCTTTGGCTCCGTATCGAGAAAGAAAAAAGGAAGTGCCCCCAAAACCAGTCGCTAATATGTCTCATACAGCCCGCCACAGAAAACACCTTTATGCTATGCGCTCCCAAACCTCCCTTGTTCATCGGGAGATAAGTCTGCATGAACGGGACACGAGACCGTTTCCCATTCCAAAAAAATTTCACCAGCATACAATGTAACTGCCATTCATCCTCTCTCAGAATAAAAAGTGACAGCACCTGGATCACATACAGCCACTTGGGGACCAAAACCATGTTGTATAGTGCGATTCTACCCCACAGAGACAACGGGAGATGTTGCCACATCTCCAGAGAAAGTTTAGTCGCCGACCACAAGGGAGCCAGATTGACATTGTTCAGCTGTTTCAACGAAGCTGGAATCCGAATGCCAAGATACTGAAGATGACCAATGGTCCACTTTAGTGGAAAGGATCCCACCCAGGTTGACTGTACCGACAAAGGAACCAGCAGAGCCTCCGATTTTTGTAGATTCAGCCGGAAGCCGAAATAATATCCAAATTCCTCAATGTGTTCCAACGCTGAGTAGTGATCTCTGGGGGTGTGTTAGTACAAGCAAGATGTCATCTGCATAAGCTAGTGCCTTAATGGTGAGCTGGGGCAACCGCACACCGACAATCCCCAGGTCTCTCATAATGTTACATAACAGTGGTTCTAGATATACCAAAAACAGAAGAGGAGATAGAGGGCATCCCTGCCTGGTGCCCCTGCTCACCGGAAAGCTTTGAGTATGCATCCCATTCACCAAAACCCGGGCCACTGGATCAGAGTACAGCATTTCCACTGCCTGCAAATACCATCTGGACAAGCCCACATAACGTAGCACCGCGAAAAGATAGTCCCAATTGACCCGATCAAAGGCTTTCTCAGCATCTAATCCCGCCAGTAAGAGCGGTTGACGTGACAACTCAGCGTGGGCCACTGCTAGCAATGCTCTACGCACGCTCAGTCCTGGGTGTCGCTCCCTCACAAACCCAACTTGATGGTCACCCACCAGAGCCGGAAGGTGGAGAGCTAACCTATCTGCCAAAATCCTGGCCAAGATTTTCACATCTACATTAAAGAGTGAAATCGGGTGGTAGGACCCTGGTATATCAGGGGGCTTACCCGGCTTAGGTATAAGGACAATAAGTGCTTCATTCGCTCTAGCAGGCAACCTCCCCCCCCCCCACCCCGCCACTGTCTCCTCAAAGTAAAGAGTAAGAGGCGCACTTACTTGGCTCACTAATAGCTTATAATACTCTGTGGAGAAGCCATCTAATCCCAGAGCCGTGCTTAAGGACAAAGATTTAATGGTCTGCTGTATTTCTTCAGCCTGGAGGGGGCACTCAGTTGATCTCTAGCTGCCCTAGGAAGAGTCAGAAGGCCCGCGACTCTCAAATAGTCCTCCAGAGAAGGACCACCCTGCTGTGCATCCTGCTGGTAGGTCTGAGAGAAATAGTCATAGAAGATTCTCATTATATTGTCAGGATGAGATTTACGGGAGCCATCCTGTGCTAACATTGTGGGAATAAATGTCCTATCCGACCAAGCTTTAACTACCCAAGCTAATAATTTGCCTGGGCGGTTACCAAATTTATGGAACTGGCAACGATGGGAGAACAGCTGCTTCTTCATACGTTCATGAAGCAGCGAATTCAAGGCCGCTAGGGCTGCTGTGACATTGTCATAGTTCTTTTGGGAGGGGTGTCTTATATGGGCTCTCTTTGCCTGTTGGTACCTACGCTCCAACAGGAGGATCCCCTGCGAAATTCTCCTATTCCGTGCGCTCACATAACTAATAATTTCCCCCCTCATTACTGCTTTTGATGTTTCCCAAAACAATACTGGCTCATCCATGTGTGAAAAAGGTCCCATTGCTTGATCACAAAGTCACGAAAATCTCTATCCTCGAAGAGATATGCCGGGAATCTCCAAGTTCTCGACAGCCCCACCTCATGGCCCATCGACATATCCACCTAGACCGGTGTATGATCGGAGATTACCATTGGACTCAAAGTCTGCAGCGACCACCTGTGAGAATAAGGATGTGGAAACAAAGATATAATCAATCTGCAACCAGGTCCGATGGGCCCTCGACAAATGAGTATAGTCTCTCCGCTGAGGATATAATAGTCGCCAAGGGTCCACAAGATCCATAAGTCTGCACATGCACGGCAAACCCTTGCTCCTAGCCAACGATCTCCAAGCCCCAACAGTGGATCTATCTAAATCTGGGTCTAAAACCCGATTAAAATCTCCCGCTATGATCCAGGGGGCGGTGTCATATTTTAGGCCTAAATTAACCAGCAAGTCAAAAAAGCTAGCATCATATGAGTTGGGGCCATATACTGCACACAAATAATATTCTTGTCCCAAGAAATTGATATGTATCAGGATGTACCTTCCCCCCGGGTCTTTTGCCACCAATCTCGAAGCACAAGGTAGCCCTCGCTTGATCAATATTGCCATGCCCCCCCCATCGAGCTTCCGGTGCTCCTCATCAGAGAGTTTTGTCTCCTGCAAACACGCTATAGAAGCCCCCTGGCGTTTAAGATTGGAAAGGATTTTTGAACGTTTAATCGGAGATGTGATCCCTGCTACATTCCAAGACACACACCATACTGGGCAGCCCAATTTCTTTAGAATAAAATGAACCATGGTGGCAAGTTGACAACAATTTTTTTCCAACAACGCAAATGGGCAAAGTGGGATTGTCAGTTGACTCTTTGACATTCAATTTTCGCATATTAAGCAAAATCGCAATTAATAATATGAAGTAAGTGTATTAAATTAATACAAATCTGAAGAGAAGTTATAAAGATTCTTATGTTATGACAAACATATAACTACACCTGCACAGTACAGAATCCTATAGCCGAAACATGCTAATGCACGGCATCAATAAGGTACTTACAGAATATTTAAACAATGTCATTAGTGTAGAAGCACCGCTAGTAGACTAACAGATTCATATAGCATACAAAAAATGAATTATACACTTTAAACTTCAGCAGAAATGGAAAGAAAATGACATAATATAGAAAAATGCATGTTGAAGTATATGACGTTGCGATAGCAATGTCCTCAACTTTGTCCCTATTTCTAGAGCCTTATATGCCCGCGATGAAAAACCAACCCTACTTTTTTAAGGGGTTTGAAACATGCTCTTTCTAATGAAAATGATTAAAAAGAGTTTCCAGGTCTTTTTTTGTAAAAGTGGGCTAAAAATACCCTATTTTTGGCATTTTTGCAAAAATCATTAACTTTACACTCAATTTGTGAACTAATGGAAAATATTAGGAGAATGAAATTTAATATTCGAAAACCTTGTGTTGATAAGTTGTTGTGTGTAAAGTTTCATATTTATCACACCTTTAATTCCAGAGATATAAAAAACAAACTTTACAATTTTTTCGTGCCGCAAATTTTTGGACCAAGTTTTCTCAAGTTTTCTTCATGGAAATCGCTCATGAAGATTTTTTTATTATTTTGTTTAATAGAGTGCAAAAAGCTGTACAAGCTGGCCAAGTTTTGTTTCTCTCAACAAAATATTGCCGGAGATACAGTGTCTCAAAGTTGCCGAAATCTCCGAGTCATACCATAGAAGGTTGCAGCATGGGATCAAACTGAGCCGAGGTAATTTTGGTCCACTCCTCTAGAAAGAGGGAAAGACGTCCTCCTATTGCTGGTATGGCGGAGTGGGCCGGCGTCCCATCATTGTGGAGGACGCCCCTGAACTACTGGCCTTGACCCGGCCCCTGCGGAACGTTTGTCCAAGCGAAAGGAGTTCCCGCGGAAAACGGGTACGTTGAGAAAACCCAGCAGAGCGCCCCGGGCGATACCTCCGAGTTTCACAGAAGCAAGGTATAGAGGAGGAGGTAAACACAGAACCTTTGGAAGAAGGCCTCGGCCTATCCTCAGATAACCGCTGGGCTTTAGAGTCCCCCAGGACTTTCACAATCTTCTCCAATTCCTCTCCAAATAACAGGATGCCCCGAAAGGGTTGCCTCACCAGCCTTTGCTTAGAAGCCATGTCAGCCGCCCAATGCCGCAGCCAAAGAAGGCGGCGGCCAGAAACCGCCACAGACATCTGTTTAGCCAAAGCTCTGACCAGTTCATAAAGGGCGTCAGCCAAAAATGACAGCGCCAACTCCATCCGTGGGGCGACCTCAGAAAGGGGACCCGCACCATCGGCGGGCTGTTCCACCGTCTGCTGTAGCCTGGAAAGACTTGCCCGGGCTGCACAGGAACTGCAAATAGACGCCCTCAAGGCAAGGCCCGCAATTTCAAAGGACTGCTTCAGTGCGGACTCCAGCCGCCGGTCCTGCATGTCCTTCAAAGCGACCCCTCCCTCTACTGGGAGAGTGGTCTTTTTTTGTCACCGCCATGACCAATGCATCCACTTTAGGCATCCCCAAAGGGGCCAAGTGCTTCTCACACAGAGGGTAAAGCTGACCCATAGCCCTGGCCACTTTCAACGGCCCATCAGGGTCAGACCATTGAGCAGAAATAAGCTCTTGGATGGAGTCATGCACCGGAAAGGCCCGAGTAGGCTTCTTAGTACTTGCCATCCTAAGATTACATAAGTATATAAGTAATGCTACTACTACTATTTAACATTTCTAAAGCGCTGGAGGTCACGTGGTACCATGGTGGAGAGCAGTCGCTGAAAAGCGGAGCTCCCACACTTCCTTGTATATTTATCAGCAAAATCGGCACCCGAAACGAGTCAAGCACAGAGAATACCTCTTGTAATACGTCGGAGGGTAGAGAGCACGAGACAAGACCTCTTACTCGACAGCTCGCTGTGGAATGGCCTCAAGAATTCAAAAGAAAGAGAAGGAAAAGGGTAAGGCCCTAGATCCCAACATGGCGGACTCCTCGGTGTGCTCCGCGTGGACCGCCGAGATCACCGCGGAGGTTACGGCGGCAGTGGAAGCAGCTTTAGATAAAAAACTGCAGGCTTTATATGACCGGGCTGAAGCTGCCCATGAGTGATTAGATGGATTTAATTTAGACCTCGACCACATGCAGCAGCGAATCAGCGACATTGAAGATCGCATGCAGGAGCCTGAGGAGCATAGAGCGGAGCTTCAAAAGAAGGTGTAAGACCTAGAGCACAAATTAGATGATTTAGAAAATCGAGCAAGGAGGAATAATCTAAGACTTGTTGGGTTACCGGAAAATTTAAAAGATGCAGAACTGGTGGGTTTTCTGGAACGCTGGCTCACGGAGACGCTATGACTAAACAACTTGCAGGATCCACTGCAAATTGAGCGGGCGCACAGGTTGGGATCTCGCCAGCAATCTAGTGACAAACCCAGAGTGATAATTATGAAACTTTTACAATATGGCCACAAGCAGGCGATTCTGAGAGCTATTCGAGCAGGTCAGCCATTGCAATATGAAGGTCGAAAAATTTTATGTTTCCAGGACTATTCAATCAGTGTGGTGACGGCGAGGCGGGCTTTTGCTCCAATATGTGCGGAGTTGTATGAACGCAAAATTAAGTTCTTTTTGATATATCCGGCCAAACTACGGATTTTTTATGATGGCGGGGAACATACTTATGAGACAGCGGAGAAAGCCAAAGATTTCCTGAAAACGCTGCCAATTAAAGCAACGAAATGAAACAGCACATGGCAGTTAACGCCATGACTGGAGGATGTGGTTAACAAAACTGAATATCAACAAAGGGACCTTATAAGAAATGAAAAGCGGAGCGAACTATAAAGCTAGATGGAAGATTCGACATACGCTGAGAGCGCTGATGGAAATGCAGGAGAGTTTCAGAAAATGTGAGAATAACAGTTGAATAGTAATAGCCTGGTGAGGATGAAGAAATTGGACGGATGGAGTATTCGTGACAAGAGACTTAAAGAGACGGCGACTTGAGACTTTAGATTAAAGACTGCCTAAGTAGAAGGCTCTGTCTCACTAACTGCTCAACATTCTTGTCTTGTATTATCCGACTGCTGTACAAGGTATATTGCAATAAGAGTGGTAATATAACTGAGAATATAGTCATAATCGGGGCCTATAATCAAACTAATAAGGGAGGGGGTGTGGTACCTATACGTGACCGGTTCTATAAGAACTACATGGGGGGAATGGGACTAGGACAGGGGAAGATGGGGTACTCGGGGGGGCAGGGAGGGAGGAGGGTTTGGGATCAGGGGCAGGGAGGGAGGGGAAAGCTGAAAGGTCTACACAGAGGATCACATTGTGAAGATATGGATATGAATACGGGGATTGGAGAGAGCCACCTAATAGCTGGGGGCGGGGGTAAGCTGGGATGCTCCCGCCTTCCAGAAAAATTGTGTTTAATGAGAGTTAACATACTGAGCTTTCATAGAACCAATTATGGTTAAGATACTATCATGGAATGTGGGGGGAATATCATCACCCATCAAACGATCAAAGATCTTACAAGCGCTGAATAGACACAAGGCACAGATAGTCATGTTACAAGAGACGCATTTGAATGCAGATGAACATAAAAACTGTGCCGCTGGTGGGGTGGGGGACCTAGTTGATAGCCCAACTTCAAACAAAAAAGCGGGGGTAGTCATCTTATTTAGGAAAGGGGTACAGTGTGTGATGCACAGAAAGATTCAGGACTCCCAAGGTAGATATATTATTCAACATATTACATTAAACAATAGGCCACTGTTACTGGTTAATATATACGCTCCAAACCAGTATGACAAAAAAAATTTTCAGACACTCCTAAAACATGTACAAAGCTTTGACCAGATGCCGATAATAATCGGAGGAGATTTTAACCAAGTATTTGATCCCCTGGTGGATCGCACTGGCCCCTCCCGGATAAGACCGGTGAATTATTCCAGGGGAATGCCGTGGGTGTGTTCGGAGCTGGAGCTGTTGGACTCCTGGCGCTTGCTGCATCCAGGGGACCGTGATTATACCCATTTATCAAGAGCCCATGGCACTCAGTCATGTATAGATTATCTGTTAATATCACAACGCACGGCGACTCTACTGGAGAAGGCAGAGATTGGTCCCACCCTGGTGTCTGATCATGCAATGATATCGGTGACCTTGAAATGGGAAGCTGAACCAAAGGGACCATATTATTGGAGGTTCCCAAGAGCTTTATATTATGATTCCCAATTTCACATATTTCTGAAAGATAGATGGAGGGAGTATGGGGAATTTAATAGAGAAAGCTATGAATCAGATCCAATACTTTTTTGGGAGGCAGCTAAAGCCGTACTGAGAGGGCATATAATATCATATTCCACCCACAAAAAGAGAATGAGAGAAAGCCGAGTGGCACGGTTCGAGAAAAGGGTTCGAATGCTTCGACAATTATATGGTAGAGAACGCAATCCATGCCCATAAGAAACTATTGCTGCGACACAGGTAGAACTCAATCAATTGATTCACTCGCACACACAAAAGTCTTTGATGTATTATAAATACCAGCTGTACCACCATGCTTAACAAGCAAGGGAAACTTTTAGCAAGAATTGGTTTGCCAGGTGGGGGGGAGGAGATGGGTACCACAAATCAGGATGAGAAAGGTGTTTAGATTTCATACTAATGAGGATATTAATAGAGTATTTGAAGAATTTACACCCCGTTGTATTCTCAACCAGAGGAATGATGGACTGGAGGCGACTTCATACTTAGGGGGACAGGTACTCCCACAGCTCAAAAGCCATCAACAAGACATTTTAAATGCAGCCATAACGGAGGAGGAAGTCCAATGGTGTATACGGGATAGTCCACTCTATAAATCGCCGGGAGTGGATGGTTTCACCTCAGAGATATACAAAATTTTAATTGAGGATGTTGGGACATGTGTAACTAAGGTCTTTAACAAATATGTAGAAAGAGGTGAACTCCCAAACTCGCTGAAAACGGCACAAATAATTGTGTTATTGAAGCCGGGAAGAGACCCAACTCAAACAGAATCTTATCGACCTATCTCTTTAATAGCTTACGAAGCTAAACTGTTTGCTAAGATTCTGTCAAATAGGCTAGCTAGATTTTTGCCCCACTTGGTGTTGGATCCACAGGTGGGGTTTGTGCGAGGCCGCTCAGTAACAAAAAATCTGAGAAAAATTTTGTTAGCATTGGAGCACATAACATTGAGTAAAGACCAGTCCATATTGATCAGCTTCGATGCACATAAAGCATTCGATCGAGTGCGATGGGACTTTATGTTTGGAGTATTGGAAGCATATGGGATTAATGGTTTTTTTTGGGAAGGCCATTAAATCATTGTATAATGGCCCCCATGGCGGAGGTGATGACAAATGGACTGACATCCGGACAATTTGAGGTAGCTAGAGGCACTAGACAGGGGTGCCCTTTGTCTCCACTTCTGTTCGTGCTGGTGATAGACCCTCTAATTCGGGATATTTTGGAATCACCAGAGATACAGGGGTGTACATATAGGACTCGAGCATTTTAAGATATCAGCCTTTGCGGATGATTTGTTAGTTATCCTCACACAACCTAATATATCCTTACCAGTGGTCCTAGAGACTTTGAAAGAATTTAATGACTTTTCAGGTTTTGGCCTTAATCTGGACAAATCTGAGATTCAATTGATAAATTTGACAGAAACAGAGTGGTCTCAGTTAGCGTGTCCACTAAAACGCGCAAACAATTCATTCACATACTTAGGGATACAATTGCCGGGGGATCCTTCCAAACTATAACCAGATGAATATAGCTAAATTGTTTGAGTTTACAAGCGCCTCTTAGACAGATGGACTAATTTACCGCTATCCTTGCTAGGCCGCATTTCTTTATCAATATGATACTCTTCCCGAAGTGGCTGTATTGCTTTCAGGTCTTACCACAATTTCTTCTAAAAAAAGACTGGAGGTAAACTGATGAGCATGCTCTCAAAGTTTTTTTGGAATCATAAACGGCCGCAGATAAATTGGCAAAATATGTTGGATTCTTGGGAAAGAGGAGGAGTGGGGGTATTGAATATATTGCGCTATAACAAAGCTTGCTTATTGAGGCATGTGGGGGACTGGCTCAAAGGAGACGTCTTACTACACACACCGCGAGCAGTGGAGGAGAGGTGGGTTAACCCGCTG
The DNA here is from genome assembly GCF_901765095.1 of Microcaecilia unicolor. Taxonomy (NCBI): domain Eukaryota; kingdom Metazoa; phylum Chordata; class Amphibia; order Gymnophiona; family Siphonopidae; genus Microcaecilia; species Microcaecilia unicolor. Next base: position 138,606,353 of record NC_044041.1, on the reverse strand, counting down.
CATTTACATTATGTGCTGCAGGCCAAACAGTCCTCGCTGCCAAAAACATATAAAGAGCAGTCTGTTGGTTAGACCACTTAGATTGGTGTGGAGAGAATTGAGCCGCCAATGGGAGTTTGATGCACATCAGAGTGGATTACTACCTATAGTGGGGAATGGAGATTTCCTTCCAGGAATGGATAATTTAGATTTAAATTTGGAAGCAAAAGGGCTTAAAATTATACAAGACCTGGTAGACTCTACTTGTAGGCTGAAAGGTGTGGAGTCAATTGGCGATAGGAGAAATATCGTGGATGGATGCCTTCGCATATCAACAGATCTCTCACTATGTAGTAGGGATTCCCAAACAATTCCTTGTTGCGGATGTGCCCAATAAAATAGATCAATTGTATGAAATGCCTACTGAGGAAGGCAGTATCAATATCACTCCTTCACAAAGGATCTCACAAAATAAGATACATCAAACTATGAGCCTCTCCTAATGAAAGGGTCAGCAGACCTTGGGAGGAGGTGACATCACACATGTTGCTGAGTTGTATACGACAGATTCCTAGACGAATAGATAGCGCAGAAATTAAGAGAATGTCAAGGAAGGGTGATTTTTAGGGCCTATACATCTAAATCACGGCTTTTCAAAATGGGAGGGGTGGGAGAACCACTTTGGGAGATGTGGAAGTGCGCCCTGGTACATATTACCATGCTCTGATGGGAGTGCCGGGAGCATCCAAACAGTTCTGGACTAAAATATTTGGGTTTTTTAGGATACTTTGGAACATAAGAGCATTTCGCTGAAACCGGACAGGCCTATTGGGGATAGACGCCATGTTGGTGGCTGGTGCTGTCCACCATAATTTGTTGGTATTAAGGCCTGCTTAGTGGGGGAAAAAATGCATACTGGTCAATTGGGTTACACAGAGCCTCCGACAATACTGGCAATGCGTAATAGAATTTCATGCCTTATTGTTGATGGAAGTCCGGAGCTGTCGCTTTGCGATTCAAAAGACAAAAAGAAATTGTATCTTATTTGGAAAAAACTATATACATGCCCTTGCGCCCGCGCCCGTAGCAATATTAACAACAGTTTGGGGGACCCTCGCATTCCTACATGACAACCTCTGTAGCATAAAAGGTGGCCTTACATCCCTGTGACTAAGAAAACTGATGGGTCCAAAGGGGGGGAGGGGGGAAAGGGGGGGGAGGGAAGAAGTACAATAAGTTAATCGGGATAATGGATGAGGAGGGGGAGGGGGGCATCTCAATTCATGTTGAGAATCACCATCTAATGTTCTGTAGATTTGTTAAGGGATGCGATAGGGTGTTATAATGCGTTGGGAACTAATGGATGCTGTTTTTGATAACTTTATTATCAGATTACATACAAAAGTTTGAAAATTGATGACGATGTTGGTCTATATCAAGCGAAATTTGTCCATATTATTTACAATGCTGGATTTGTATGTTGGAAATGTCATCAATAAAATTGTTTTAAACATAACATTTCTAAAGCGCTACTAGGGTTACGCAGCGCTGTACAATTTAACATAGAAGGACAGTCCCTGCTCAAAGAGCTTACAATCTAAAGGACAAATGTACAGTCAAGTAGGGGCAGTCAAATTGGGGCAGTCTAGATTTCCTGAAAGGTATAAAGGTTAGGTGCAGAAAGCAACATTGAAGAGGTGGGCTTTGAGCAAGGATTGAAGATGGATAGGGGAAGGGGCTTGGCGTAAGGGCTCAGGAAAGTTTTATTCCAAGCATAGGGTGAGACGAGGCAGAATGGGCGGAGCTGGAGTTGGTGGTGGTGGAGAAGGGTACTGAGAGGAGGGATTTGTCCGGTGAGCGGAGGTTTTGGGCAGGAACGTAAGGGGAGATGAGGGTAGAGAGGTAATGAGGGGCTGCAGACTGAGTGCATTTGTAGGTAAGGAGGAGAAGCTGACTGTATGCAATATCTGATCGGAAGCCAGTGAAGTGACCTGAGGAGAGGGGCGATATGAGTATATCAGTTCAGGCAGAATATAAGACGTGCAGCAGAGTTCTGAATGGATTGAAGGGGGATAGATGGTTAAGTGGGAGGCCAGTGAGGAGTAGGTTGGCAGTAGTCAAGGCAAGAGGTAATGAGAGCGTGGATGAGAGTTCGGGTGGTGTGCTCAGAGAGGAAAGGGCGAATTTTGCTGATGTTAAAGAGGAAGAAGGCGACAGGTCTTGGCTGTCTGCTGGATATGCGCAAGAGAAGGAGAGGGAGGAGTCGAAGATGACTCCGAGGTTGCGGACGGATGAGACGGGGAGGATGAGGGTGTTATCAACTGAGATCGAGAGCGGAGGAAGAGGAGAAGTGGGTTTTGGTGGAAAGACGATAAGCTCGGTCTTGGCCATATTCAGTTTCAGGTGGTGGTTGGACATCCATGCAGCAATGTCGGCTAAGCAGGCCGATACATGGCCTGGGTCTCCCGCGGTAATGTCTGGTGTGGAGAGATACAGCTGGGTGTCGTCAGCATAAAGATGATACTGGAAAACAGAGATGAGATCAGTGAGCCCAGGGAAGAGGTGTAGATTGAAAAAAGAAGGGGTCCAAGGACAGATCCCTGGGGAACTCCAACAGAGAGCGGGATGGGGGTGGAGGAAGATCCATGAGAGTGTACTCTGAAGTGCGGTGGGAGAGATAGGAGGAGAACTAGGAGAGGACAGAGCCTGGAACCCAAATGAGAACAGTGTGGCAAGAAGTAAATCATGATTGACAGTGTCAAAAGCAGCGGATAGATTGAGGAGGATGAGGATGGATTAGTGACCTCTGGATTTGGCAAGGAACAGGTCATTACAAACTTTAGAGAGTGCTGTTTTCTGTCGAGTGTAGATGGCAAAAACCGTATTGAAGCAGATCGAGGATGGCTTGAGAGGAGAGAAAATCAAGGCAGCGGCCGTGAAACAGCGCGCTCAAGTATTTTGGAGAGGAAGGGTAGAGGGAGATGGGGCAGTAGTTGGAGGAACAGGTAGGGTCAGTGATGGTTTTTGAGGAGAGGTGTGACTACAGCGTGCTTGAAGGTGTCAGGGACAGTTGCAGTGGAGAGAGAGAGGTTGAGGATATGACAGATGGAGGGGGTGACAGTATGAGAGATGGTGTTAAGTAAGTTGGTGGGGATGGGATCAGAGGAACAAGTGGTGCATTTCGAGGAGGAGAGAAGGCAGGCGGTTTCCTCCTCGGTGATATCAGGAAAGGAGGAGAAAGAGGCCAGGGTTGGTTGGTTGAGGGAGACGGTTGAAGGGTGAAGGTGGCTTGGTAGTGAACTCAAGGTTGATCTTTTGCACCTTGTCGCGGAAGTAGTCAGCCAGTGATTGAGGAGAGAGTGAGGAGGGGTGGGAGCGGAGGGCACTTTGAGGAGGGAGTTAAGGTAGCGAAGAGACGACGAGGGTTGGAGCTGAGAGAACTGGTCAATTGGGTGTAGTAGTCCTGTTTGGCAAGGAATAGGGAGAATGGAAGGAGGATAGCATGAATTTGTAATGAAGGAAATCTGAATAGGTGCGAGATTTCCTCCAGAGGCTTCAGCAGATCAAGCGCAGGAGCGAAGGTAACGGATGCAAGGGGTCAACCAGGGCTGTGGATTAGTACATCTTGTAGGACGGGAGATGGATGGTGCGAGGGTGTCCAGAGCAGAGGAGAGAGTGGCATTATAAGCGGAGACAGCCTTGTCGACGGACTCGGAGGACATGATGGAGGGGAGGAGATTAGAAATACTAGAGGATAAGGTGGGAGGGTCAATAGCCTGGAGATTCCTGGAAGTAGTGGTTAATGTTGGCGGGGCTGAGGGGGGGGGTTGATGAAGTGTGAAGGTGATCAGGTGATGATCAGAAGAGTCGAGGCATGGAAATTGGAGGGTGAGCCGGAAGAGGAGAGGACAAGGTCAAGACAATGGCCATTTTGGTGAGAAGGGGTGGTGGAGCACAGCTGGAGGTTGAAGGAGGATGTTAGAGTGAGGAACTGAGAAGCGTGAGAGTCGGATGGGTCATCAGCGTTTATGTTAAAGTCTCCGAGAATGAGGGACGGAGATGAGGGATCAAGAAAAACAGAAAGCCAGGCATCGAAGTCAGTGAGGAAGGAAGAGAGACAGATTTATCAGGGGGGCGGTAAATGACTGCCACTCTGAGTGGCAACGGGTAGAATAGACGAATGGCATGGGCTTCAAAGGATGAGAAGCAGTGAGATTGCAGTAGGAGAAGGGTTGGAAACTACAGGAGGGTGAGAGTAGTAACCCGACGCCTCCACCGCGGCCAACTGGGCGGGGAGTGTGGGAGAAGAGATAACCTCCATGGCATAGGGCCGCGACTGAGGCAGAGTCATCAGGGGAGAGCCAGGTTTCAGTTAGGGCGAGCAGTTGAAGGGAGCGAGAGATGACGAGATCATGGGTGAAGGGAAGTTTGTTGCATTCCGATCGGGCATTCCACAGGGCACATGAGAAGGGGGGAGAGGGGGGGGGGAGGAGGGGAATAGAGATGAGATTGGAGACATCGCGGAATCGTTTGCATGGATAGGACGAAGACAGGTGGGGGGGACCTGGATTGGGATTGATGTCTCCCGCGGATAGCAGGAGGGAGGAGCAAGAGAGTGCAGAGGAGGGTGGGGGAGGTAGGGCGACGAAGGCGGGATGCACTTAGGAGGAATGGGGATGGGTTAATGGCAGGAAGGAAGTGTTGAGGTTGAGAGCTAGGAAGGAGGAGGGGGACAAGAGAGATGGTGAGGGATGGGGGTGAATAGGGTATTGCAGTAGTGAGTAGGACTGGAGAGGACATGGGTGGGCAGTGGGAAAAGACCAAGGGTCCATCGAGCCCAGTATCCTGTCCACGACAGCAGCCAATCCAGGCCAAGGGCACCTGGCAAGCTTCCCAAACATACAAACATTCTATACATGTTATTCCTAGAATTATGGATTTTTCCCAAGTCCATTAGTAGCGGTTTATGGACTTGTCCTTTAGGAAACCGTCTAACCCCTTTTTAAACTCTGCCAAGCTAACCGCCTCCACCACGTTCTCCGGCAACGAATTCCAGAGTTTAATTACGCGTTGGGTGCTGAAAGATTTTAACAGAGGAGGCCTCGCCTTCAGCAGGATCATCAATCGAGAAGGCCTGCAAGGTGTCAGTAATAAGAGATGGCAGCTCGTCGCGGTGGAAAATCCGGACCGCATTGGGATCATCCTAATCCAGTGGGAAACAGACACCCTCCTCTGGATCCTGAGGGCCTGCCAGATATCGGGGGGGGGGGGGTGGGGGGGGGAGATATGCGCCACTTTCAGACGGGGGAATTTACCCGTCTATGTTTTAGCGTGGTTTCCAACGCTCGGGGGAGGAAATAATATCTGAAGCCATCCCCGGGGCCTCAGCACCCGGAGGGAAGCCAGTATGCAACGCAGTGTCAGACACCTGCGGCAGAGCTCTTTTCAGCATGAACGCCTTATGCATTAAAAGCACAAACTCAGGGGAGAAAAACTCACCCTGCCCCTCCACCTCCGAATTAGGAGAAACAGATATAGGAGCTCCTCTGGCAGCCTCTAAACGAAGCGTCCCCCTGCACTCAGACTCCTCTGCAACCGCGAGGGTCGAGACATGCGGCGCTTCCAAGATGGCGCCCGCTGGCAGCTCCATCGAGCGGGAAGAAACATCGCTCGCCATGCTCATATTAGCGTGAGCGTCTAAGGAGCACGTTTTACACAGCCCAGCTGCTGATCTGCGTTTACCACAACGGGAGCAGCACTTAACTCCCTCAGCAGCCATCACCCGACTGGATGGAAATATGGCAATAAAATAGCGGCTTCGCACCAAAACTTACCCCGTTCGGAATGGCGTCCGCAGAACCTCCCCGGAGGAGCTGGGCACCACTTTCACCTCAGAAGACCGAGTCAACGAGCTCTGGTCAAGCTGCACAGAACCAGAATCTCTGGAAAAAGCCTCAGAACAGCCACGCAGTAAAAGCGCACTTTTTGTTTTTTTAATGCTGTGAGGAAAGTTGGAGGCAGGCAGCAACAGAGACTCCACGAGGCGGGGGGGAATGGGTAAGGCAGGGAAATGGTGGAACCTATATGCCTTTAAAGTGGGCACCACCAGCCACAACATCCCTGCTCAACTGGCAAAGCACAGGAGCCACCCCAGGCAGTCTGAAATCCAGGCGCTGATCAAGCTACGTTCACACCTGCTGGGAGATAGAGAAATATTGAAGGCAGTTGGGGCTAGCCGTCCAAGAGGCACTATGGTTTTTCAGTATTCTCTATCGCCACCTGCTGGTACGCAGATACAACCCATCAGTTTAATGGATTCATCTGCTGCTGGTGACAAGGAATTACTTTGTGCCATCATCATCGCCTCACCCCATGCTTGGAACAAACTCCCTGAGCCCATACGCCAGGCCCCTCTCTACCCATCTTCAAATCATTGCTCAAAGCCCACCTCTTCATGTCGCCTTTGGCACCTAACCACTACACCTCTACTCAGGAAATCTAGACTACCCAATTGACATTTCGTCCTTTAGATTGTAAGCTCCTTTGAGCAGGGACCGTCCTTCTTTGTTAATTTGTACAGCGTTGCGTAACCCTAGTAGCGCTCTAGAAATGTTAAGTAGTAGTAGTCATCATCAAATTTAGATCACCTCACTCATTATTCACATTCCCAGATCATTTATAAATATGATCAAGAGCAGCAGTCCCAGGACATGCCCCTGGCGAATCCCACTATTTACCCTTCTCTATTGAGAATATTGACCATTTAATCCTACTCTGTTTTTTCCAAGAAACTTTATTGAAGTTTTATGAAAATACAAAAGTAACAACATAGGGAACAAAAGGGAAAAAAATCAATACAGTCATAATAACAACTTGTTAATATATGGACCCCTGGGTCTATTCCTGCTCTTCTCTTTTCTGTACAGTTCCCGTATCGAGGGAATTTCCTTTACTCTAGGAGAACAGCACGCTTTCAAATTGCTCTCTCCCTTAAAATCCTTTTGAATTCTCTGTTCTTATAACCACTCTTCAAAACTGACAGACAGCCCCCACCTTTTCACATCTGCTATTGCCTTCCCTCTGTGTGTGCGACTCTATTCCTCCTCATTCTTTCTATTGGACTTCCTACAACTTTCTTTTTTGCTGAAAACAGTAATTACGGTGTTCAACTTTGTAGCTGATTGCCGTCGTCCAATTGCTGTTTTTCCCCTTATCTCTCTAAGTATTCTTTCAGTCTTCTGCACTATGCTTTCCCCCTAACAGCCCGCAGCCCCCCTTCCTGTCCACACTTTTCTCGGCTCTTTTTCATAGTGCAGCATGAATAACTGCGTAGTATCTCTTATTCCGTTCCTTTTCCTTTTGTATCTTTGTGTGTGTCTTTGCACTCTGTCTGAATTGTATTTTTGTGTGAACTATCCTGTTCCGTCTCTGCTTTTCTTATTTCTCATTTCCACCTGTCAAAATCTTTATTATTTACTGCGTAGTTCAACTGATTGCTCTTTTTCACAGCTGCTCAGTCCATAGCCATTTTTCTTTCCTTAAGTCCAATCTGAATCCCTTCCTCCACAACATTTTGTTCTTGTCCCCCTTTTTCTGCCACAATAATCCTCCCTGCCCTCCTCTCTGATGCTCTACCGACTCCTACACTATATGTCTGTGGTCCGTGTAAAATTTATAAGGCTGTGGCCCGCACGGTACCAATTGGGGTAACTTAATACCTTACAGACACCTTTTTAGCTTCTTGTGCAAACCAGAAATCATTTTTTTTTTTGATTTCCTAGAAAACTTTTCTTTTTCCTTCTCAGTCCCATGTGGTGGGAGGTTTGATTCTCTTTCCGGATCTATTTAAATTTGCCCGAAGAGTTGTAAGTTCTAAACCCCTTTTTTTTTTCTCACATTTTTTTTTTGATATCCTTATCCAGGCTTCCGAAACTGCCATTTCTTTCGGTAGCTTTTAAAGGTTTTCCCTAACAAGTGCTGTAGTTCACTATCTCAAGGACATGAGAATCTGGGAAGCTTGCCCACTTTAGCTGCCTTATCAGTCCAGCACTGCTTTGGCAGAGGAGGCTCTACAGTTCACTTTTAAAAGCTAAGAAAGTGATTTTTTTTTTCCCTCCCCCTTTTCCGTTCGTTTTTGTCCCTGTTCTATGCTGAAGTGGTACAACAGTCTTTTACACAGGTATCTTTCAACTCCGGTTTCCCCTCAAAATTGGTTCCTTAAGCAGGCACCATAATTGTAAAATGACTTATCTTTTCATGCCTCATGCTGCCAAGTCCGTTGTAAGTGCACTTCTGAGCATGTAAGAATGTACGGATGTATTTCTTGGCTTTCACTGTATCTTAGTCTTACTCTGCATTCTCCTTTTATCAGGGCATACTTTTTTCTCCTCTTTTGTGTCATTTTATTAGGACGTTGTCCCCCACTTTCCAAAAATTTCTGCTCATATTTCTGCTCATATTGCTTTGACTTTCGGGCGTTTCTTTCTCTTTCATCTCATTTCCCTTAAACAATAGACCGTCTGAGACTCTAATGCTTTCTCATTCTGTCTCTGAGCCGTGATTTTAACCCCGAGACAGGTTTTTCTTTCTTTTTGTGCTGCAAGTGACAGTTTGATAGACCTTATCGTGCCACACCTTCAAACATACATTACTTGACTTTCCCCTTTAAAAAAAAAAAAAAACCAGCTTTCTCCTTCTTTGTCCTAGTGTGGTTTCCTGTGATCACATTACAATGCTTCTTAGCACATAAATGCTGTCGTAATCGTCTAGGAAGCCTTAGTCCGGAAACTAAAAATTAACCCTTACTTAGCAGAATCAAGCAATATGCTGGTAGTAATGAAATTTAGATTGCCGTTATTTTAAAAAAAAACACAGTAGAAGACATAGAAATTTTTGCCTTAAAGGAGCTGTCGTATTAAGTGTAGAATTGACAGTTTCAGCTTTCATATGAACACATAATGATTACGGCTGTCTATCTGAGTAAGTAAAGTAATAACGCAGTTAGAATTGTCATACTTTCTCAAACATTAACTCCCTGGTTCCTTACACAATAGTTCCTAAGAACTGCAATACGTTTGATCTGATAAAATCCTATCCTGATTAATTATAACAGCAGAAAGTTTTAATATGAAAATTAAACTTACAGTTTTATGTGCTGTATAGTTCTATTTTCAGTAGCCGTAATGTCCAATGCTTGCAGTGAGCAGTAAACTCAAATTAAGCACAGGAAGCACACTTCCCTGTCTGGTTTTTATTCTCCTTTTCCTATAACATCCACGTCAACATTAAATCCTTATAACAATTTTCTGTAAACCTCTTTGCTTCTTAAACTCTCTACAGGATTACTGCTAAATCATATTAAAAGTTTTACTTCCCAGAAGCAGTCTTTTAATCACAATGTTACCCTCTAGATAAGATTCTCGTATGCTTTGGATCTCCGATACTCTGGTTCTAGTTTCTTGTACTCTATTTTAATGGTGTACTCGTTTAAAAGAAATATAAGTTACAGCCCCAGCACCGTACTATCGTGTTAGTTTAATACAAGCCTGCTTATCTTCAGGAAACATTGATTATTTAAGTCCCATTTTAAGGACTATATTATAACGTTATCTACAAGAAATACTACACTTCCTCGCTTGCATTGTGATTTTCGTCCTGGCTTATTTTAAACACTTGTAATAATGAGCTATGTTATAACATTTCCTGATGAATATTTCCACGTCCTGAGAATGACAATCACTTTTAAATAATATGGTTCTATAATGTATTAAATTGTGTAAGTCTTTATAACAAATTTTCTGTTTTTACTCGACAGCATTGTAAACCGGGATCCAACACAGAAAGTCACATAAAATTACAGTGGTTTATTGTTACATTAAGAGCTAGATAATCCCTTGTATAACTTATATGATAGTAGAAGTATTATGTACTATATAGAAGCATTCCTTTACTTTTACCTTAATAGATAGGCATATAAAATATGTTTTATCTTTCCGATTGAGAAGATAATGGCTGCGTGCCATGATAATACAGCGTTGCTTCACATCTCAAGTTATTTCCTGTTGTTTCTTTATAACCCAACCCACCTTTTCTTTCCTTCTAATGCTGCAGCTGTTCTGTTTGTCATCATTTACACATATCATTCCAATCACTGACTAGTATGTATGTTTTATGCCGTATCATTGGAGGTTCTTGGTGTAAGAATCACATGCTTTAATTTGTTTTTTTCCCCCTTTCACCTGTTTAGGCACAGAAGTTTCCTGCCATCGCATTCGGGTTTATTAATTTGTCATATTTATGGCTATTAACTTGTGATATTTACACCACGATTCTGGTGTCCTGTTTCACAATTTATTATATTTTCCTGTTTAGATGCTACTTCCAATCTATCTGGTACCCGCCCCAAAAGCATTTAATATGTATTTTCCTTTATTTCATTTATTCTAGGGGTACAGCTCTGGACTACACATGTTATAATACCTTTCTTGCCTTTTGTTGAAATCGGTGTCTCAGTAACATATATGGTTATCCCCACAGTCTGTTTCCTTTCTTTTTTTAATATATACTCTATATGTTCATTTTGTTTGTTTATTGCTCATTCCTTTACTCCCCGGTACTAGGGAGAATATAAAGCTGCTTGATTAATGGTCCGCAATGCCTGTCCATCAATCTCTAAGTCCCACCCACTTCCCCATATTCTGCATGTCAGATATTTTTCAGACTTTTATGCTTGTGCTCAAGTTTTGTGTTTTAATTTTATGGTCATTGCTACACAACTTTTTTTTATTTCTCCACTTTATCTTTACATATAATTACTTTCCTGTTGTACTACAGGTATAACTGTATGGATGAATTTATTTTTATTATTTGCCCCGTCCTTGCTCAATTTCTTGTGTCCTCTTTAATACTCTTGAGTTTCCTTCTCGTGGTTTGTTGAGTGGAAAACATATTGTCTAGCGAATGATGAACGTGTAATTTTTCACATTTTTTGTTCTGACTAATGTGTTCCAACTAATGACTTTTTTATGGTAGTACCTTCCCCGAAGAGCTTACATGTTTTTTCCCCTTAAAATAATTTTTTTGCTTGCTACTTCTGGATTAGATTTCAGAGGTTCTTTCTAGGAACATGCGATATTTATTATTTCCTTTTTTCTTTTTTTCCTTTATTTCTTAATATTTTTTTTTCTCTACTTTATTGTACTAGTGTCATGCAATTAACTTTGATACCGATGTCTGGGACTTACATGCATTGAAGGGGATCCTTCAATGGATGACGGCATCTTATTTATTAGGGGCAGACTTCCATTCCATTTTCGGAATGGCCTGCGGTTTCGGCATTATTGCCCACCTATGGGTTACCTGTATAGATGATCGCTGTGGCAATACAGGGACGCCTAAGACATTAGTTGAGATTGTATACAGGTTGACTCGGGCATTCAATATTTTTGGATGGTTAGCTTTTACACGAGAAGTTTCCTAACTTTCCAATGTTGTAGTTTGGTTATTCGTATACGAGATGTTCCCTAACCATCAAAATTTGAGTGGGTTGTTGTACACGAGAAGTTCTCAAACTACAGGTCCTTTGGGGTGATTAGTCGTACACGAGAAGTTCAAACGTACACGAGAAGTTCACTAGTCAGCGAAAACCCATTGGACCGCTGCTCTTCGACTCATGACACCTTATTCGCTGGTTTCTTGAGTCCTTTTTGGGAGTGTTTGCAATGTCCCTTTTTGGGGGCTCTGCCATGTATACGGGATAGTTCTTGGTAGGCTGGGAAACCGGGTTTCTTTACGCCTTTAGAAGCACACTCTGGGGAGTAGTATTTATTAATTTGGGATAGAGTAGTATAAATATATAATAGCTGACACTACGTATTTATTTACTTTTGTACTGTCTCGCTAGGCATATTTCTGTTTACAGCTTTTGTCTTGCTTTCTCCTAATGTCACTTGCGGTCAAAGCGTTGAGCTTTCCGCCAATTCGTAATTTTTATTTTGGATCCCTTTGTTGGAGCACATTAATAGATGCATGAGTATGATTGTGTTATGTCTCTGCATGTTTTACTATTAGGATAATCATTGCATGTTTTTGTAAACTGTTAGCACATTATCATTTCTAGATCTCCCTGCTATCTCTGAAGCTGCCTTTTGAACCACTAACCTTGTACCAAGTTCTAGGACTGGTAAATATATATATTACTAATCTAGTTCATTGTTCTATAGCATGTTACAGGTCTGAAGCTTATTTTTAGACCACTTGCTTACCAGGTTCCGTCATTATATATATTGGGTGATGTATTATAGTATATAGAAGTATCATGTCTTGTTTAATATCTACATTTTGTTTCCATACACAACTCCCAACATAACTTTACAGTTTATTTTCTGCCTTACATTACCAATTAGGTTGGCCCAGTTTTTACCATATAATATGTACACTTTATTTTTATTTCGCAGCTGGATCCTTAAAGCCTTCAGAATCGGCTGCCGCCCTTGAGGTGCCATACAGTCCGTCCCTCATATACGTACATATACAGACTTGATGCCAAGCTCTGCTGTTCCAGGCTGGAGATTATTGCCAGGTCCTTGTTTACATTTTGTAATTTAAAATTGGGAAATTTTTACTCCAATTCCCTATACTCTATACCTTTTATATTTCTATATCTTTATCTTGCAATACGTTAGAACAATTGACAATTACTGGTACTGGCTGGGATTTCGGTAAAACACCCCATATTGGGACTAATATCTGCCATAAGCAGGTTAACCGTGGTTGGGGTGATAGTAACTAAAAATATAGATTTTGGAATATACACCTGTTTTAAGGTGTCCTCTAATGAAGTGTTTGATTTCGCGTAACTGGTATATCTGGCCCCCTTGGATATACTTATAGCTGGTGTCGATCAGTTGCTTAGATAATAGTAACAGATAGTAGTGATATAAGTGTTTTATAAGACTAAATTTGCCAATATTATTTGACACAGATATCGGTGTTCTATCATACCAGAGTTCTGGTACCCAATTCATTATGCTGCCTCTTGAGAGAGTGATAAATCACTTCCCAGGAGACCACATAAATCTTATAAAGTTTTGCCAATATGGCATTCCTGGAATAAGTTTCAGCCTGACTCTCGTGGCCCCGTAAGGGCACTTTTAATACCAAAACTTTGCAAAGGTTATTAAATTTTATTTACATATACACACCCGATTCCACCCGTCATTTCCACTATCAGATTCTCAGTAGATGGGTATCGACTATCACTGATTACGTGATCCCAGACACTGTCGATCTGACATCGTTATTGATACCTGGTGAGGTCAATCTTAATCCACGACCTAGTAGACGGCCCCCTGCAAGAGCCGATTCACCCATTCCACATAAATTCAATGGTCCTAGTGCTAACAATCAGTGCCGGGATTGTCGCTCTCAGCCTACTCCCAGCCACCGAGCTGAAGTACAGTGCAACCTTTGTTTCCAATTGGGACATTGCGCCATGGAATGTCCATGCTGGCACTTTGCTCATAGACAAAACCGTCAACCTCCTTCAGACTCCCCATCGCTACATGTCTCGCGGCTACAGATACGACAGCCACAGAGAGACCGCAGGCGACCGAATGACCTCCCCTCGCTAAATAACTCACATCGCCAAGACTGTAGGAATGATTACCCTGATAATCATGGCCGCCGGTCTCAACCTGAAAAAGGCCCCCCCCGACACTAATAGACGACCTAGAGACTACCGTTCCCGGCCTAGTCCTGGTCGCTTTCCAGATGTCCAGTGCTATCGCTGTCAGCAATACGGTCATTATGCACGGGAAAGGGTATGATACATACCTGTAGCAGTTGTTCTCCGAGGACAGCAGGCTGATTGTTCTCACGACTGGGGTGACGTCCGCGGCAGCCCCCACCAACCGGAAATAAGCTTCGCGGGACGGTCGGCACGCAGGGCACGCCCACCGCGCATGCACGGCCGTCTTCCCGCCCGTGCGCGACCGCTCCCGCCAGTTGAATGACTAGCAAAAAATATGAAACACACAACTCCAAAGGGGAGGAGGGAGGGAAGGTGAGAACAATCAGCCTGCTGTCCTCGGAGAACAACTGCTACAGGTATGTATCATACCCTTTCTCCGAGGACAAGCAGGCTGCTTGTTCTCACGACTGGGGTATCCCTAGCTCTCAGGCTCACTCAAAACAAGAACCCAGGTCAATTGAACCTCGCAACGGCGAGGGTACAACAGGAAATTGACCTACGAAGAACAACTAACTGAGAGTGCAGCCTGACCAGAATAAATTCGGGTCCTGGAGGGTGGAGTTGGATTTACACCCCAAAACAGATTCTGCAGCACCGACTGCCCGAACCGACTGTCGCGTCGGGTATCCTGCTGGAGGCAGTAATGAGATGTGAATGTGTGGACAGATGACCACGTCGCAGCCTTGCAGATCTCTTCAATAGTGGCTGACTTCAAGTGGGCCACTGACGCTGCCATGGCTCTGACACTATGAGCCGTGACATGACCCTCAAGAGTCAGCCCAGCCTGGGCGTAAGTGAAGGAAATGCAATCTGCTAGCCAATTAGAGATGGTGCGTTTCCCGACAGCGACCCCTAGCCTGTTAGGGTCGAAAGAAACAAACAATTGGGCGGACTGTCTGTTGGGCTGTGTCCGCTCCAAGTAGAAGGCCAATGCTCTCTTGCAGTCCAATGTGTGCAACTGACGTTCAGCAGGGCGGGTATGCGGCCTGGGGAAGAATGTTGGCAAGACAATTGACTGGTTAAGATGGAACTCCGACACCACCTTCGGCAGGAACTTTGGGTGGGTGCGGAGCACTACTCTGTTGTGATGAAATTTGGTATATGGAGCATGAGCTACTAGGGCTTGAAGCTCACTGACCCTACGAGCTGAAGTAACTGCCACCAAGAAAATGACCTTCCAGGTCAAGTACTTCAGATGGCAGGTATTCAGTGGCTCAAAAGGAGGTTTCATCAGCTGGGTGAGGACGACGTTGAGATCCCATGACACAGCAGGAGGCTTGATAGGGGGCTTTGACAAAAGCAAGCCTCTCATGAATCGAACGACTAAAGGCTCTCCAGAGATGGCTTTTCCTTCCACACGATAATGGTAAGCACTAATCGCACTAAGGTGATTCCTTACTGAGTTGGTCTTGAGGCCAGACTCTGATAAGTGCAGAAGGTATTCAAGCAGGTTCTGTGCAGGGCAAGAACGAGGTTCTAGGGCCTTGCTCTCACACCACACGACAAACCTCCTCCACTTGAAAAAGTAACTCTTTTTAGTGGAATCCTTCCTAGAGGCAAGCAAGACCCGGGAGACACCCTCAGACAGACCCAACGCAGTGAAGTCTACGCCCTCAACATCCAGGCCGTGAGAGCCAGAGACTGAAGGTTGGGGTGCAGCAACGCTCCGTCGTTCTGCGAAATGAGAGTCGGAAAACACTCCAATCTCCACGGTTCTTCGGAGGACAACTCCAGAAGAAGAGGGAACCAGATCTGACGGGGCCAAAAGGGCGCGATCAGAATCATGGTGCCGCGGTCTTGCTTGAGCTTCAGTAAGGTCTTCCCCACCAAAGGTATGGGAGGATAAGCATACAGGAGGCCGGTCCCCCAATGGAGGAGAAAGGCATCCGACGCTAGCCTGCCGTGTGCCTGAAGTCTGGAACAGAACAGAGGCAGCTTGTGGTTGGTCTGAGAGGCGAAAAGGTCCACCGAGGGGGTGCCCCACGCTCGGAAGATCTTGCGTACCACTCTGGCATGGAGCGACCACTCGTGCGGTTGCATGACTCTGCTCAGTCTGTCGGCCAGACTGTTGTTTACGCCTGCCAGGTACGTGGCTTGGAGGAGCATGCCGAACCGACACGCCCAACGCCACATCCCGACGGCCTCCTGGCACAGGGGGCGAGATCCGGTGCCCCCCTGCTTGTTGACGTAATACATTGCAACCTGATTGTCTGTCCGAATTTGGATAATTTGACAGGACAGCCGATCTCTGAAAGCCTTCAGTGCGTTCCAGATCGCTCGGAGCTCCAGGAGGTTGATCTGAAGATCCTTTTCCTGGAGGGACCACAGACCCTGAGTGTGGAGCCCATCGACATGGGCTCCCCACCCCAGGCGAGATGCATCCGTCGTCAGCACTTTCGTGGGCTGCGGAATTTGGAATGGGCGTCCCAGGGTCAAATTGGTCCGGATGGTCCACCAGAGCAGTGAAGTGCGGCAACTGGTGGAGAGGCGGATGACATCTTCTAGATTCCCGGTGGCCTGGAACCACTGGGAAGCTAGGGTCCATTGAGCAGATCTCATGTGAAGACGAGCCATGGGAGTCACATGAACTGTGGAGGCCATATGACCCAGAAGTCTCAACATCTGCCGAGCTGTGATCTGCTGAGACGCTCTGGTCTGCGAAGCCAGGGTCAAGAGATTGGTGGCCCTCGCTTCGGGAAGGTAGGCCTGAGCTGTCTGGGAATTCAGCAGCGCTCCTATGAATTCCAGAGACTGAGTTGGCTGGAGATGGGACTTTGGGTAATTTATCACAAACCCCAGCAGCTCCAGAAGTTGGATAGTGCACTGCATGGACCGGAGGGCTCCTGCCTCCGAGGTGTTCTTGACCAGCCAATCGTCGAGATATGGGAACACGTGCACTCCCAGCTTGCGTAGATAGGCCGCTACCACCACGAGGCACTTGGTAAACACTCGTGGGGCAGAGGCGAGCCCAAAGGGCAGCACACAATACTGAAAGTGGCGTGCGCCCAGACGGAATCTGAGATACTGTCTGTGAGCTGGCAGTATCGGTATGTGAGTATATGCGTCCTTTAAATCCAGGGAACATAGCCAATCGTTTTTCTGAATCATTGGCAGAAGGGTGCCCAAGGAAAGCATCCTGAACTTTTCTTTGACCAGGAATTTGTTCAGGCCTCTCAGGTCTAGGATGGGACGCATCCCCCCTGTTTTCTTTTCCACAAGGAAGTACCTGGAATAGAATCCCTGCCCTTCCTGCCCGGGTGGTACGGGCTCGACCGCATTGGCGCTGAGAAGGGCGGAGAGTTCCTCTGCAAGTACCTGCTTGTGATGGGAGCTGAAAGACTGAGCTCCTGGAGGACAATTTGGAGGCAGGGAGGCCAAATTCAGGGCGTATCCGCACCGCACTATTTGGAGAACCCACTGGTCGGAGGTTATGAGAGGCCACCTTTGGTGAAAAAATTTTAACCTCCCTCCGACCGGCAGATCGTCCGGTACGGACACTTGTAGGGCGGCTATGTTCCCGTGGATCCAGTCAAAAGCCCGTCCCCGGCTTTTGCTGTGGAGGCGCAGGGGGCTGCTTAGGCGCACGCTGTTGACGAGAACGAGCGCGCTGGGGCTGTCCCTGTGCCTGACGAGGCCTTCGGGCCGGCTGGTTGTACCTACGCTTTGCAAAAGAATAGGGTGCAGCCTGCCGTGCCCGGGAAAAACGCCCACCCGTGGGGGCGGGTGCTGAAGGCGCCCGGTGGGAGAGCTTGTCGAGAGCGGTTTCCCGCTGATGCAGTTGGTCCACCATCTGCTCGACCTTCTCACCGAAAATGTTATCCCCCCGGCAAGGGACGTCAGCCAGTCTCTGCTGGGTGCGGTTGTCCAGGTCAGAGGCACGCAGCCATGAGAGCCTGCGCATCACTATACCTTGGGCCGCAGCACGAGATGCCACGTCACAGGTGTCAAAAATCCCCCTGGACAGGAACTTTCTGCACGCCTTCAGCTGCCTGACCACCTCCTGATAAGGCCTGGACTGCTCCGGCGGGAGCTTATCGACCAGGTCCGCCAGCTGTTGCACATTGGTCCGCATGTGGATGCTCATATAGAGCAGGTAAGATTGGATGCGGGTCACGAGCATGGAGGACTGGTAGGCCTTCCTCCCAAATGAGTCCAGAGTGCGAGACTCCCGCCCCGGGGGCGCCGAGGCGGTATCCCTCGAACTCCGTGCCCTCTTGAGAGCAGAATCCACGACCGCTGAGTCATGGGGCAACTGGGGCCGCATGAGCTCTGGGTCAGAGTGGATCCTGTACTGGGACTCTGCTTTCTTGGGAATGGTGGGATTAGTTAGTGGTCGCACCCAGTTCCGGAGCAGCGTCTCCTTCAGGACATTGTGCAGCGGTACCGTGGAGGACTCTCTAGGTGGTGATGGATAGTCGAGGACCTCGAGCGTCTCGGCCTCGGCTCTTCCACAGAGTCCACGGGAAAGGGAATGCTTATAGACATATCCCGCACAAAGGAGGCAAAGGAGAGACTCTCAGGAGGTGAGAGCTTCCTCTCCGGTGACGGCGTGGGGTCCGAGGGAAGGCCCGTAGACTCCTCTGAGGAGAAATATCTCGGGTCCTCCTCTTCCCCCCACGAGTCCTCATCCTCGGTATCGGACATTAGCTCATGTAGCTGAGTCCGGTACCGGGCCCGGCTCGACGTCGAGGCACCGAGGTCTCGGTGTCGTCGAGCGGTGGACTCCCGCGCCGGCGGGGACGGAGCTCCCTCCATCGACGTCGACGGGGACTCCACCTGCGTGGCTGTCGAGACCGGCACCGCAAGCGGCGGCGGTGTCGACTGCCCCGGCGCCGGGCTAGAGCTCGCCGGCGCCACAGTCATCGGCGCCGAGGGCGCAAGCACCCCCGGCGCCGGCACAGCCTGGCGCATCAGCCCTTCCAGGATCCCCGGAAGGATGGCTCTGAGGCACTCGTCCAGGCCCGCTGCCGGGAAAGGCGGTGGGGCCGGTAAGGGTGTCGGTGCCGGAAGCTGCTGGGGGCCAGGAGACGGCACCGAGGTGCCGGAACCCCGACGCGTCGGTACCTCCACCACCGACGGAGATCTCTCCTCTCTGCGATGACGCTTCGGCGTCGACTCCTCTTCAGGGTGCACCGAGGGCTCCCGGTGACGGCGCTTCTTGTCTTTTTTCCGGTGCACGTCACCGGTGCCGGAGGGCATGGAGGAGGAGGAGGTCGATCCCCCTCGGTCTCGGGGTACCGGGTCCGACAGGGTTCGGTCCCGTGGCTCACGAGTTGAGGGAGTGACCGGGGCCGACTGCCCACGCGGTCTCTCTACCCCACTCTCGCCGGCGGACCGGCGGGCCGACGGGACCTGTTCTCCTGGGGTCGCTGCCATCGGTGCCGATGTCTCGGGCATCGATACCGGTACCGAAGAACCGGCCTTCGATACCGATGCCGTCGAGGTCGACGTCGAGGGGCCGGCGCAAGTTCCAAAAAGACGGTCCCGCAGAACTTGCCTCGCAACCTGAGTCCGTTTCCGGAGACCGAGACACAAAACGCACGACTTGAGATTGTGCTCCGGCCCGAGGCACTGGAGGCACCAAGCGTGGGTGTCGGTCTGCGAGATCGGCCGGCCGCAGCGACCACACTTTTTAAATCCACTCGGGACCTTCGAGGACATCGACGGAAAAATCGCGTCGGCGAAGTCAAAGTCGGCAATGGTGGCTAAAATCACACCACGAAAATTGTAACCGACCGAGCGGCCACTAGGCCGCAACGAGGCGTCCCCGCTAGAAAGCGAGGGAAAAGAAGGAGCGCGTGCTCCACACGCGCAAAATTCTTTTTTTTTTTTTTTTTTTTTTTTAAATAAAAGAGAAAGAAGAAGAAGAAGAGGCCGAACAGGCCAAAAGCGACGATCCGCGTAAACGCGGTCGAAAAAATCCGGCGGCTGAAACGAGAGAGAGGGTAAAACACAACTCTCTCAGTCGCGGAAAAAAAGTAACTGGCGGGAGCGGTCGCGCACGGGCGGGAAGACGGCCGTGCATGCGCGGTGGGCGTGCCCTGCGTGCCGACCGTCCCGCGAAGCTTATTTCCGGTTGGTGGGGGCTGCCGCGGACGTCACCCCAGTCGTGAGAACAAGCAGCCTGCTTGTCCTCGGAGAATGCGCGCTACCTCCACAAAATGGACTTAGAAATCAAATTCGCCGAAATCAACGGCAAGAACGGCAGTCATTCCCTTTGTGAACCCAGATCAACGCCGTCCGCAGTGACCACAGACCTAGGGATCAATATTACCCACCCGTCCATAATGATTTGTAATTCACACTTACTCATGATACTCAGCTCCTCATTTAGTATCCAGAAACCATTTCTCTGTATATGTATTGGTGTGATGTTTCTGTTTCTATTACAGGTGACATGTTTTTATTTTATATTTCTCCTGGTTTAATTTCAAGTGTATATTTATGGTACCATACAAATGACCTAACTGAGTCAGCAAGTTATTTATTTATTTCTCTGCATACCTTCCCTGGGGAGTTCTTATCAACTGCAGGGATGAGTGATCCCCAGAGGATGTTCATTTTATGTTTTTTATATGTATACCTGAACTGACTTATTTATGCCATTTTACTTTATACGGGATCCCTTTTTAATAAAAGCTGTGTATTGCACATTTTTAAAATGTTTTTTGCTTTAACTGTTATGCTGTTTAAATTGATGTGACATTCACTTCTTTAGTTTTCTCATGAATATAAAGCCTTCATTTTTGAAATCTCTCTATGGTATGTGTGATATCTGAAAGCTTTTCATTATTTCCTTGTCTAAGAAAGAAGAAATATTTAATAACCATTATCCGTTATATGGAATAAATGCGGAGAAATGTTCCCTTGAACTGGCCATTTGGGGGATCATTTTGCGCTGCTCATAAATTTTGTAGTATTCTTGAACTGGGAATTGGTGAGGCTTTCAGACATGAATAAGGAAAATTATGCACTCCACTTTCTAATTCCTTTCTATTCGAAACAGGAATGGCAACTATTGCTCTTTTTGTCTATCTGTCTTTCACTGTGAGTGATTGTGAGAAAAACTGATGTAGATTGTTTGTGTGTAATTTATGCTTTGTGTATTTAACTAACACCTTGCTTCAACTAACTCTTGCCGCGTGGTGGATTTGTCTTGAAGCGATATGCTTCTTCCTACTTCTTTGTCTGATTGAAAAGGGTTACTTAAACTCTATGTGAAGGTCAATCACTGGTGTCTGCACTTTTGAATGTTTTTTCCATTTGTCTTTTTCTGGCATTGCCTTCTGAATATGCCTTGCTGCAATTCAGATGTATCATATTTTGTTTTTTTATTATTAAGCCTATTTTTATCTTACACCCTTCAGGGTGCTTTTTTTAATTTTTTTTTTAATTTTTTTCCATTCTCGATGCTTTGTTTTTTTCCATGCCTCCTTCCTGGACCCCATTTATACCCACAACCCACCTCCTAGCATTCTGATTTCTTTCAATAAGTTTACCACATAAATTGTACTACTGGTCTGTTTAACGTTTACCTTTCCCCAGATGGATACAGGAATTCCGTTGACGTCCCTCACCGAGGAGACGACTGCTAGCACAGAAGAGCTACCCGATAATGTATCTGATCTGAAGGCTATGTTGCAGCAAAGAATCGCTAAATTAAAAGACAGATGCACAGACCCCAACATTACCTGGTTTCAGAAACGAGACATTATTGAGCGTGAGTTTCAACAGATGCATCAATTGGTCCATGAACAAAAGAGACAGGCTCTCCACTTACTGGAGTTGCAAGAAAATTTGGCCTCTACCTTTCTTTTTGAATCATCTAACTTATAAGTCCTGCTGGCCTCCTGCAGCTGAGGGCCCAACCCTTGGTGAATGGTAGTCATCGTAGGTGAAGATTCCATATCTATTGGCGATAGATTGCGATGCATTGCCCTCCATACATCAATAGTTGAACATTTACCATCATCTCTAAATTGGGTTTTCATTATTGAACCCTTCTGGTTTCCCTTTTGCTTTTGCACTTAATTAGCACTGTTTTCTCCATGTTGACATTGTCTTTCATGTCTATTCAATTCACACTGATTATGCCCACTAAAATATAGCAATGTATCATTCAGGCATACAGTTATTTTGCTTATTCCTTTGCCAGCCTCTGGCTCTTGATGGACTGATTATGATAGTGTATGCCTAGAATAAAGACATGAAAAGATCCCACTTTGTACACCACAAGTACGTCTTCAAAATCTATCCTGGCCCAAATAATGTTAGATCCCCCAAGATTGTGGCAATAATCTTTACACCTTGCAAACTACTGGACCACAAGTCTTGGGTCCATGTGAAAGATATACGTGTTTACTCAGCCGCAGAACCAGATGTTACCAGCCTAACCATCTCAAGACCGGCAACTTCCTTCAGCAAGCCAGCCTGAAAATCCAGCCCTGTTAGATCTTCCAGATCTCCGTCCAGATTCTTCAACGCTTCCACCGCCTCAACCATGATCGATGAAAGAGAATTTAGAACTGATACTTAATTTGAGAATTACTGTTGCTGTTTATGGACATTATAGATTCATATTTTGTTTTATTTTCAGTTTAGCAACAATCCTGTCTAGATATTGAAAAGGTTTTATTTTTATTTTCCTATTATTTCCTTTAATTGTTCTAAATGTTTTTCCACGAGTTTCCCCGTTATTTCTGTTTATGTAATTTAAATTGAAGTCGATATTGCTCAGATACAAGGGTAACATCAAACCCTAATACTGGCTAAGATATCATAATGAAGATGTAAACTCTGTTAGTATCAACCTGTTATGCAATTGTTTAACTTTGGTGTAGGCTTACTTGAGCTGCATGTCTTTCTGTAGGTCTGACTAAGCTCCAAGAGGGGTAACGGATATATACAATGCTTCCCATACTTCCAGGTCATTATGCATATGTCAAGATCCATGCATGACCTTGGTTAATATAAATTTTCCTAGGATTGACCATTTTTGCTGTATGAGGCAACCTCATACTTGCTATCCACTTATTAGTGCTCATGATTGGATGCCAATGATGAGTACTAGTAAGGTCCAGGAATCCCGACCTGTTTAAGGATTCTGAATACCTACAACCTTAAACAGCCTGCAATCAGAGTACTATTTGTTGAGCCCATAACAATGCTTAATCAAAACCATTATTCCTTCCAAGGACCACTGAGACAGATACATTGGATACAATAGAAGCCATAGAAAGACCTGAAAGTGTTTATTAGTATGATCCACCTGAAATTGCTATTACCCGCATACCTATATTTCATGGGATTTTGTAAATGAGCTCATGGATTAGTCCCATTCATAAAAACATTTCTCGCTACAGGTTTGAGTAAGTCTCAACCGAAAACTAAACAAATTGTACCAGTTGATCTTAAGACTCAGATAATTTTATGGCCTCATAGAATACCTTCTGGAATGGATGGTGCCAAGGTACGTTAACCCTGGTGTCACCCTATGGGATAGGGTGAAGAGGGGAATGTTAATATATGGCCTAGCTTTAAGGCTACCACTGGAATAGTGATGGCCAAAGCTATGCAGCCGAAAACAACTGAAAAAGTACTGATTAGGCCAAACAACAAGTAAATGATTTAATATTTGAGAATCTGCAAAGAGCAGGTCTGAATAATGACTTCTGACACAAATTGGTACAATTTTTAAATCAAATATAGCATCTGTAATGAAAGATCAGATGAATAAAATGGAGCTTATTAGTTTTGGTATACAATGATACAGAGGTAATACAGAGTTCATGAGAAAGGTATGAAAAGTATTGCAGCCGGAAGATGAGAAACTGTTATCTCAACGCTTCCCAAAACATGTTGATAATTAGCAGTAGCTGAGAACGGAAGGAGGTGGGCACATCAGATAGCAGATCGCATGGGAAAGTATGATCTCAGAAAGTGAGAAAGATTAGGAGCAAGGTTTCTCACCATTCACTTCTATGGAGAGGATAGAGTATAAAAGATGGCAGATTTTGGCTTAGTTTGAGAGTCTTCTCCAAAGCTTCTGTCAGACGGCGAAGCCCTGTGCGGCTGAAACCAGAATCTGATGTCTGTATTTGTATCAACTTGAAGACTTGTGTTTGGGTAAGAAATAAAATGTACCTATCTATTTGAACCTATCTCTGCCTCTATTTTATTGATTCTATCTTCTCTTTACCTTACATTTATTTAGCCTACAAGGCAGATCACATACAAGTGACACTCAGTCTTTGGAGAAACTTAGACAGGTTTTTAATAGGTCTTATATGGGAACATAAATGGCCCAGAGTATACCTAGATCCAGAAAGATAGAAAGCAGTAGTTATGGGAATTAGTTTTCAATTACAGCTCCTAATGCCACCCCCTTGTGATTGGGTGACAATGGAGGTTAGAGAAACTATACAGAATGAAATAAGTACCTTTAGTCCCCCGTGTGACGGAGTCAGAAAGAGGTCTATAAGAGGGCGGATTTAAAACAAACTACATATGACATTTTGGAAGAAATCATCATAAGTAGTAACATCATTATATGGTTACACTCATGAGGATAAATAAAGAAAATGTCATACAGCATACAAGTAAATTACAAAATAGAAACAGAAATGAGGCTAAGTGGCTATGTAATGAAAATATCTGCATTATACTTTAAAATACTTTTGCAAAACATGAAATATCAAACATATAAACAGCAAGTGACCAAACTCACTCGCAAATGCGCAGTAAAGACCCTCTCTGTCCCACCCCCGCATCAATACGTGATGACAGGGGCGGGACAGAGAGGGTCTCTACTGCGCAAGGGGAGGGATGAAACCGCCGTCGCTACCGCTTCCCCCCCCCCCCCAAGGTCGCCGCCGCCACCCACTCTCCACCCGGCCCGGGCATTCGCTCCGCTATAGAAACAGTGCGGGAACGGAGCACACAGCTCAGCTGAGCTGCCGTCGGCCTTCCTTCCCTGCCTGTGTCCCGCCCTCGCCCACGAGGGCGGGACACAGGCAGAGAAGAAGGACGGCAGCTCAGCTGAGCTGTGTGCTGCGTTCCCACGCTGTTTCAATAGCGAAGGGAGGGCCCGGCCCGGGTGGAGGGGTGGCAGCGACTCCGGGGGGGGGCGTAGCGGTGACCTCGGAGGGGCAGCGGCGAGCTCGGCGGCGGGGGGGGGGGCTTTCAACCCCCCCCTTCCTATACTAGCCCGTTTTTACAGGCTCAACGGCTAGTATTCTAAAAGAAAAAAAAAAAAAAGAGTTAACTCAAGTTTTGACAACTGTCAATAAATGTTTTAAAGCTGACCAGTTTTTGTTAACATGCGTAGACATTACAAGTTTATCAGCAAGGGATGTTTCAAATTTGTGAATTTACATAACAAGAACACCACCAAAAATAGACATTAAGAGTTGTATTATCTTTCCAGTTGCTATCAAGATGTCAAAAAGTTTAGAACTGGAATTGTCCAAAGAATCTTCAAGTAGGAGAGAACCAGAAACGATCATCTTAGATGACAAGAGGTTCGGTAAGACCAAATATAACAAATTCTCCCAATATCGATGAGTTAGATGGCACTCATACAACATATGAAGAAGCACTCCTTGTTGGGTTTTGCAGGCCCAGCAAGTACTGTGATCTAATAATCCAGCCACTGTCATTTGCTGTGCTATCCACAAAGCTCTGTGGTGAAAAAGTATAAAGACTAGATTGAGCATGCAAAGGAAATTGGCCTGCTACTTTAGTCCAGAATTTCTACCATTGGCAATTAGAAAGAGTATATTGAAGATATGTTTCCCAGAGTGAACAGAGATTCATTCTGTGAAATTATGATCAATTAAACATTTGTAAAACTTAAACGCTACATGACCAGACTTGAAAATATTCGAAATGAACAAGGAAATGGAAGGTTGAGTCGAAGATAAAATTCTTAGAGACTATCTAAACAATGTTTTAACTGCAACCAACAAAAGAATTGGTTCAAATGTAAATCAAAGTGCTATTGAAGGACTAGCAATGGTTTTATTCTACTGTCATTCAAATATCTAAATCCATTTACTGTACCAGTCTTACCAGAAAATAAATAATGATGAAGAAAAGTAAATTTGCTAAATAGATACTTTTGTTCTATTTTCACAGAAGAAAATCCTGGAGAAGGACCGCGATTGACTTGGAGATGGGAGAGGTTCCGTGGGATTGGAGAACAGTGGATGTGGTCCCTCTTCACAAAAGTGGTGATAGAGAAGAAGCTGGAAACTACAGGCTGGTAAGCCTCACTTTGGTTATTGGAAAAGTAATGGAAGCAATGCTGAAGGAAAGGATAGTGAATTTCCTGGAAGCCAATAAGTTGCAAGATCCGAGACAACATGGTTTTAGCAAAGGTAAATCGTGCCAAACAAATCTCATTAAATTCTTTGACTGGGTGACCGGAGAACTGAATAATGGACGTGCTATAGACGTAATCTACTTAGATTTCAGCAAAGCTTTTGACATGGTTCCCCACAGAAGGCTCTTGAATAAACTTGACAGGCTAAGATAGGACCCGACTTGGTGAACTGGATTAGGAACTGGTTGATGGACAGACGCCAGAGGGTGGTGGTTAATGGAATTCGCTCGGATGAAGGAAAGGTGAGTAGTGGAGTGCCTCAGGGATCGGTGCTGGGGCCTATTCAGTTCAATATGATAGACCTCATAGATCTACCAACCAGAAACAGAATCGAATCAGCACGATCATACCTAAACCTACATTACCCAAATTGCAAAGGACTTAAAAACAAAGCAACTTACGCATCCTGCTTCTCCACTTAAGCGCACAACTATGGAATGGACTCCCAAACGCTGTGAAAACAATCCATAACCACCTAAACTTCAGGAAATCACTAAAAACCAACCTCTTCAAAAAGGCTTATCCCACCGATCCACCGTAAATCCCCACACTTAGCAATACAACATAACCAATGATCATACTGGACAATATACAATCTTCATTCCCTCGACCCTCATGATGCCTGATATACACCAACCTCATTCGACCACAATATAACCTTGTATTTGTTATCAACCGATTTCATGAACGCCATTATGGAACTACAGAAATGATAAGAAGTAGTAGTAGTATGTAAGCCAAATTGAGCCTACAAAAGGTGGGAAAATGTGGGGTACAAAAGTAACCTATATATATATTTGTGAGTGACATTGCCGAAGGGTTAGAAGGTAAAGTCTGCCTTTTTGCAGATGATACTAAGATTTGTAACAGAGTGGACACCCAGGAGGGAGTGGAAAACATGAAAAAGGATCTGCAGAAGCTAGACGAATGGTCTAAGGTTTGGCAATTAAAATTCAATGTGAAGAAATGCAAAGTGATGCACTTAGGGAGTAGAAATCCATGGGAGACGTATGTGTTAGGCAGTGAGAGTCTGATATGTACGGACAGGGAGAGGGATCTTGGGGTGATAGTATCTGAGGATCTGAAGGCGACGAAACAGTGTGACAAGGCGGTGGCCGTAGCTAGAAGGTTGCTAGGCTGTATAGAGAGAGGTGTGACCAGCAGAAGAAAGGACGTGTTGATGCCCCTGTATAACTTGTTGGTGAGGCCTCACCTGGATTATTGTGTTCACTTTTGGAGGCCGTATCTTGCTAAGGATGTAAAAAGAATTGAAGCGGTGCAAAGAAAAGCTACAAAAATGGTATGGGATTTGCATTACAAGATGTATGAGGAGACACTTGCTGACCTGAACATGTATATCCTGGAGGAAAGGAGAAACAGGGGTGATATGATACAGATGTTCAAATATTTGAAAAGTATTAATCCGCAAACGAACCTTTTCCGTAGATGGGAAAGCGGTAGAACTAGAGGACATGAAATGAAATTGAAGGGGGGCAGACTCAAGAAAAATGTCAGGAAGTATTTTTTCACGGAGAGAGTGGTGGATACTTGGAATTTCCTCCTGCAGGAGGTGGTGGAGATGAAAACGGTAACGGAATTCAAAAATGCGTGGGATAAACAGAAGCTTAGCGGAGATTGTGTTGCAGAGCTGGTGGTGGGAAGCGGGGCTAGTGCTGGGCAGACTTCTACGGTCTGTGCCCTGAAAATGGCAGATACAAATCGAGGTCAGGTATACACATAAAGTAGCACATATGAGTTTATCTTGTGGGCAGACTGGATGCACCGTACAGGTCTCTCTGTCGTCATCTACTATGTTACTATCCAGCTCATTTTCAAAAGCATTCGCCAGCCATCTTCCAACACAAATCGGGAGATGGCCAGCGATCTCCTGAAACCGGCCAAATCGGTATAATCAAAAGCCGATTTTGGCCGGCTTCAACTACTTTCCGTCGAAGAGCCGGCGAAACTTCAAGGGGGCGTGTCGGTAGGGTAGTGAAGGCAGGATGGGGGCAGGACGGGGGCGTGCTCACGAGATGGCCGGCTTCGCCCGATAATGGAAAAAAATAAGCCAGGCTTGACGAGCATATCGCCGGCTTTACTTGGTCCCTTTTTTTTCACGACCAAAAAGGAGCCCCAACTGACCAAATAACCACCGGAGGGAATCGGGGATCACCTCCCCTTACTCCCCCAGTGGTCACCAACCCCCTCCCACCCATAAAAAAAAAAACTTTTTTGCCAGCCTGAAATGTCATACCCAGCTCCGTGACAGCAGTATGCAAGTCCCTGGAGCAGTTTTTAGTGGGTGCTGTGCACTTCAGGCAGGTGGACCCAGGCCCATCCCCTCCCTACCTGTTACACTTGTAGTGGTAAATGGGAGCCCTCCAAACCCCCCCAAAACCCACTGTACCCACATGTAGGTGCCCCCCTTCATCCCTAAGGGCTATGGTAGTGGTGTACAGTTGTGGGTAGTGGGTTTTGGGGGGGGATTTGGGGGACTCAGCACACAAGGTAAGGGAGCTATGTACCTGGGAGCTATTTTTTTTTTTTTAATTTTTAGAAGTGCCCCCTAGGGTGCCCGGTTGGTGTCCTGGCATGTGAGGGAGGCCGGTGCACTACAAATGCTGGCTCCTCCCATGACCAAATGCCTTGGATTTGGCTGGGTTTGAGATCGCCGGCATTAGTTTCCATTATCGTCGAAAATTGATGACATCTCAAACCCGGCCATCTCTGACATTTGGCTGGGCCCACCCGTATTAGCGAAGAAAAAGATGGCCAGCCATCTTTTTCGAAAATACGGTTGGCTCCGCCCATTTACGGAGCCGGCCCCGGAGATGGCCGCCCATAGAGTTGGCTGGCGCCGTTCGATTATTCCCCTCTTTGTTACTATGTTATGATTGATAAGCAGTTTGGGATTTCCCCAAATTACTGAAATCTCCATATACATGTCAAGCTGCAACAAACAAGTAAAAGAAGAGGACATTAAGTCATCCTTTTCTAAACAGTCAGGCACAGCAGGAGGTATGGTGAGGAGCGGACAAAATGGCGCCCATAACTCTCTTTCAATAACAAGCTACAGTGGAGTATATTCATTGTTAGTCAACACCCATCACAAGGCTTGCTGTAAAATGAAGGCTTTGTGATAAAGGACAAATCAGGAAAGAAACACTAAGATCTTTTGTAGTGAGGGTTATTTTCGGAGTCTTACCTGCCCAAAGATATATGACAAAAAAAAAAAAGTTTATCCAATTGTTTATAAAATGAGGGGAGGGGAGTAGAACGGTGATCATATGCAAAATATTTATTTTTAACACAACCATCATTTTAATGGTATCTAAACGACCCCCACCATGAGAGATGAAGAGGGGACCGTGATTTAAGGAGTGTTTAAACTGAATTTAGAATTCTTTTACTATTAGCTTCGACTGTAGATTCCAAGGAAGGCAGTAAATCAATACCAAGATATTTTAAGCTTTTGGAAGACCAAACTAAACCGAAAGAGATAACAATGTCAGGGGTAGTGTGTATATTGAATGGCAATACCTCAGTTTTTTGAATGTTAATTTTATAACTGGAGAAAGAAGCGAATGTCTCCTCTAGTTAAAAAAAAAAAATTTTTTCTAGTGATTTGATGTCATAGTAATATAGTAGATGACGGCAGATAAAGACCTGTACAGTCCATCCAGTCTGCCCAACAAGATAAACTCATATGTGCTACTTTATATGTATACTTGACCTTGATTTGTCCCTGCCATTTTCAGGGCACAGACCGTAGAAGTCTGCCCAGAACTAGCTTTGCTTCCCAATTACCGGTGCTGCCACCCAATCTCCGTTAAGCCTCTGTAGATCGATTCCTTCTAAATAGGATTCCTTTTATGTTTATCCCACACATTTTTTGAATTCCATTACCGTTTTCATCTCCACCACCTCCCGCGGGAGGACATTACAAGTATCCACCACTCTCTCCGTGAAAAAATACTTCCTGACATTCTTCTTGAGTCTGCCCCCCTTCAATCTCATTTCATGCCCTCTCGTTCTACTGCCTTCCCATTTCCGGAAAAAGTTCGTTTGCGGATTAATACCTTTCAAATATTTGAACGTCTGTATCATATCACCCCTGTTTCTCCTTTCCTCCAGGGTATACATGTTCAGGTCAGCAAGTCTCTCCTCACACGTCTTGTAACACAAATCCCATACCATCCTTGTAGCTATTCTTTGCATCGCTTCATTTCTTTTTACATCCTTAGCAAGATACGGCCTCCAAAAGTGAACACAATACTCCAGGTGGGGCCTCACCAACAACTTATACAGGCACATCAATACCTCCTTTCTTCTGCTGATTACACCTCTCTCTATACAGCCTAGCATCCTTCTGGCTACAGCCACCACACCTTGTCACCTTCAGATCCTCAGGTACTATCACCCCAAGATCCCTCTCCCTGTCTATGCATATCAGACTCTCACCACCTAACACATACATCTCCCATGGATTTCTACTCCCCAAGTGCATCACTTTACACTTCTTTGATTTGAATTTTAATTGTCAAACCTTAGACCATTCTTCTAGCTTCTGCAGCTCCTTTTTCATGTTTTCCACTCCCTCTGGGGTCTCCACTCTGTTACAAATCTTGGTGTCATCCGCAAAAAGACAAACTTTACCCACCACCAGCTCTGGCACAGACCGTATAAGACTGCCCAGCACTATCCCCGCCTCCCGCCACCGGCTCTGCCACCCAATCTCAGCTAAGCTCCTTAGGATCCATTCCTTCTGAACAGGATTCCTTTATGTTTATCCCACACGTGTTTGAATTCTGTTACCATTTTCATTTCCACCACCTCCCGCGGGAGGGCATTCCAAGCATCCACTACTCTCTCCGTGAAAAAATACTTCCTGACATTTTTCTTCAGTCTGCCCCCCTTCAATCTCATTTGATGTCCTCTCGTTCTACCGCCTTCGCACCGCCGGAAAAGATTCGTTTGCGGATTAATACTTTTCAAATATTTGAACGTCTGTATCATATCACCCCTGTTTCTCCTTTCTTCCAGAGTATACATGTTCAGGTCATCAAGTCTCTCCTCATACGTCTTGTAACGCAAATCCCTTACCATTCTCGTAGCTTTTCTTTGCACCGCTTCAATTCTTTTTACATCCTTCGCAAGGTACGGCCTCCAAAACTGAACACAATACTCTAGGTGGGGCCTCACCAACGACTTATACAGGGGCATCAACACCTCCTTTCTTCTGCTGGTCACACCTCTCTCTATACAGCCTAACAACCTTCTAGCTACGGCCACCGCCTTGTCACACTGTTTCGTCGCCTTCAGATCCTCAGATACTATCACCCCAAGATCCCTCTCCCAATCCGTACCTATCAGATTCTCCCCGCCTAACACATACGTCTCCCGAGGATTTCTATTCCCTAAGTGCATCACTTTGCATTTCTTCGCATTGAATTTTAATTGCCAAACCTTAGACCATTCTTCTAGCTTCCTCAGATCCTTTTTCATGTTTTCCACTCCCTCCCGGGTGTCCACTCTGTTACAGATTTTAGTATCATCCGCAAATAGGCAAACTTTACCTTCTAACCCTTCGGTATTCCTCTCTGTGTTCTCCTTCTTGAGTTTTTCTGTATTTCATGAACGCCAACTCGTTAGACTTTTTTTTCTCAGTCACTTGCTTGGAGAACCATATCAGTTTCCTTTTTTTCTTGCTTTTATTTACATAAAGTTTGTAGCCATATTTATTTATTTATTAGGATTTATTTACCGCCTTTTTGAAGGAATTCACTCAAGGCAGTGTACAGTAAGAATAGATCAAGCATGAGCAATAGACAATTACAGCAGTAAAAATATTCAAAAACAATACAAAGTATGGCATGGTATACTATTTGCAATGTCAACACAATACGTAATAGAACAATATAGGTGATAGCGAAGGGCAAAGCAAAGATGTAACATATAGAAGGGTAAGAAAGTAGGAAGAGTTAGAAAGTAAGGTGATTGATTTAAAGAAAGTTGCACATGAGATAAGAGAAATGGTTAAATGTTATCTCAGCTAGAGTAGGAGTGCATAAACATGTCCTGCTGCAGTATATGCAGCCTGAGTCACTCCTTCTGTGTGTGAGTGAGACTAACGAGTTAGTTTCTTCGTCCAGTAAAGGCCTGGTTGAAGAGCCAAGCTTTCACCTGCTTCCTGAAGTAGAAATAGTCTTGTGTTAGGCGCAGCCTTTCAGGCAGTGCATGCCAGAGTGTGGGGGCTACTCCAGAGAAGGCTCGCTTACGGGTATCACATCGTGTAATGTCTTTTGGAGAGGGTGTGGTTAGTGAAAGTCCTTGGGAGGACCTTAGTGTCCTTGGCGGTGTGTGGAGGATCATCCTCTTTTTCAGGTACTCAGGGCCATTTCCTTTCAGGGCCTTGAAGTTCAGACAGAGTTAAATTTAGCCCTGTATTGTACTGGTAGCCAATGAAGTTTTTGCAAAAATGGTGTGATGTGGTCAGGTCACCTGCAACCTTCTATGAGTCTTGCTGCTGCATTATTAATCAACTGGATCAATGTCTGTATAAAACAAAAATAACAGAATGCATGTGATGTTGCAATAGCAGCGTGCGATAGCAACGTCCTCAACTTTGTCCCTATTTCTAGGGCCTTATACGCCAGCGATGAAAAACCAACCCTACTTTTTTAAGGGGTTTGAAACATGCTCTTTCCAATGAAAATGATTAAAAAGAGTTTCCAGAAGGCCTTTTTTTGTAAAAGTGGGCTAAAAATACCCTATTTTTGGCGTTTTTGCAAAAATCTTCAACTTTACACTCAATTTGTGAACTAATGGAAAATATTAGGAGAATGAAATTTTATATTCGAAAACCTTGTGTTGATAAGTTGTTGTGTGCAAAGTTTCACGTTTATCATACCTTTAATTCCAGAGATATAAAAAGCCAAACTTTACAATTTTTTCGTGCCGCAAATTTTTCGCACCAAGTTTGCTCCAAGTTTTCTTCATGGAAATCGCTCATGAAGATTTTTTTATTATTTTGTTTAATAGAGCACAAGAAGTTGTACATGCTAGCCAAGCTTTGTTTCTCTCAACAAAATACTGCCGGAGATACAGTGTCTCAAAGTTGCCGAAATCTCAGAGTCATACCATAGAAGGCTGCAGTATGGGGTCAAACAGATTACTATATCTCAGCAAGTATTGCATCGGCGAACGTAAAACTTTACCAGTGTTCATTGGGGACATGTATGAATGTTCACAGAAACTTTCTTCGAAATCCATGATGGTCGCGCAGGGACCACCAGACCACTTGACATGGAATGACCCTTATGGTACGAGAGGATAACGCTCACTTGTTCAGAATGGTGTGGCTGATGCTAAGAAGTTTTTATTATATTTTTGCCTCCAAGGCAGTCTTCTTTTCATAACCTTTCTTTGCCTTCCTTATCACTACTTTACATTTGACTTCACATTTCAGGTTTATTTAATATACCGCAAACAAAATGATTAAGCGATGTACAAAAATTCTAAATAATAAAATAATTAAGAAGGGGAGGGATGAAATGAGACTAGAGGGTATCTAGGCTACAATAATGATCATTATTCAACTAAGGTGAAGAAGTGCTACTAACTACCCTCTTAATCTAAGAATCAAATGTAAAGGGAGGGTCCCGAACAGAATTGAGCAAGACAAAATGAGGTAAAATTTTGCTGCAAGGGGCAACAAGAGAAAGAAGCAGTTTATATGGATTCAGAAAGGAATGCTTTTGAGAAAGATAAGGCTTAAAAGCTATTCTTAAAACTTAAAACAGAAAGTTGCCATTGCTTATGCTGTTTCCCACTATCTTCAGTTGGATCCTTCTTCCATTTTCTATAGATGTTTTTAGCTCCAATAAATTCCTTCGCCTCACTTTTTAACCATGCTGGCTTTTATATAGCCTTCCTTGCAATTAATCAAGCTAAAAACAAAAAATACACACATTGTGGTTAATAAAAATTCACCAATTTTTTATCACAAGAAAGCTTCCAATGCTTCTGTAATAAACATAGTCAACCCAGTCATTTGTAAGGCTGCTGGAATAATAACCATAGCCCCATCCCTTTTACTCATTGCCCCGGTAATATGACGTGCCATATAACCATCTTCACTAGGTCAGGAGTTTCAAAAGTTAGGAGAGATGTGGAGGGGCATAATTGAACACAAACGCCCATCTCCATGGGCGTCTATCTCCGAGAACGGGTAAGTGAAGGGGCGGGACAAACCGTATTTTCGAAACAAAATGGGCGTCCATCTTTTTTCCGATAATACGGTTTGTACAGGGCAAATGCATCGGATGTGTGTGGATTTGAGCTGGGCAGTTTCGTTTTTCAGCGATAATGGAAACCGAAGGCGCCCAGCTCAAAAACGACCAAATCCAAGGCATTGGTTCCTGGGAGGGGCCAGGATTCGTAGTGCACTGGTCCCCCTCACATGCCAGGACACCAACCAGGCACCCTAGGGGACACTTGTAACAATTTAAAATAAACAGTTAACTACCTCTGAAGTCCATAGCTCCCTTCCTTTGGGTGCTGAGCCCCCCAAATCCCCCCCAAAACCCACTGCCCACAACTCTACACCATTACCATAGCCCTTATGGCTGAAGGGGGGCACCTAGATGTGGGTACAGTGGGTTTTGGGGGCGGTTTGGAGCACTCCCATTCACCACCACAAGTGTGACAGGTGGGGGGGGGGGGATGGGCCTGGGTCCACCTGCCTGAAGTTCACTGCACCCACTAACAACTGCTCCAGGGACCTGCATACTGCTGTGATGGAGCTAGGTATGACATTTGAGGCTGGCATACATGCTGGAAAAAAAAGTTGTTAAAGTTGTTTTTTTGGGGTGGGAGGGGGTTAGTGACCACTAGGGGAGTCAGGGGTGGTCATCTGGTCATTTAGGGCACTTTTTTGGGACTTGTTCATGAAAAAAAAGGGTCCAAAAAAGTGACCCAAATTTGCGGTAAAAACGCCTTTCTTTTTTCGATTATCTGCCGAGGACGCCCATCTCTCCTCGGCCGATAAACACGCCGCAGTCCCGCCTTCACCACGCCTCCGACACCCCCCCGTCAACTTTGGCCGTTTCCGCAACAGATTGCAGTTGAAGACGCCCAAACTCGGCTTTCGATTATACCGATTTGGACGCCCACGGGAGAAAGACGCCCATCTCCCGATTTGGGTCGAAATATGGGCGTCTTTCTCTTTCAAAAATAAGCTGGATAGGCTGTATGCCGATGATGTACAATTTTTTTTCCACCTTTAGATAAGGTTCATGTTATCTAAAATTAGGGGAAAAAATCTGTACATCATCGGCTTACATCCCATAACTCTCCTAACTTTTGAAACTCCTGACCTAGTGAAGGCATTAGTAAAGTTGAAGGGCTAGGAGAAGGTTAATAACTGGATGAGAAAAGAATAGGCTGGCATTGAATATGAGAAAAACTAAGGTGATGGTGGGGAGAGATGTGTAGTTGTTACCCCCATTGGTTTGCAAGGTAGATGGTATGATGTTGATTATTAAGCAGGTGAAATGTTTAGTTGTGATTCTGGATGCATGTTTGTCAATGCAGAATCAAATTGGACAGGTAGTAAAATCATCTTTTTTTTCAAATGAGACTACTTAGTAGATTGAAACTAACATTGACTGTGTATGATTTTCGAATGGTAGTACAAATTGATTCAGAGAAAAATTAGATTACTGTAATGCAATGTATCCAGGAATTGCTAAAACATGATGTAAGGCCTTGCAGGTTACACAGAATTCCACAGTGAAATTGATCTTGGGTTGTAGAATGTTTGAACGTATCACACCTGGTTTGAAACAACTTCGATTGCCAGTGGAATACAGGATTCTTGTAGTTCTGACACTCATGTACACAGCAATCTATTCAACTGTACGTTTATTTATCACAGGTAGTGCAGTAGTATAGACCAGCAAGATCATTAAGATCTGATAGTTCATAAGAACTTATAATACCATCGTTGACAGATGTTCATTATGTACTGACAAGGGACACTGCGTTTTCAATTAATGGACCCATGTTATGGAATAAACTAACAGAACTTTATCTATGTCTGAGTACAACATTGCAGCAATTTAAGAAAGCACTCAATATGCACTTTTTTGTACAGACCTTCTCTACTGAGTAATGGCATATGGGGGTTTTTTCCCCATTCTTTTAATTGTTTGAAAAGATATGTATAGTCAACATTATGACTCCTGGAGATTATGTTATTGATTATTTTTAAGTATGTCTTATATTGTAAACCGCTTAGGTCTAAGCAGACACAAATCTTTTAAATAGATAAATAAATGTCAAATTTGTATACAAAGTAGCCCTATGGATAATCACGTTTGTACTTCCCAATACATCATATGACTCAATCTTCATCATGTCAGTTATGAATGGTACCTTAACTGATCTGATGTTATGCAACATTTTAACTGTTTCAAATTGCTGCATCTCGCTTATAACTTGCTCTCTCACAACTGCATACAAGTGGAGCATCTCTGTTCCTACTGTTTCACATAATTAAACCTCAAATCTCCATCTCTCTCCCCACCCTATACCAATCTGAATAACCTGGTCCCCCATAAATACAAAATTCACATAACCAGGAATACTAACTACAAAAAAAAGAAAACTAGCGAACTATCACTAAAGAATGCACAAAGAGGCACATCAACACTACTTTAACATTTTGATGAGTTCACAGAATCACCCTGTTAAAAAACTGTATAGCCTCTAAGGTCTGCAGCTCACTGTGTGCCAAAGAGATAGCCACCAAACTAATTGTCGCCAAAATTAAGATAATGCCTCTGTATCGCTCCATGGTATGACTTCATTTTGAAGTATTGTATTAAATTCTGGATACTGTATCTCAAAATACAAATGAGGGGACACTCCATGACGTTGCATGGTAATTTTAAAACCAATAGCAGAAAATATTTTTTCACAATGAATAGTTACTGGAACTTGTTCCCGGAGGATGTGATAACAGCAGTGGGTTTAAAAAAAGGTTTGGAGAAGTTCCATAAACTCCTATTAAAGTAGACATGGGGAAAGCAACTGAGGTCAGTAGCATGGAACCTTGCTACTCTACAGGGATTCTGCCAAATACTTAGGATCTGGATTGGCCTCTTCTGGAATCAGGATACTGGGCTAGAAGAACCATTGGTCTGCCACAGTACGGCTATTCTTATGTTTTGTTTTGTTGTTACATTTGTACCCCGCACTTTCCCACTCATGGCAGGCTCAATGCGGCTTACATATTGGCTAACATAGTGAAGGAGTGGCCTAGTGGTTAGGGTGGTGGACTTTGGTCCTGGGGAACTGAGGAACTGAGTTTGATTCCCACTTCAAGCACAGGCAGCTCCTTGTGACTCTGGGCAAGTCACTTAACCCTCCATTGCCCCATGTAAGCCGCATTGCACCTGCCATGAGTGGGAAAGCGCGGGGTACAAATGTAATAACAATAAA
This sequence comes from Microcaecilia unicolor, assembly GCF_901765095.1. NCBI lineage: Eukaryota > Metazoa > Chordata > Amphibia > Gymnophiona > Siphonopidae > Microcaecilia > Microcaecilia unicolor. The sequence continues at coordinate 138,568,737 of NC_044041.1, read as the reverse complement.
AAATTTAAAATAAATATTGTATACAGGTACTTATTTGTACCTGGGGCAATGGAGGGTTAAGTGACTTGCCCAGAGTCACAAGGAGCTGCCTGTGCCTGAAGTGGGAATCGAACTCAGTTCCTCAGTTCCCCAGGACCAAAGTCCACCACCCTAACCACTAGGCCACTCCTCCTAGTTTACAGTGGTCCAATGGCTCAGACAGCTTTTATCAGCTGTGTTACAGCAATGCCGAGATCCCAAGACACAGCAACTAACTTAATAGAAGGCCTCAAAAGAAGCATTTCCCGCAAAAAAAAGCAAGGTTGTAAAGATGGGGTTTCCTTCCACAGTAACATAGTAGATGACGGCAGAAAAAGACCTGCACCATCCCCGCCTCCCAACCACCAACCCCGCCTCCCACCACCAACTCTGGCACAGACTGTATAAGTCTGCTCAGCACTATCCTCGCCTCCCAAATACCACTCCCGCCTCCCACCACCAGCTCTGGCACAGACCGTATAAGTATGCCCAGCACTATCCCTGCCTCCCAACTACCAGTCCCGCCTCCCACCACCAGCTCTGGCACAGACCGTATAAGTCTGCCCAGCACTATCCCTGCCTCCCAACCACCAGCCCCGGCACAGACCGTATAAGTCTGCCCAGCACTAGCTCCGCCTCCCAACCACCAGCTCTGCCACCCATTGTAGGCTAAGCTCCTGAGGATCCCTTCCTTCTGCACAGGATTCCTTTATGTTTATCCGACGCATGTTTGAATTCCGTTACCGTTTTCATCTCCACCACCTCCCGCGAGAGGGCATTCCAAGCATCCACCACCCTCTCCGTGAAGAAATACTTCCTGACATTCTTCTTGAGTCTGCCCCCCTTCAATCTCATTTCATGCCCTCTTGTTCTACTGCCTTCCCATCTCCGGAAAAAGTTCGTTTGCGGATTAATACCTTTCAAATATTTGAACGTCTGTATCATATCACCCCTGTTTCTCCTTTCCTCCAGGGTATACATGTTCAGGTCATCAAGTCTCTCCTCACATGTCTTGTAACGCAAATCCCATACCATCCTCGTAGCTATTCTTTGCACCGCTTCAATTCTTTTTACATCCTTAGCAAGATACGGCCTCCAAAACTGAACACAATACTCCAGGTGGGGCCTCACCAACGACTTATACAGGGGCATTAAAACCTCTTTTCTTCTGCTGGTCACACCTCTCTCTATACAGCCTAGTAACCTTCTAGCTACGGCCACCGCCTTGTCGCACTGTTTCATCGTCTTCAGATCCTCAGATACTATCACCCCAAGATCCCTCTCCCCATCCGTACCTAGCAGACTCTCACCGCCTAACACATACACCTCTCTTGGATTTCTACTCCCTAAGTGCATCACTTTGCATTTCTTCGCATTGAATTTTAATTGTCAAACCTTAGACCATTCTTCTAGCTTTTTCAGATCCTTTTTCATGTTTTCCACTCCCTCCGGGGTGTCCACTGTGTTACAAATCTTAGTATCATCTGCAAATAGGCAAACTTTACCTTCTAACCCTTCAGCAATGTCACTCACAAATATATTGAACAGAATTGGCCCCAGCACCGATCCCTGAGGCACTCCACTACTCACCTTTCCCTCCTCCGAGCGAACTCCATTCACCACCACCCTCTGGCGCCTGTCCGTCAACCAGTTCCTAATCCAGTTCATCACTTTGGGTCTTATCTTCAGCCCATCCAGTTTATTTAAGAGCCTCCTGTGGGGAACCGTGTCAAAAGCCTTGCTGAAATCTAAGTAGATTACGTCTATAGCACGCCCATGGTTCAATTCTCCGGTCACCCAATCAAAGAATTCAATGAGATTCATTTGGCATGATTTCCCTTTGGTAAAACCATGTTGTCTTGGATCTTGCAACTCATTTTCTTCCAGGAAATTCACTATCCTTTTCTTCAACATCGCTTCCATTACTTTTCCAATAATCGAAGTGAGGCTTACCGGACTGTAGTTTCCAGCTTCTTCCCTATCACCACTTTTATGAAGAGGGACCACCTCCGCCGTTCTCCAATCCCTCGGAACCTCTCCCATTTCTAAGGATTTATTAAACAAAATCTTTAAGAGGACCCGCCAGAACCTCTCTGAGCTCCCTCAATATCCTGGGGTGGATCCCATCCGGTCCCATGGCTTTGTCCACCTTTAGTTTTTCTAGTTGTTGATACACACTCTCTTCCGTGAACGGTGCTATATCCACTCCATTCTCAAATGAACTTTTGCCAGTCCATCGTGGTCCTTCTCCCGGATTTTCTTCAGTAAAAACAGAACAAAAGTATCTATTTAGCAAATCTGCCTTTTCTTCATCATTATATACACAGCGGTTTGCAGTATCTTTTAGTCTCATAATTCTGTTTTTAGTCAGTCATTCTCCTTTCACTAATATACCTGAAGAAATTTTTGTCACCCCTCCTTACCTTTCTAGCCATTTGTTCTTCCGCTTTCGCCAGACATACCTCTCTATTGGCTTCTTTCAGTTTCCTCCGGTATTCCTCCCCTTGTTCCTCGTCTTGAGTTTTTCTGCATTTCTGGAACGCCAACTCTTTAGCCTTTATTTTCTCAGCCACTTGCTTGGAGAACCATATCGGTTTCCTTTTTCTCTTGCTTTTATTTACTTTCCTTACATAAAGGTTTGTGGCCCTATTTATAGCTTTTTTCAGCCTGGACCACTGTCCTTCCACTTCTCGTACGTCCTCCCAGCCCATCAGCTCCTTCCTTATGTATTCCCCCATTTTACTAAAGTCATCATGCTTGAAATCCAGGACTTTGAGTTTTGAGTGGCCACCCTCCTCTTCAGCCGTCATATCAAACCAAACCGTTTGAAGGCCACTGCTGCCCAGGTGGGCACCCACTCGGACATTTGACACGCTATCCGCATTTGTGATTACCAGATCCAGCATCGCTCCCTCCCGCGTGGGTTTCCTTCCACACAGTAATAGTAAATAGCAGTTGCACTTACATAAGAATAGCCATACTGGCTCAGACCAATGGTCGATCTAGCCCAGTATTCTGTTTTCCAAACAGTGGCCAAGCCAGGTCACAAGTACCTGGCAGAAACCCAAACTGTGGATACACACCACCAGGATTTACAGGCAATCCCACCCAGTGCCCAACCAGTCAACCAGGGGTACACAAACTAACGCCCTCCTAATAGAGAAAGATGGAACACTTTTAACCTAATGACAGAGGAGACCCTTGGCAAAATCCAGAGACCTTCGACCAACTACCTGCTCCCTCGATCCCTGCCCATCAAAGGTAGTGCAGCAGGCAAGTATGGGCCTTATAGAAGGCGCCACAAAAATTGTGAACACCTCTTTCTAATGGGCAACTACCAACAGCATTAAAAAGGGCAGTGGTTCGCCCTCTGCTGAAGAAAAACAACCTTGACCTGGACAAACCTGAAATTTACAGGCCAGTATCCAACATCCCGTTTCTAGGGAAACTCATAGAACAAATAGTCTGTGTTCAACTTAATGAATGGCTAGAAAAGAGTAACTGGCTAGATCCATGTCAATCTGGATTCAGACCTGGTTATGGAACAGAAACGGTCCTTGTATCCCTGCTAGATGATCTTCACAGAAACCGAGACAAGGGATTTGCCTCAATGTTAGTACTGCTAGATTTCTCAGCAGCTTTTTTTTTTTGTTACATTTGTACCCCGCGCTTTCCCACTCATGGCAGGCTCAATGCGGCTTACGTGGGGCAATGGAGGGTTAAGTGACTTGCCCAGAGTCACAAGGAGCTGCCTGTGCCTGAAGTGGGAATCGAACTCAGTTCCTCAGTTCCCCAGGACCAAAGTCCACCACCCTAACCACTAGGCCACTCCTCCACTATGGATCATGATACCTTGCTAGTACGACTGACAGAAACAGGTATCAATGGAACAGTACTTGCTTGGTTCAGATCTATCAGACAGGCAACAATCCATAATGATTGGCAGCAACTCATCACCACCATGGACACTGACCTGCGGGGTACCACAAGGATCGATACTATTCTGTTCAATATCTACCTCAACTCCTAGCTGAGCTGATTCGGCAAATGGACACTCAGTTCTATATCTATGCGGATTACGTACAGCTACTCAAACCCATTGAACCTGACTTACCTACAGTCTTGAATAAACTGATCACTTGTCTAACATCAACTCAAGAATGGGCTAAACACAACAAACGTTGCCTGAACCCAAGTAAAACAGAGCTTCTCTGGGTCCCTAACACAAGTGGATACATACCCGATATCAAAATCTCTTTTGGGAAGTATGAACTCCCCCTCAAATCACAAGTCAGGAACCTTGGAATACAATTAGATTCAACACTTACTCTGATTCCCCAAATCCAAGCAACCTTTAAGAACTGCTGCTGCTTCTACTACTACTACTAAACATTTCTAGAGCGCTACTAGGGTTACGCAGCGCTGTACAAAATACTATTTGCGACAGCAGCGCTGCCTCTCTCCTTACATTGAGAAGGTAAATCTTATCCCAGTTGTGCATGCCATGGTAACATCAAGACTGGATTACTGGAGTGAAGGAGTGGGTCATCCCCGATTCCCTCCTGTTCCAGCCTCAGCGTTCCTGTGCCTGTTCTATCCTAACCTGTTTCAGCATTCCTGTTCCTGGGACTACCACCATCAGCATTCCTGTGGGACCATCTCAGTCAGCATTCCTGTCAGGATCTTCATATTTAAGTTAAGTGCTTATACAAATTTAAAGTCTATTTATTATGAAAATGAAAGATGATAATAGTTTGAAAATATATAACAATAATATAGCTCCTATTGGTTTCAAAACTGTTGCGCTATTTCTGGACAACTTTTGGGCACAAATTGGGCTGGCAAATTTTTCCCAATCTGGCAACTGTGCTCACACCGCACAGTCTGTAGCTGTTGCTAGCATCTTGGCTTTCTCATATCTTGAGAAACTGGCTCAGAACCCAAAAGCCTTTTCACAGCAGCAAGAGTGCGTTTTCCTATCCCTACTGTGCTCTGCTCTTTTCTCTGCTAGACAAGGCACATTTCCTGGTCTTACTTTTAAATCTATGGAGAAGAGTATAGAGATGAGAATTATCCACACGACTTAATACTTCAAGAGACAGGAGCACATCTTAGCTAAGTACTACTGACCGCTTTCTACAGAGCAAGCATCTTCCGTTTTAACCCCACTGCGCCTTTACCTGGGCAGATCACTCTTCCATACGTATAGACTCCCCACATAAGCACAGGCCAGCAGGAAGCAGGACAACAAAGATAAACAGCAGGGCGACTCAGCGTTAATCCAGGAAGAGGAAAAATGAGCCCTTTCCTGTGGAACAGCCATCGCCAGCAGTCCATAAACGAACCAGCTATACAGGCAGAGCTGCACGAAAATCTGCAATAAACCGGCCTATACAAATTCCAGTTCCTCGATTGAATCCTGGGAGCTCATTACTTTTACAATTACTTCCTGTTGGAGTTGGACCCAAGAGGTTGAAGAAAGCAGGAGATGGGATGCCGTCAAAAATGTGAAGCCAATTTTGTTAATCGCTGTTTCCCATTCCCCGCGCGCAGTCGTCATCTAGTACACTCAAAACAAAGCAAGCAAGCAAACCTGTGAGCTGCTGCTGCATCTTCGTTGTCGTTCTTTATTGTTGGTAGCATGGCCGGCTTGTGCAGTATACGGATGTACACAAAGCAAATAGAATAACGGAATAACTTTTCATAGGTAGAGTAGTAATTTGTTATAAAAATCGTAATCAGTGTGTCATTTGGATATAGGGACTCTCTAGCACGTGTTGTATTCGTGCAGGCTTTTTTTCTCCTGGTAAAGAGTCACTAAAACAGACATGGTGTTATGAGAATCAGGTGTTCAACATTTACAGTTTTATTTATTTATTTATTTATTTATTTATTATTAATTACATTTATATCCCACATTAAACATGAATTAGGTTGAAACCAGGGAACATTAAAAAAAAAACATTCCTGTGCCTAGATCAAAAGAGAAAGATGGTTTGTGGCAACTTGCTCCTTTTGTTTCCTGGAATGTAGTGGTATATTATACAAATGCACTTAACATTGTTTATCAAAGAAACACTAAATATGAAGCAAACAATTATCTCAGACAACACCTCCCAAATTGCAAAAAAGTGATCTACAAAACTGGCCACTCTGCAGATTTCACTTACCTAGGAACCAAATGGTGGAACTCCTTACCACCCAAAATAAGAAATATACAGGAATATACTAGATTCTGCAAAATCCTTAAATCGTTCCTATTTAAACAAACCCTCACAAAGAACAACCATATCTCAAACAATTAATTATTACCTAAATTGGTTATTACTGTATTTACTATTAACGTTCTCTTTGCTTCATGTACAATTTCTCATTCATAATAGATTTTCTAAATGTTAAACATCCATATCTATCCCAGTATGTTTATGATATTGTATTGTAAAATTGGATTCTTACAACAAATTACTTTTGTATGCATTATTCTTTGTTGTGTATCCTATACAGTTTATTGTAAGCCACATTGAACTCAAACTTGTTTGGGATAATGTAGGATATAAATGTCACAAATAAATAAATACATAAATATTACTAACATTTATAAGAGAGATATCAAATAATGTATATAGATGCGTCCTGGGAATAATGATGGCTAAGAGAAAGCAGCAGTGCAGCTGAATGGCATTTATCTTTTCCAAATGGTGAAGCACAGCTTCATGAGATGTCCTTGTTGTAAGACCAGAGTAAATCATTTCTTAGCTTCTTGTTTAACATTAACTAAGGGGAAACAAATCTGGTGGAGGGGAAATTAGTCAGCATGAGTTCAGCAAACAAAATCTAGCCTTTAAACTATTAGCTGCTTGATATTCAGCAGACGTCGACTTCAAGCTTCCTAATATGATTTGATAACAGTATTTTCTCAGTTATTACCCAAATGCAAACACAATTATAATGTTAATTATATGACCGTGTCTGCCTCTGATGATAGTTAGGCTAACCCAGTGGTTCCCAAACCTGGTTCCGGAGGCACCCCAGGCAATCGGGTTTTCAGGATATCCACAATTAATATTCATGAGAGAGATCTGCATGCAGTGGAGGCAGTGCATATCCTGAAAACTTGACTGCCTGGGGTGCCTCCAGGACCATGTTTGGGATGAACTTGGCCAACCCATTCATACAATAATAGCCACAGTCCACAATTTGGTAATTGTCACATGTTCTTTGCTTAGGTTTCCATCAAAGCCCTTTCTTCAACAGCGTTGGATTTCTACTATTCGATGTAAAGATTTTGTCCCTTCATGTACTGCAGTTTTATGCTGAAAGCGCTTCAGCGAAGAGGACTTTGACAAAAGCAGCTCGTTACTTGTTCATTTGCATGAAGTTACTATGCCAACCATATTTTATGCTTTTCCATCTTATCTTCAAACAGTCAAAAAGACCCAAAAACCTCCAAAATCACAATTATTTAATACACCACCCAAACCAAGTTCTGATAAAGAAATTCACTTGCAATGTCTGAACCTGCCACTCCAGAGACAGTTGTGTTAAATAATTCAGATACATCCCGATCATCTTATACACCACCCATACCAAATCCTGATAACAAAATACTCTTTCCACTTCCTGAACCTGTCACTTCAGAGACTGGTCTGTTAAGTAATTCAGATACACCACTAAAGCAATCTGTAAAACAGAAACTTGAACATGCACAAACAGAACTTTCTTCAGCACATAAGAAAATTAAATTACGGCTACAAGCCAAATGTTTGTACTGCTTTGGGTCCTACTGATCTGTGCATCTGTTGTATTATTTTATTATTTATTGCACTTGTATCCAGGGGCGTAGCCAGACTTCCGTGGGAGGGGGGTCCAAAGCCTGAGGGGAGGGGGCACATTTTAGCCCTCCCCCCGGCGCCACCCCCCCCCCCCGCCGCCATTGCCGCCCCCCCACGTCTTTTCCGACCCCCCCCCCTCCCGCCACGAACCCTCCCCCGCCGCCGCCTACCTTCAGGACGTCAGCAATGCATGCAACAGCAGGAGCAGGATGGAGAGGACGTCGGCTGGTGGGGAGTGGGGTCCCCCGCCAGCAAAAGTGAAGGTAGGCGGCGGCGGCGGGGGGCGGGTTCGCCGGGAGGGGGGTCCAGGCTGGAATCTATGGGGGCCCAGGCCCCCTCAGGCCCCACGTAGCTACGCCACTGCTTGTATCCCACATTTTCCCACCTATTTGCAGCCTCAATGTGGCTTACAGAGACCTGTTATGGCATCACCATACCAGAGCAGAGAGTACAGTTGGTGTTATACAGAAGTCAAGGAAAACAAGAAGATTTGGTCAGGCAGTTATAGAAAGATACATTCTGAGTAAAGGTAGATAGGTTAGATAGGTGTTGTTTCGTAGATAGTTATGGGTTTTCCTGGTAGGCCTTGTTAAATAGGTAGGTTTTCAGGGATTTGTGGAAGTTGGTCAGTTCGTTTATCGTTTTCAAGTGCTTTGGGAGTGAATTCCACAACTGCGTACTTTTGTAGGAAAAGCTGGTTGTGTGTGTTAGTTTGTATTTTACTCCTTTACAGCTGGGGAAGTGTAGATTAAGAAAGGTGCGGGTGGATCTTTTAGCATTGCTTGGTGGTAGGCCCACGAGGTCTAGCATGTAAGTCGGGGCGTCTCCGTAAATGATTTTATGAACCGTCGTGCAGATCTTGAACGTGATACGCTCTTTAAGTGGGAGCCAGTGTAGTTTCTTTCTTAAGGGTTTTGCACTTTCGTATTTTGTTTTTCCAGATATGAGTCTGGCTGCGGTTTTTTGTGCTGTTTGAAGTTTATTGATTGTCTGTTCTTTACAGCCAGCGTAGAGTGCATTGCAATACTCCAAGTGACTTAATACCAGTGATTGTACCAGGTTTCGAAAAATGGCTCTTGGGAAGAAAGATTTTATTCTTTTGAGTTTCCACATGGAGTGAAACATTTTCTTAGTTGTATTCTTTACGTGATTTTCAAGTGTGAGATTTCGATCAATGGTCACTCCCAGAATTTTTAGATTGTTTGAAACGGGGAGGGAGAGGTTTAGGGTGGTTATGGTGGGTGGAAACAGTCAGGTGGGCTTATATGGAAGAAGGCATGTACAGGAGGGGAAGGGTTCTTGGGATATGTTCTCTGTAAAAGTTCTTATTGTGCCATGTTGCATGGTTCACTGGTTTTTCTTGTTCTGTATGAAGCTTAGCAACCAACATGCTTTGCTTTTAATAAAGATGATTAAAATATACAAAAATACATTTTATGTGTTACTGAATTCTATTATTCTGTCTCACTGTATTTTCAGTTTTGACACAATATAAGCCATTACAAGAACAAAATATAAGAAAACCAATGGACTGCATTAGGGGCTTATAGTTATGTTTCAACAAATGAGAGATATGTATGAAACAAAATATTTATTTTTATTATTTTGACTTGGAAAACCACTTGACTTGTCCCTGAAACATGCTCAAACAGAATAATCCATTTGTGTATCTAACATTAAAATTTCAAAACAGATGAGGTGAAGATGTGATTCCATGTTTATTTCTGTCCCTGCTCGACAGAGCTTACAATCTAATTAGGACAGACAAACAGGACAAATAAGAGATAAGGGAATATTAAAGTGAGGATGATAAAATAAGGGTTCTGAACAAGTGAATAAGGGTTAGGCATTAAAAGCAGCATCAAAAAGGTGGGCTTTTAGCTTAGATTTGAAGACGGCCAGAGATGGAGCTTGACGTACCGGCTCAGGAAGTCTATTCCAGGCATATGGTGCAGCAAGATAAAAGGAATGGAACTGTCAAAAGTCCAGACCTGTCAAACACAGGGGCTGGAGGTCCATGGGACCACCAGACTCCAACTACCCCCACCTGAGCCAAGCGAAATGGGGGCTGGAGGTCCAGTGAACCTCCGGTCCCCCCCTGACCCCCCCCCGACACAGATTCAGGGGGAGCTGGAGATCCGGTGGGTCTCCAGTCCCCCGTACCCTCCCAGCATCCCTCCAATGTCCCTGGTGGCCCAGTGGGCCACGGGTAAGTAAGGAACCCTGACCCAACCCCCCCTCTCCCCATCAACAGGGCTGGAGGTCTGGCGGACCTCAGGTCCCCCCAACCCCCCAGACCTACCCCCCCCCCCAGCATCCCACTGATGTCCCTGGTGGCCCAGTGGGCCGCAGATAAATCCCTCCCCCCCCCAACCTGGTGATCTAGCAGCACTGGGCAGGGCTGGGTGCCACCATTTTGCAGGCAGTGCTGATGGAAGAGGAGGGAGGCCAAAGCTGTGCTTTGAGAAGTTGAGTGGGAGAGTAGAAGATTTAGAAAATCATATGGAAGAGCAAGTGGAGACAGTGTCTGCTATCCAGAATAAAATTGAGCAACTTCCTGGTAAATTAGCAGACTTTAAAAAGGGGTTAGACGGTTTCCTAAAGGACAAGTCCATAAACCATTACTAAATGGACTTGGGGAAAATCCACAATTCCAGGAATAACATGTATAGAATATTTGTACATTTGGGAAGCTTGCCCTTGGCCTGGATTGGCCGCTGTTGTGGACAGGATGCTGGGCTCGATGGATCCTTGGTCTTTTCCCAGTGTGGCATTACTTATGTACTTACGTTATTTAAATTAGATGACAGAAAACAGGGGCCGCCGGAAGAATCTTTGCTTCTGGTGAGTCACAGAAGTTGATCACCAGTAAGATTTGCCTGCAGTTGTCTAACTCCGCTGCTGCCAACCTTTTGGTCTCAGAGCAAGATATGGTACCCATTAAGCTGGAACTTGTACGTGTACACTCCCCAATAATAAACCTAGTATGCGAATAAAATAACTTTTGCTTAAGCATACTCAGCAATCATCCCAGTTGTTTTTTTAATGGGACTCATGTCAGTTTATCAAGATGTTTCATCTTTTACTCTACATCAGTATAAAACAATGAAACCAGCATTGGAGGTCCTTGGTAAAAACAAAATCCCTTATTGCTGGTCTTTTCTTTTCACTTTGTTTCCTCTTTGCTAGGAAAACACATTGTGCTTGCTCTGTGGAGGAGAGTACTGCGGGCTTGACTGTGAATCATTACCACCTACTTCAGTGGTGGGGTGCCTGCAGCTCAAGACGAGCTGAGACAATGGCAACAAGTACTGCCTAAAACTATGAAAAGAGCACAGGCAGCACAACTGGAGAAGCCAGTGTGAGCGCTCTATTTAGGAGAGAACTGGGGATGATTGAAGTTGTATATGAGGTTACATTCTTAGCTCTGGACCTTTGATTTTAGCATTGACTGCTGAGAACTTTTGTTGAGGGTGTTGGGTGGATAGATGTGGGGCACGTTTGGGATGGAAATTAATATAAGTTACAATTCTGTGGTGGGGAGGGTTGAGGGGGGCAGGGGTTGTAGGCTGATTCTGAGGGATGGGTCAGGACCTCGGACTCTAATCATGGAGCTTTTGTGGGTTATCGACTGGAGATTGCTGGTATGAGTAGGAGAGCTAGTTGGACAGGAAGGTTGGAAAGGGGGGGTGCCACAGGGGCTTTTCTAGATTGGTATTGTTTAGGGTCTACCTTGGGTGGGAACAGAATAGACAATGATCTGGTCGTTCTTAATTTTTATGTAAAAGGGCATAAACTCTCCAAAAAGAGGCAGATGGTGCTCCAGGAGTTATTGCCCCGGATGCTACTTGTTGCATTTGTGCAGGAAATACTCTTGAAAAGAGCATAAGCGTTTGCTTGAACATGTCTGGTTTTCATATGTCTTGTATGCTTCTGACAGATCAGGTACTAAAAAGAAAGGGGCAGCTGTACTTTTCTACCACTTGCTGTTGGTACAAATCCAATAAGTAAAACATGACCCTGATGTGTGATATTTGTTTGTCCATTTTCTTCTGGATCATCAGGAGGTAAAAGTAGCAAGCATATACAGTATATACTCTCCCACTGACAATTAAGAACAGGGTTTTTGTTTTTTTTTTTAAAGGTTTTGAGGGAGTTCTCTTTTGTGAAAAGAATATTGATAATAGGAGGTGATTTTAATGGACCCATGCACCTGGAGGTGGACCGTTCCTGTCTAGCTTCCGGGCCTGATGAACTCTCCAGGGCAATACGTGCTCTGGTGTAGATTTTGGGTTTGTTTGATGTGTGGCATCTCACCTGGTACTAAAGATTACACTTTCTTTTCTCATACAACATAACATGAACTTTAGGCTTACATAGTAACATAGTAGATGACGGCAGAAAAAGACCTGCATGGTCCACCCAGTCTGCCCAACAAGATAAACTCACATGTGTCATTTTTTGTTTATACCTTACCTTGATTTGTACCTGTCTTTTTCAGGGCACAGACCGTATAAGTCTGCCCAGCACTATCCCCACCTCCCAACCACCCGCCCCGCCACCCACCACCGGCTCTGGCACAGACCGTATAAGTCTGCCCAGCACTATCCCCACCTCCCAACCACCAGCTTGACAAGCACTGGCTTGACTATATTCTTCTCGCTAGATCATTGCCTGATGTTGGGGGCGTATGCCAGATTGATAATATTACAGTTTCAGGCCATGCTTTAGTATGGGCAGTTATACCATTGATTTGTGAAGAAGAGCAGGATAAAAGATGGACTTTAAACAATTTTTTTTGTCACAGGAGGAGTTTTGCACAGTGTGTAGTGGCACCATCCAAGATTAAGGAAACTGTTGAGCAGCAGGGTAGTCTGGAGGAGGAAATTAAAACGATCAGTTTTACTCACAGAAAAGGCCGCTGGGTTAGATGTTCTTATGTCCTGTTTGGAAGGAAGGGATCCTCAGGAGCTTAGCGGAGGTGGGATGGCAGAGGCGAGGCTGGTGGTTGGGAGGTGGGGTTAGTGCTGGGCAGACTTATACGGTCTGTGCCCTGAAAAAAGACAGATTCAAATCAAGGGGCTGGTGGTTGGGAGGCGGGGCTAGTGCTGGGCAGACTTATACGGTCTGTGCCCTGAAAAAGACAGATACTAATCAAGGTAAGGTATACACAAAAAGTAGCACATATGAGTTGTCTTGTCGGGCAGACTGGATGGACCGTGCAGGTCTTTTTCTGCCGTCATCTACTATGTTACTATGAGGCATATTTTCAAAGCACTTTGGGAGGCTAAGTTCCATAGGTTTCTATGGAACTTTGGGAGGCTAGGTGCTTTGAAAATATGCCTCTATGTTTATTTCTGTTCCTTCTTTATAACACCAGGCTTCCCAAGGCAGATTGCAACAGTTAAGATGAACCCATCAGGAAACAGGATATCCTCACTGAAATTTGGCCACCTGTATTGTATAGAACAGTGTAGAAAAATGAGCACAAAATACAAAGTTTATAAGTGCTGTTTCTACCAGCTACAATAAAGCTGAAGCTGTTTTAGTCATGCTCAATTTTTATTTCCTGATATTTATATCTAGATATGGGACGCTTCAAATAAATGTAAAAAGCTGTTAAAAATTATTTTGTCCTACTACTATAAATCATTTCTATAGCGCTACCAGTCGTACGCAGCACTTCACAATTTAACATGAAGAAAAACACAGTCCCTGCTCAAAAGAGCTTACAATCTAAATCAGGACAGACAGGACAAACAAGGGATAAGGGCAGGACAGACAGATAGGACATATGGGGAAAGGGACTATTGAAGAGAGGAAGACAAGATAAAGGTTACGAGTAGGTGACAAGTTAGGAATTAAAAGCAGCGTCAAACAGGTAGGTCTTTAGCCCGGATTTGAAGGCTGCCAGGTATGGAGCTTGACGTAATGGCTCAGGCAGTGGCGTTCCTGGCCTGGATGGCACCCGGGGCGGAGCGCTGATGCGCCCCCCCCCCCCCGGGTGCAGCGCCCCCCCTCGCTAAATGACACCTTCACCCCCTCCGACGAAATGACACCCCCCCAGGGTGCACGCCGCTGGGGGGGGTGCCGCGGCGCGCACCTGCTCCGAGTTCGCTAAACTTCGCTTCGCTGCAGCTCTCTGCCCCGGAACAGGAAGTAACCTGTTCCAGGGCAGAGGGAGCTGCAGCGAACGAGCGACGAACTTTAGCGAACTCGGAGCAGGCGCGCGCCACGGCACCCCCTGGTGATGTGCACCCAGGGCGGACCGCCCCCCCCCCCTTGGTACGCCACTGGGCTCAGGGAGTCTATTCCAGGCATAAGGTGTGGCAAGATAAAAGGAATGGAGTCTGGAGTTAGCAATGGAGGAGAAGGGTACAAATATTTGCCTAGTGAACGGAGTTCCTGGGAAGGAGCGTAGGGAGAGATGAGGGTGGAGAGGTAGTGAGGCGGGGCAGCAGAGTGAATGCAGGTCCTACACCTTTTAAAGCACTGCCTATTGAACTGGAACAGCTTTTGACTTTATACGCACAAACCACCGTAGGCAGTCCCTTATTTCTAATAATCTTTGGCTATTGTTTTCGATAGTGTTTGCTAATTGCTATAGTTTTGGGTGAACTAAAACGGCGTCGAGCTCCGCATACCGCTTGGAAGCTCCGCCTACTGGCTTCAGCCTGTATAATGAACTAGATAGGATTAGGAACACCCCGTCTCCTCTTTTCTTGGTTGGACGCAACCTGAAGATAGAATACGGTGTTCTTCTTGCGCTTTCCGTTTCCGCCTTTCCGGGCTTTTATTTACACCTGCATGTATAAACTGCACGGAGTCCGAAAAGGAGTGGGAGGGGAAAAAAAAACAAAACCATTTTCTTATCCAAGTGCAGGAGTAACATGGCTATCGAGCATCGTGGATGCTGAGGGAATGAAAAGAGGTGATATACATAGCGGCGCGAACAATTCCAGCCCTGTGTCTTGGGAGGGGGGGGAGGGTTTGTCACGTTTATTTTGCACAATAAACACCCTGTCTCTCCTTTGTCGCAGGGCATCCTCTGTGTAATATTTTGTATCTACCGTTGTTAGGAGAAGATTGAGGGAACTGTAGGTACAACATCCCCGTATTAGGCCCCTCGTCTGTGTTGGAGTAAACCGTAGAATATTCTGTGTTACGGGGTGCATGTTGTATGTTCTCTGTCACAACTAAACCGTATGCTCTGCATATCCTAGTAGAAGACGGAGGGGCTCATGCAGAAAGCCCTCCATTAGGGCTGTTAATAACAATGGCTTCTAAAGCAAACTTTCAGCAAACATTTACTGCCAAAATGCAGTCACACCATAGCATGGAAATTAGTGTTTAAATAGTGTTCACTTATCCCGGGGGGGGGGGGGGGGGGGGGGGGGGGGAAGCAGCCCAGCCCAGCCCAGCCCAGCCCAGCCCAGCCCATGCTGCTGCAGTAATCTGCAGCTCATTGTTAAATGTCACCCCTATACCCCAGAGCAGATGCAGAAAGTGCCACTCCCCCACAGCTAACCATACAGCTTCTAAAAGAAATTAACAAAAAAGTTATACCACAGTAGGTAAGATCATAAGTATTGCCATGCTGGGACAGACCGAAAGGCCATCAAGCCCAGCATCCTGTTTCCAACAGTGGTCAGTCCAGGTTACAAGTACCTGGCAAGATCCCAAAACAGTACAATACATTTTATGCTGCTTATCCTAGAAATAAGCAGTGGATTTTCCCCAAGTCCATTTTAATAACATCTTATGGACTTTTCTTTTAGGAAGCTATCCAAACTTTTTTTTAAATACCGCTAAGCTAAATGCTCTTACTAAATTCTCTGGCAACGAATTACAGAGTTGAAATTACATGTTGAGTGAAGAAATATTTTCTCTGATTTGTTTTAAATGCGTGCCCCCTAGTCCTAATATTTTTGGAAAAAGTAAACAAGCGATTCACGTCTACCCGTGCCACTCCACTCATTATAGACCTCTATCATATCTCCCCTCAGCCGTCTTTTCTCCAAGCTGAAGAGCCCTAGCCGCTTTAGCCTTTCCTCATAGGGAAGTCATTCCATTCCCTTTATCATTTTCGTTGCCATTCTGTGTACCTCTTCTAATTCCGCTTTATCTTTTTTGAGTTGCAGTGACCAGAATTGAACACAATATTCGAGGTGCAGTCGTATCTTAGAGCGCTACAAAGGTATTATGAAGTCCTTATTTTTGTTTTCCTTTCCTAATAATTCCTAACATTCTGTTTGCTTTCACGGCCGCCGCACAGTGAACAGAGGGTTTCAACGTATTATCAACAGTGGCCAATCCAGGTCACAAATACCTGGCAAGATCCAAAAAAAGTTCAGTACATTTTATGCTGCTTACCCAAAAATGAGTGGATTTTCCCAAGTCATTTTAATAATGGTCTATGGACTTTTCCTTTAGGAAGCCGTCCAAACCTTTTTTTAAACCCCACTAAGCAAACTGCTTTTACCACATTCTCTGGCAACGAATTCCAGAGTTTAATTACACATTGAGTGAAGAAAATTTTTCTCCAATTCGTTTTAAATTTACAACTTTGTACCTTCATCGCATGCTCCCTAGTCCTAGTAGTTTTGGAAAGAGTAAACAAATGATTCACATCTACCCGTTCCACTCCACTCGTTATTGTATAGATCTCTATCATATCTCCCCTCAACAGTCTTTTCTCCAAGCTGAAGAGCCCTAGCTGCTTAGCCTTTCCTCATAGGAAAGTCGTCCCATTTCCGTTATAATTTTCCTCACCCATCTCTGTACCTTATATTTTTTGAAATGCGGCGACCAGAATTGAACACAATATTTCAGGTGCGGTCGCATCATGGACCGATACAAAGGCATTATAACATCCTAATTTTTGTTTTCCATTCCTTTCCTAATAATATCTAACATTCTATTTGCTTTCTTAGCCACTGCAGCACACTGAGCAGAGGGTTTCAACGTATCATCGCCGAGATCCCTTTCTTGGTCAGAGACTCCTAACGTGAAACCTTGCATTACATAGGTTTAATGCGGGTTCCTCTTTCCCACATGCATCACTTTACATATGCTCAAATGAAACATCATCTGCCATTTAGACGCCCAGTCTCATACGGTCCTCTTGTAATTTTCCACAATCCTCTTGTGATTTAACAAGTTTGAATAACTTTGTGTCGTCAGCAAATTTAATTACCTCAGTAGTTACTCCCATCTCTTGATCATCCTATATAATAATTCTCACCTCCAACAGGATGTGCTTGGGACCGTGCCTGCTGGAAGTGGTCTGCTAGGCAGGCACGCACTGACCTCAGTGACAGACAATTTGGCAAAGCAAAACAATCTTGAGTGCTGGCCATTAGGACACAGGGTTGATAGGAGAGTTTTAAAAGACTGAAGGAACCGAAAGTGTTAAATGGGGGGAGGGGGAGAGTTCTGAACTGAAAGACATGAACATTTGGGAAAGGAAAACAATCTGAATGCTGGCCATTAGGACACAAGGTAGATAGGAGAGTTTTAAAAGACTGAAGGAAACGAAAGTGTTAAACTGGAGAACGGGGGGGGGGGGGGGGGGGAGTTGTGAATGACTGAAAGACATGCAAATTTGGGACAGGAAAACAATCTCAATGCTGGCCATTAGCACACAGGGTACATAGGACAGTTTTAAAAGACTGAAGGAACCAAAAAAGTGTTCGGGGGGGGAGGGGGGCAAGTTCTGAATGAATGAAAGAAATGAAAATTTACGAGAGGAACACAATCTGAATGCTGGGCATTTGTACACAGGGTAGATAGGACACTTTTTAAAAAAAATGAAGGACGTGAAAGTATTACATCTTGGGGGAGGGATGAGGAGGAAAGCGGTGGGGTATCCGGATACTGGGCGTTAGGGCCACGGGGGTACATAGACTTTTGAAAGCCTTAAGGAACCCAAAGTGTGGGAAGGAGGAGGAAAAGGAGGGGAGGGAACGGGGTGAGGGGCATTAGGAACAAGGGAGGGGGGCCCTGTCACACACTCTCATTCTCACACACACACTGTCACACAGACAGTCTCACTCTGTCACACACCCGCACATTCACTCTGGCTCTCTCTCTCAAACAAACACGCTCCCAGGAAAACCTTGCTAGCGCCCGTTTCATTCGTTCCAGAAACGGGCCTTTTTTACTAGTTTATAAATATGTTAAAAAGCAGCGGTCCCAGCACAGACCCCTGGTGAACCCCAATATCTACCATTCTCCATTGAGAATACTGACCATTTAACCCTACTCTCTGTTTTCTATCTTTTAACCAATTTTTAATCCACAATAGGACACTACCTCCTATCCCATGACTCTCCAGTTTCCTCTAGAGTTTTTCATGAGGTACTTTGTCAAACGCCTTTTGAAAATCCAGGTACACAATTTCAACCGGCTCACCTTTATCCACATGTTTGTTCACCCCTTCAAAGAAATGTAATAGATTGGTGAGGCAAGATTTCCCTGGCTTTGTCTCATTAATCCATGCTTTTGAATATTACTACTACTACTACTTTTTAGCATTTCTATAGCGCTACAAGACGTACGCAGCGCTGCACAAACATAGAAGAAAGACAGTCCCTGCTCAAAGAGCTTACAATCTAATAGACAAAAAATAAAGTAATCAAATCAATTAATGTGTACAGGAAGGAGGAGAGGAGGGTAGGCGGAGGCGAGTGGTTACGAGTCAAAAGCAATGTTAAAGAGGTGGGCTTTCAGTCTAGATTTAAAGGTGGCCAAGGATGGGGCAAGACATAGGGGCTCAGGAAGTTTATTCCAGGCATAGGGTGCAGCGAGACAGAAGGCGCGAAGTCTGGAGTTGGCAGTAGTGGAGAAGGGAACAGATAAGAAGGATTTATCCATGGAGCGGAGTGCACGGGAAGGGGTGTCGGGAAGGACGAGTGTGGAGAGATACTGGGGAGCAGCAGAGTGAGAACATTTATAGGTTAGTAGAAGAAGTTTGAACAGGATGCGAAAACGGATAGGGAGCCAGTGAAGCGACTTGAGGAGAGGGGTAGTATGAGTAAAGCGATCCTGGCGGAAGATGAGACGGGCAGCAGAGTTTTGAACCAATTGGAGAGGGGAGAGGTGACTAAGTGGGAGGCCAGCAAGAAGCAGATTGCAGTAGTCTAAACGAGAGGTGATAAGGGTGTGGATGAGAGTTTTGGTAGAGTGTGTTCGGAAAGAAAGGGGCGGATTTTACGGATGTAAAGAAAGAAACGACAGGTCTTGGCGATCTGCTGGATATGAGCAGAGAAGGAGAGAGAAGAGTCAAAGATGACCCCAAGGTTTCGAGCTGAGGAGACGGAGAATGAGAGAGCCATCAACAGAAATAGAAAACGTGGGGAGGTGAGTTTGGGGGGGAAAATGAGAAGCTCGGTTTTGGTCATGTTTAATTTCAGGTGGCGTTGAGACATCCAGACAGCAATGTCAGACAAGCACGCTGAAACTTTGGTTTGGATGCAAGGTGAGATATCAGGGGTAGAAAGGTAGATTTGGGAGTCATCAGCATAGAGATGGAAGGAAAAGCCATGGGATGAGATTAATGAACCAAGGGAAGAAGTGTAGATAGAAAAGAGGAGGGGACCAAGAACAGAACCCTGAGGTACGCCAACAGGCAGAGGGATAGAAGTAGACGAGGATCCACCAGAGTGAACACTAAAGGTGCGGAGGGAGAGGTAGGAAGAGAACCAGGAAAGGACAGAGCCCTGGAATCCAAGTGAGGACAGGGTATCGAGAAGTATGCTGTGATCGACAGTGTCAAAAGCAGAGGAAAGATCAAGAAGAATGAGGATGGAATATTGACCTCTGGATTTAGCCAGTAATAGGTCATTGGAGACTTTAGTAAGCGCAGTTTCGGTTGAGTGGAGAGGGCGAAAACCAGATTGTAGTGGGTCAAGAATAGCATGTGAGGAGAGAAAATCAAGGCAGCGGTGGTGAACAGCACGCTCAAGTAATTTGGAGAGAAAAGGGAGGAGGGGGATGGGTCGGTAATTAGAGGGACAAGTAGGGTCGAGTGAAAGCTTCTTAAGGAGAGGTGTGACCACAGCATGTTTAAAGGCAGTAGGGACAGTTTCAGTGGAAAGTGAGAGGTTGAGAATGTGACAGATAAAAGGAATAAGAGCAGGTGAGATGGCATTAAGAAGGTGGGTGGGAATGGGATCAGAGGAACAGGTGGTACATTTTGAGGAAGAAAGGAGAAGTGTAGTTTCCTCTATAGTAACTTCAGGAAAGGAGGAAAAGGAATGAGGGGAAGGAGAGAGAGGGGAATGGACTAGTGGAGGGAGAGGTGGCGAGTTAGAGAATTAAAGGTTTATCTTTTGAACCTTGTCGTGAAAGAATTCAGCAAGGGTCTGAGGAGATAATGAAGGGGGAGTTGGGGGAGGGGGCACCTTGAGGCGAGAGTTCAATGTGGTGAAGAGAAGTCGAGGGTTAGAGCCAAGAGAGTTGGTCAGTTGGATATAATAATCCTGTTTGGCGCGTAAAAGAGTAGATTGGAAGGAGGTCAGCATGAACTTAAAGTGTAAGAAATCAGCAAAGGCCCAAGATTTCCGCCAGAGGCATTCGGCGGAGCGGGTACAGGAATGTAGGTAGCGGATATTAGAAGTCAGCCAAGGTTGGGGTTTTGTACGCCTTATAGGGCGGGTCATCAAAGGTGCAAGTGTGTCTAAGGCAGAGGATAGAGTATTGTTGTAAGAAGAAACAGCCTCGTTGACAGACGTGGATGGTGCCACAGTAGAGAGGAGGTTTGAAACATGGGAGGATAGAGATGAAGGATCAATATCGTGAAGATTCCTAGATAAATTAGATAAGATAGGACGGGACTGGGAGGGAGGAGATTTAAGTGTGAAAGTTATAAGATGGTGATCAGAGAGGGGAAGATCAGAGGCAAGGAAACTAGAGGGTGAACAGTTGGAGGAGAAGATGAGATCAAGACAGTGACCATTTTGATGAGTGGGGGAGGTGGAGCATAGTTGGAGATTAAAGGAGGATGTTAAAGCGAGTAACTTGGAAATATAAGAGTTGGAAGGATCATTAGCAGGAATATTAAAGTCACCAAGGATGAGAGAAGGGGAGGAAGGTTCATGGAAGAAAGCAAGCCAGGCATCAAAGTCACTAAGAAAGGAAGAAAGGGACTTATCAGGGGGACGATAAATGACCGCTATTCGAAGAGGCAGAGGAGAGAAAAGGCGGATAGAGTGGACTTCAAAGGAGGAAAAACAGTGAGATTGAGGTGGAAGAAGGGGTTGAAATCTGGAGGAGGGAGAGAGAAGTAGTCCAACACCGCCCCCACGACCAGCAGGGCGAGGAGTATGTGAAAAAAGATAACCGCCATGGCAGAGGGCTGCGACTGAAGCAGAGTCATCAGGGCAGAGCCAAGTTTCTGTTATGGCGAGCAGATGGAGGTGACGCGAGATAAAGAGGTCCTGGATATAGGGGAGTTTGTTACAGATAGAGCGGGCATTCCATAGGGCGCAAGAGAAGGGCAGAGGAGGGGAGTAGAGGAATGCAGATGGTTAGAGAGGTCGCGGTGAGATCTGTAGAGTTGGGATAATAGTTGGTGAGGAGGGTCAGGATTGGGATTGATGTCACCGGCTGAGAGTAAAAGAGCAGAGGAGAGTAGGAGAGGTGTGGCCACGAAGGCGTCGAAGGCGAGAGGTATTTAGGTGGAATGGGGAAGGCAAAATGGAGGGAAGAAAGAGACGGAGATTAAAAGCCAAGAGGGAGGAAGAGGGTAGGAGAGAAGGTGAGGTGATAAAGTCGATGGATGGGCAGTGAGTTCCTGTAGCGGAGAGAGGTAGGGGGTGAGGGAAAAGATTAGGAAGGGACAGGGCTAGGAAGAGAATGTGGATAAGGGCCATAAACGACTGAGGTACCTTAGCAACTGGGAAGAAGATTAGATGTGCTCTGTAATTTTTCTCTTTATAATAGTCTCTACCATTTTGCCCGGCACCGAAGTCAGGCTCACCTGTCTATAATTTCCCTGATCTCCTCTGGAACCTTTTTTAAAAATCAGCGTTACATTGGCAACCCTCCAATCTTCCAGTACCACGCTTGATTTTAAAGATAAATTACATATTGCTAACAATAGTTCCGCAAGTTCATTTTTCAGTTCTATCTGTACTCTGGGATGAATACCATCCGGTCCAGGAGATTTGCTGCTCTTCAGTATGTCAAATTGCCCCATTACATTCTCCAGGTTTATAGAGATTTCATTCAGTTTCTCCGACTCGTCAGCTTTGAATACCATTTCTGGCACCGGTATCTCTCCCAAATCTTCCTCGGTGAAGACCGAAGCAAAGAATTCATTTAATCTCTCCACTACAGCTTTGTCTTCCCTGATTGCTTCTTTTACCCCTCGGTCATCTAGTGGTCCAACTGTTTCTTTTGCCGGCTTCTTGCTTTTAAAATATCTAAAAAACATTTGACTGTGTTTTTGCCTCCAACGCAATCTTTTTTTTCGAAGTCCCTCTTAGCCTTCCTGATCAGCGCTTTGCATTTGACTTGACATTCCTTATGCTATTTCTTATTATTTTCAGTCAGTTCCTTCCATTTTCTGAAGGATTTTCTTTTCGCTCTAATAGCTTCCTTCACCTCACTTTTTAACCATGCCGGCTGTCGTTTGGTCTTCCTCCCTCCTTTTTTAATACACGCAATATATTTGGCCTGGGCTTCCAGGATGGTGTTTTTGAACATCATCCATGCTTGATGTACATTTTTGACCCTTGCAGCTGCTCCTCTAATTTTTTTGTCACTTTTCTTCTCATTTTGTCATAGTCTCCTTTTTGAAAGTTAAACGCCAATATATTGGATTATTTGTGTATACTTACGCCAAATCTAATATCAAATCTGATCATATCAAGTGGCCCCATCACCCCATCCTGCACCAGATCATGTGCTCCACTAAGGACTAGGTCTAGAATTTTTCCTTCTCTTGTTGGTTCCTTTACCAGCTGCTCCATAAAGCAGTCCTTGTTTTTTTTATCAAGGAATTTGACCTCTCTAGCATGTCCTGATGTTACATTTACCCAGTCAAGTCAATGTCGTGGTAATTGAAATCACCCATTATTATTGTGTTGCCCAGTTTGTTAGCCTCCCTAATTTCCTTTAAAATTTCTACATCCATGTGTTCATCCTGGCCAGGCAGACTGTAGTTACACTCCTATCACTATCCTTTTCCCGTTTACACATGGAATTTCAATCCATAGTGATTCCAAGATGTGTTTTGTTTCCTGCAGAATTTTCAATCTATTTGATTCAAGGCCCTCCTTAACATACAATGCTACCCCTCCACCAATTCGATCCACCCTATCACTACGATATAATTTGTACCCTGGTATGAGTGTCCCACTGGTTATCCTGCTTCCACCAGGTCTTAGAGATGCCTATTATATCTAATTTTTAATTTAGTGAAATATATTCTAACTAGTAAAAAAGCCCAGTTTCTGATGCAAATGAAATGGGGGGCTAGCAAGGTTTTCTTCAGAGTGTGCATGTGGGAGTGTCCCTGCCCTCTGCCCTCTCTCCCTCCCCTTCCCCCCTCTGAGTCCAGTCCTTCAGTGTTAAGTTTCCTGCTGTGCTGTGTTTGTGTTACAGAGAGAGTGAGGGCATCTCTCTCCTCCCCCCTCTGAGTCCTTCACTGTTACTGAGAGAGGGATTTCGTGCTGTGCTGTTTTCCTTCACTCATGGGGAAACCGGATATCTCTGGCGCTTCACACTTCCGGCTGGAGGCTTCAGAACGTTGGTCTTGCCTTTTATATATATAGATTCTCCAGTCTTATTTATTAGGCTTCTGGCATTCGCATATAGACATTTCAAACTATGTTTGTTGTTCCTATTTACATCATGCTCAGTACTTGACAGTATTCATTTGCAATCTTTTGTCTGATTTTTATTTAAGGACGTCTGATCTATTATGGTCTCTTCTAATATGGACCTTTGTATTACGTAGCTATAGTTTGGGTTCTTCTTTCCCACATGTATCACTTTGCACTTCCTTACATTAAAAGCCATCTACCATTTGGATGCCCAGTCTCATAAGGTCCTCTTGTAATTTTTCAGAATCTTCTTGCGATTTAACAACTTTGAATAACTTTGTGTCAGAAATTTAGTTACCTCACTAGTTACTCCCATCTCTAGATTGTCACAGTCTGTCTCGGTTGGTCACTTGGACACAGACCCAAGATTTGAGCCCTTATGCTAATCCCAGGGCAGAGAACCAGGCCCGGAGGGGAGGAGTCGGTCCTTGAACAGGCAGTCGGAAAGGCTCAAGGCTTCATCTGTGGTGACCGCCATTCCCCAGAGGTTGAGCCCCTAGAAAAATTGGGCTGTATGAGACTACCCGAGAAGTACCTGTCTTGTCTGTGAAGAGACAATGGGGGATCCTGGTCAGCCAGTAGTGAAGGCAGGCTGTGATTCAGGCAGTGGTCGAGGCAGGCGGCAATCCAGAAGGCAAAGTCAGGTTCGGGCAGAGGTCAGGACAGGCAGCAGTCCAGAAGGCAAAGTCAGGTTCAGGCAGAGGTCAAGACAGCAATCCAGAAAGGCAAAGTTAGGTTCAGGCAGAGGTCAGATCAGGACAAGTCAGCAAGAAGTAACGCTCCAGCACAATCCAACAAGGTTGTAGCTGAGGCTAAGAAGCAATGAAAGATTCCTGGTTTTAAAGCTGAAGGCATCTGAAGTTGGAGGAGCGCACGCCCGGCCACCCGCAGGTACACGCCCAGACTGTAGGCGCTGGATGTAGACGCCAAGACTGTAGATACCCTGGAATGTAGGCACACCGGAATGTAGGCGCCCAGGAGGGAAGGGATCTATGCGCGCAGTGTCCAGGTCAGGAACATTGTGGGCGTGTATGTCTGGCTCTGCATGTTACACTCCAGGTTTGTGACAGTATGGGCCCCCCTCTGACCCTGGCCTGACTTGGATGGGTAGCGTAAATGGAAATCACGGATCAAGTCAGGAGCATGAATATTGGAGGCTGGTTCCCAGGAGTCTCCCTGCTCGCCTTTTGGAATCCAGAACTTTGTCTACTTCGTATTCTGGATCTGGGGAGGTCTTAGGAATAGTAGTCTTCATGGGTTCCGGGTGCCACTTGGAGGCTAAAAAGGGTTTCAGAAGGGATACATGGAAGGAATTATGTATCCTGAAGTGTGGAGGTAGGTGCAAGCGATATGTCACAGCTCTGACCCGGGAGTGTACTGAAAAGGATCTGATAAATTTTGGTGCGAACTTAAATGAGGGTAAACGGAGTCGTAGATACTTGGTATTGAGCCAGACCTGACCAGGCTGGAAGGTAGGAGCAGCTGTTCTTAGGTCAGCAGTGCTTGTACCGATTTGTGGCTCATCGGAGGTGTTCCTGGACTTTGTCCCAGATTTCAGGTAGCTCCTGAAGGGTGCGGTGGACTGCCGGAAGATTGTAAGCTCTTTGAGCAGGGACTGTCTTCTATGTTTGTGCAGCGCTGCGTATGCCTTGTAGCGCTATAGAAATGCTAAATAGTAGTAGTAGTAGAAGTTGTCACCGGAATAGGTAGAGGTAGTCAGGGGTGCTGTCCATAGACTATAAAGAAGGGTGATATCTGGGAGGACTCGTGGAAACTATTATTATAGGTAGATTCTGCCCAAGGGATTAGAGAGACCCAATCATCTTGCCTATTGTTCACATACATTCAGAGGAACTCTTTTTGAGGGTTTGAATTTACTCGCTCCACTTGACCGTTGGTCTGAGGATGGTATGCGGAGGAGAAGTGGATAGTGATACCTAGAGTGGAGCAAAGGGATCTCCAGAAGCGTGAAGTGAACTGTGGTCCAGGGTCACTAATGATGTGCAGGGGAAGCCCGGGAAGGCCGAATATATGCTGCACAAAGACCTGCATCAGAGTCACTGCTGAAGGAAGGGCAGGCATAGGTATGAAGTGCGCCATTTGGGACAAGTGGTCGACGACTACCCACATTACCGCATTTCCTTGAGATGTCAGGAGGTTGGTGATAAAATCCATTGATATCTCTTGCCAAGGAGTTTGAGGAGTAGGTAAGGGTTGAAGAAGACCCCAGGGCTTGGTGTGGGTTCCCTTGTTTTGGGCGTAAGTGGGGCATGTGTCAACAAACTGGCAGATGTCCTGCGCCATATGGGGCCGCCAGTAATGTGATACCAAATGAAGGGTCTTCCGAAATCTAGGATGTCTGGCCAGGTGGGAAGAATGACCCCATTGCAAGACTGTGTTGTAATTGGGGTGGTACTGGAGCAGTAGTGAGCGATGTAGAAACACCCGTGGTAGTAACTACACAGGCCGGGTTAAGCATGTGCTGGGGTTCTTCTGGTTCATCAGGAGACTCATGGGTCCTTGATAAGGCATCTGCTTGGATGTTCTCCGCTGGTCTGAATGAAAGCTGGAAGTTGAAGTGAGCGAAGAGTAAAGACCGTTGGGCCTGTCGAGGGTTGAGATGTTTGGGATTCTGCAGGTACAGGAGTTTCTTGTGGTCAGTGATGACTGTAAAAGGATGAGCTGCCCCCTCCAGTAAATGGTGCCATTCTTGCAAGGCCAGTTTGAGGGCCAGTAGTTCTCTATTCTCGATGGTGTAGTTTCGCTTGGTAGGGGTGAACTTCTTGGAAAAGAAAAAACAGGGATGGCATTTCCCTGATTCAGCGGTTTGAGACAGGATGGCTCCGGCTCCTAGAAAGGATGCATCCACCTCTAGAATGAATGGCTTCTCCGGGTCTGGACTCTGCAAAACAGGGGTGGAGAAGAAGGCGCGCTTCAGGCGATTAAAGGCCTCCAGGGCTTCAGGAAACCAATTCTTAACATCGGCCCACTTCCTAGTGCGGGCCGTTAATGGGGCTTTAATAATCGATAAATTGTCTGTAGTAGTTTGCGAAGCCGAGGAAGCGTTTCAGGGCTGAAGACCCTGAGGTTGGGGCCAATCTTGGATGGCTCGCAGCTTCTCGGATCCATCTGCAGTCCCTTGGAAGTGATGATATAACCGAGAAAGGGAATGGACGTCTGATGGAAGGCATACTTCTTAAGTTTGGCAAAGAGATGATTATCATGGAGACGTTGGAGGACTGTTCAAACATGTTTAGGATGGTTTTGAGGGGAAGCTGAAAAAAACAAGATGTTGTCTAAGTAGACAATTACAGAAGAGTACAAGAGATCCTTGAAAATGTAATTCATAAAATCCTGGAAAACTGCAGGGGAGTTACATAAGTCAAAGGGCATCACTCAATACTCGTAATGTCCTTCATGGGTGTTGAATGCCGTCTTCCACTTGTCTCCCTTCTGAATCTAGATTAAGTTGTAAGCTCTCCGAAGATCGAGTTTCATGAAGATCACCACCCCTTGTAGGCGATTGAAAAGTTCTGAGGTGAGCGGAAGAGGATCATGATATCATTGAGCCCTCAGTAATCAATTCACGGACAAAGGGATCCATCCTTCTTAGAACAAAAAAGAAACCTGCTCCAGCAGGGGAAGTAGAGTATCTGAGTAATCCTTTCTTAAGGTTCTCCTGAATGTATTCTCTCATGGCTTGAGACTCTTCACTTGAGAGAGTGTAGGTACGTCCTCTGGGGGGCATCTTCCCAGGAGTCAGGTCAGTGAAGCAGTCAAAACTTCTATGTGGTGGCAGCCTCTTTCTTGTTGAAGACATCCAGAAAATCAGTATACTCTGGCAATGAGGGCATGAGCGAGGTAGCCACTGTCATTTGTCTTGGTGAAACCTGGTCTAAGCATTTGGAGAAACACCCGGACCCCCATCTCTCTATGGTGTACTTATTCCAGTTGATCCAGGGTGAGTATAGTTGGAGCCACGGGAATCCTAGGATGAATGGACTGTGGAAGGACAAGCAACTAAATCTCCTCATGGTGCAGGATTCCCACCCACATTTGAATAGGAATCGAGATTCATTGGATCTTACCAGGGAGTACCTCTCCTTGAATGGAGGTGACCTGTAGGACCGTTCCAATAGCCTGAGTGGGAATGCCGAGCTGCTGTAGGAGGTTGGCATCGATGAAGTTCCCAGCAGCTCCAGAGTTGATCAAGGCGACGGTAGTCACAGTGCCACCAGGCCAGCGCAGCGTTACAGGTACTGTCAACAGAGAATTGGGGAAACTGCTGCATACGCCCAGGGTGAGATTCCCCACACACCCCAGGCTTAAGCGTTTCCCACCTTATGAGGGCACTGGGCCAGGAAATGTCCAGGCTCTCGGTAGAGTTTATTCTTGTGCCGATGTGCCCTCTCCCTCTAAGATGGTATCTACCTACCACCATGGGTTCCTCTGACCCCTCAGCGGAGGTGGCGGGCATGTCAGGCCGAGGTGGAGGTCATTGGACTCGCAGAGGATTACGGAAGACATGCCACTGATTAGCCCGCTCCTGAGTTCTCTCCTGGAAGCGGATGTCAATCCGTGTACACATTTATAAGCTCATCCAGGGTGGTGGGAACCTGGTGGTTAAGGCCACCTGGTTCCACTGCAACTCCGGCCCCACAGAGAGGTTTCCCTGGCAGAGTTGGAGAATCTCACTAGCAGCAGAAGAAGGTCGTCCCAGCTCATCAGACCATTCTGAACCGACAAAGAAATTCAGGGAGGTCCGAGAGAACTGGGTCTTGCTGTTCCCACAACGAGGAGGCACAGGCCAACACAACCTGATAACAAAGAAATAATGTAAATTACCATGGTGCATTCAGAAGGAAAGGAGGCTGGTTGCAACTCAAAATTCATCAAACATTGGTCTATGGCAGGCTGTGGCAGACCTATCAAACCTGGGAGGATCCAGAACATGGAGAGGTGACCTCCAAGGAGCTGGAGGTGCAGAGGTGGTGGCTCCTGCCTGTGAAGGAGCTCCCATCTGCAGTTGTGCCCATAGGGCACAGAGTTGTGAACACTCATCCTGGAGAACCCCGGACAAATGATGAAGCTGGGACTGTTGTTGTTGAACAGCTTGTGCCAGATCCGGGAGCCTCGGGCTTATTTGACAAGCTCATGGCCTCCGCTATCTGTCACGGTCTGTCTCGGTTGGTCATTTGGACACAGACCCAAGAAGTGAGCCCTTATGCTGATCCCAGGGCAAAGAACCAGGCCCGGAGGTGAGGAGTCAGTCCTTGAACAGGCAGTCGGATAGGCCCAAGTCTTCACCTGCGGTGACCGCCGTTCCCCAGAGGTTGAGCTCCTAGGTTCAGGCGGCCGGCAGGACTTGGATGGAAATTGAGCTGGAAGAAACTACCTGGGAAGTACCTGACTTGTCTGTGAGGAGACAAAGGGGGAAACTGGTCATTCAGTAGTGAAGGCAGGCCGCGATTCAGGCAGTGGTCGAGGCAGGTGGCGATCCAGAAGGCAAAGTCAGGTTCGGGCAGACGTCAGGCAGCAATCCAGAAGGAAAAGTCAGGTTCAGGCAGAGGTCAAGTCAGCAAGAAGTAATGCACCAACACAATCCAACAAGGTTGTAGCCGAGGCAAAGAAGCAGTGGAAGATTCCTAGTTTTAAAGCTGAAGGCGTCTGAAGTCAGAGGAGCGCGCACCCGCAGGTACGCGCCCAGACTGTAGGCGTGCTGGAATGTAGGTTCCAGAGTGTAGGCGCGCTGGAATGTAGACATGTCGGAATGTAGGTGCCCAGGAGGAAAGGGATCTATGCACACAGTGTCCAGGTCAGGAACGTCGTGGGCATGTACGTCTGGCTCCACATGTTACACTCCAGGTTTATGACATAGATCATTTATAAATATGTTAAAAAGCAGCAGTCCCGAGAACCAAGATGGCGCTGATGTGAGACGCTACCCCAGATCTACTAAGAAACGCTCCAGCACAGAATCCCGAGAGGTATCTGAATACCCAAGATATGGGGAAGCGGTGAGGGAGGCTCCTGTTACCCCCGCCGAAATCCCCCTCTCGAGGCAGACGAAGCTGGAAAATTTCGGAGTAACACTGGGACCTCGGGTGACATCATATCCTGCTATCAGACCGGCTTCAATCGACTCAGTCAGCAGCGTAGATGGGGCTTCTCTTAGCCCCGACGTCCGTACGGCACCTCCTCAACCAGGAAGTGAGCGAGAGGGTTGTGCCTTGCTGGATCCCATGCCCGAAGCGAGGGTTATCTGGTAGGACAGAGATTTAAAAATTTTTCTTCTGCGTTGAGCGATGGCTTGAAACAGATAACCAATGCCCCCCTTCCTGATTTGAGTGTAGTAGCTGCAAAACCTGCCGTAGTGACAATGGAGTCACTATGGGACCTAACTTTTTCAATGCATTCTTTACTACAAGCTGTTTTGGCTAAAAATGTAGGAGAAATTAAGCTATTAGCTGAAGCTCTATCGGTCCAAGAGCAGATTAATGCCCACCAGTTGTCTATGACTCAAGAGTTTGATGCAGCTTATCAACTTCCCCAGATCTCCTATTGTTTCGGCTATCGACATGGTTAAAAAGTATTTGATGGAAGTCCTAGGGATGCCGGGTGAGTCTCTGCCACCCATAACAAGGGTAATTTACCTTCAGACTTTAACATCTAAATCTGGAAGTAATCATGCTGTTGTGGATGGAGGAATGAACTTGACATCCTTTTTAGAGTCTTCCCTAGAGGTGGTTACCCAGAGGACAACAGCAGTGGTAACATTTGCACTTGAGATGGATAGAGAAGTGGTGTTTATCGTAAGGATACAGATAGAAATACTTTATTGTATTTCGACAGTTGTCATCCACAAAAGTTGAAAGAGAGTTTGCCTTTCTCCCAATTTTTACGCTATAGACGTATCTGCTCGGATTTGCCAGAATATAAAAGTAAAGCAAAAGAGTTAAGTAATAGATTGAGAGAAAGAGGTTATCCAAAGAAAGTGGTACAACAAGCTTACAGAAGAGCGAAATTTAATAGTCGTGAGTATCTTTGGACACCTAAAAGAACTGAAGAGGTAAAAGATCAGGATATTATGACTTGCGTAGTACGTCACTCTATGAGGGCAAACAGAGTTGCAGAAGCAATGAAGACACACTGGCATGTCATACAAACTTTACCGGGTTTTGAACAGAGTAAATTGAGATTGGCATACAGTAGAGGCTGAAATTTAAAAGAAATTCTGGCTCCCTCAGTTTTGAGACAATATGTGGGAATACAGGAGAGTGAAATGGGACACAGGAAGTGCGGGGAATGCAATATGTGTAAAATTATGTTGAATACTGACGTATTTACAGATCCCCAATCAGAGAAAAAATACAGTTTACGACAAAAAACCACTTGTTGGTCAGATTGGGTGGTATATGGCATTGTATGCAATTGTAATAAACTATACGTTGGTCGGACATCCAGAAGATTATCCACTAGGTTAGTGGAACATAAGAGTGATATCAACATAAGAAAGATCACAGCACCTTTAGCAGTCCATTGCAATAAAGAGGGGCACACTTTTGAAAGTTTGAAATGTTGTGTACTCCAACAATTGCAACGGCAGGTAGGAGGGGGTGATAGGAAACTCCTCTTACTTAGACAAGAACAGCGATGGATATTCCGTTTAAATACATTGACTCCGTTTGGATTAAATACCAAAATTGAATGGAATAAATTCTTCTGAGAAGACGCTGTGTGTAGTGGGTTGAGTAACATCAAAGAGGAGGAGCGTATTGTGAAGGCGTCTGACGTCACCTCTAGATAAAGCGGAGCCATTTTGAAAAGGATTGTGGAAGCGTGAACAGATCGGAGAGCACTCTGTAAGAAAAAAGATTTAAGTATTATACTATTATTCTGAGTAGCCTTGTTAGTGAAGTCATGTGGAAATGTTGATGCACTTTTTCTACAGATTCGATCAGTCAGACACCACGGCACCCTGAGGAAGGATACGAAACTGAGGCCGAGTCGGGCCGTGGAAGGTGTCAAGTTGACTGTAAATTGGATAAGATAAGTGCCTTTCCCCGTACTAGAAATAGACGGGTTTGTTATTTTTGTTTAAATAGAGTGAATCAATTAATAATTAGAAAATAACAAAAAAGAAGGAGGTTTTTTACCTGTGATGATTTGAAGGACCTCCCAATAGTTGGTGATACCAACACTAGGAGTGTGCCTTTACAATTTGAGGTTTTTTCCTCCTATTAATTAAAAAATTTTCAGGACTGATTAGGATATCTTTGTTGGATGTGATGTGAACTTGAAATTATTTTTCAAACATTTAGACTCATTGTTTTTTGGATCTAAAGTTAGAATTTTTCCGGATCTCGCAAGAGAGCTCAAAGTAGACGCAAGGCCTTTTTGGCACTGCGTCAAAGAGCTTTAAATATTGGGGTAATTTTCACTCTTAAATTTCCTTGTGTCTGTTTGTTTACCAACAGAATAATTATCAGTTCTTTGATCCAAAACAATTTGAGGAATTTGTTTGTTCTAAGGAAGCTCAGAATGTAACTGTGAAAGTTTAGGTGCTCATATGGTCGCTGTAAGATAGGCTGAGAATATCACTTGAGTTTGTAATGTTCTGATTGTTAATTACTTTAATTGGTAACTATGTTAAATATATATCTTGGTTCCATTTATGTATTTCCCATATGGAGGTCGAAAATGTATGATTTATTACCTTAAGAGAGACAAGTTTTTATTTGTCTCAAAAACAATGATTTGGGTTTTGGTGTTTATTGTTTTTGTATACTTCTTGGATAAGATGTATATATTTGAAATTAATAATAAAGTATTAAAAAAAAAAAGCAGGAGTCCCAGCACAGACCCCTGGGGAACCCCACTATCTACCCTTCTCCATTGAGAATACTTAACCATTTAACCCTACTTTGTGTTTTCTATCTTTTAACCATTTTTTATACAGTAGGACACCACTGACTATTCCTCTGGAGTCTTTTATGACTCGGAACACTACAGTGTGTGTACGATCCTCGACCAGACCAATATGAAAAAATTTTAAAAAAACTCGTGAACAAACTACTGAAAACCCAGAACATATTAGCAACAACTGAAGCACCAACTGCAGACGAGCTTGCACAATGCATCAAAGACAAAATAACAAACACAAGATCAAACCTTGCAAAACCACAAATAAACATCACAGACTACCTACAGAACTGCGAAACACATGACAACCACACCGCAGCAGACAGAATATGGACCACGTTCAAACTACCCAACTAGTCACAGTACATTGACAAAATACATGTATGCATAATGCCTACTTGACAAATGCCTCAGCTACATGATGAAAGACCCATTAGACTGGTTCATCGAGTACCTTACCAAACACGTCACATACATGTTTGAAAGAGGTCAATTTTCAACAGACAAAGGCGACATAGTACTCACACCTATCCCCAAAAACTCTACCAGCAAGATCAGCGATATCACAAATTACAGACCAGTAGCCTCAATACCACTACGGATGAAAACGATGGAAGGTCTATTAACACAGCAACTAACAATGTTTGACAAAATTTTAAATTCTTCACAAATCCCAATCAGGTTTCAGACCACAACACAGCACTGAAACGGAACCAGTGAAGGCAAGAATATTTTTCAAAGCAAGCACCCTAATCTTCAAGATACTATTCGATACCAATATAGAGTAATTGTTATTTGCTTTCAATTCTTTATTCTTATCAAACTTTACATATATTAATCTGCTTCTGAATTAAATCAAGTTCCTCTGGTTCTCATGCATTCCATCCATCCATTCCATATCACTTCTCTCACACTGCTGATTCAAACTCTCTTCCTTACTACTGCTTGTTTACATCCACTTTTCCCTTGGAGACAGTATGATACTTTTATATCAACATAATGGTATACAACCACTATTATCATCACTACTTTTGTAACCCTCATTGTTGCCGATGAATATACTGTATATTAGGTCCAATTTACTACTACAGTTCATTCCGTGCTGGAGTGCTACTTATGCACTCAAACGTGATGTGCTTCCATCAAAGTTATTGTGTCATCATTCTTGAAAAGATGTTATAACAGTTCTCCTTTATTACTAGTTAAGCTCCTCCAGTCCCTTTATCAAACTTCTCCTTCGGTACCTCATGATCAATTTCAAATCACCAACTTAACTTGCATTGTTGCAAAGTTTTGTGTTTGAACAGCACCACAATTGTCAAACCCTTACCTATTGATGCGTTTCACTTTGCTGCGTCTTCAGGGGTTTAACTACAAATAAAAAAAAAATACAAAAAAACATAGAGGAACCCTGTTTCTGTGCTTGCTTAAACCTTTCAATCTTCTATGTCCTACTAATAAACAATTTTGTGCCTTGTCAAAATGAGGCAGGCTGCTTCCGCAGGACAGAACTCCTACAGGTGCCCAGGAACAATGGTGCCGCTACTGGAAAACGCCAGCGCATGCGCACTTCTTATATCTGGTAGCGTGATTACCTCAGCTGACACGGACTCTGAACTCATATCCCCATCCACTCAACTTCTTTGTTGAGCCCTGCAGGGGTCACTGTGCGCCATTCGTCATCATTTTCTGCAAGATGTTACCTCCGTTGGTTACCTCAAACTAGACCAAGACTAAAAATCTAAGATCAGTTATTGTGTGATTATGAGCT
The DNA here is from genome assembly GCF_901765095.1 of Microcaecilia unicolor. Classification (NCBI taxonomy): domain Eukaryota; kingdom Metazoa; phylum Chordata; class Amphibia; order Gymnophiona; family Siphonopidae; genus Microcaecilia; species Microcaecilia unicolor. The sequence continues at coordinate 138,534,364 of NC_044041.1, read as the reverse complement.
ATCCAGTGCTCTACCAACAGAGTATCTGTTTTAGATAAACAGATGTTACTCAGGTGCTGAGCAAGACGGGGGTTTACTTTATTGACTGTCTGCCCTATATACCACAGTCCACACGGGCATATAATGGCATATATTACCATGTTAGAATTACAATCAGTTTTATACTTTAGAAAAAACTTTTTGTTTGTCTGATTTGGAATATAAACCCACTTAGTTACCCATGCGTATTGACAGTATTACACAACCCATGCATCTGGTGTGACCTCCCTCCAGGCTTTGACTGCTGTTTCTCCCTATCAGTCTCTCTCCAGTATTTTGCCCCCTAGTATATGCGTACCTGGGCCTCTTCTCAAACCCCTCAAGAATTCCCAAAATGGGCCAATGTTTATCGATGATGTTCCTAATCCTGAAAGCACACGGCCCATTCGGTAGAACACAGGTTAATTTATTCTCCTCCTCTCTTTTATTATTCCCTGGAAATAGCAGCCATATACGCTGTGCATTGTGGGCTCTCTTGAACGCTTTGTGGATAGCTTTTCTAGGGTATCCCCTCTGTCAAAACCGTTCCTTTATATCTTTTGCTTGTACTAAAAAGTCTTGTTTATCTGAACATAATCTGCAAATTCTTAAAATTTGCCCCACCAGTATGCTGTTCTTCAATGTACGCAGGTGGTAACTCTTGTAGTGGAGCAAAGTGTTACGATCCGTGGGCTTCCTGTATGCTCTGGTTTTAAATTTGCCCTTTTCATAACTGAGTATATGTCCAGAAACCAAGCCTCATGGTCACCCACGTGGCTCGAAAAAGATATATTTCTATCCACTTGATTCAAGTACCCTATAAATTCCTGCAACAATGTCTGATCTCCTTTCTGTATCAGGAAGATATCATCTATATATCTCCGCCAGGAGATAATAGATGAGCTGTATACACTGTGGGTCACAATCCATTTAGAGGCACGCCACAGTGGGGGCTACAGTAGCCCCCATGGCGACCCCCTTAATTTACAAAAAATATCTTTGTTGATATGAAAAATAGTTTTTGGAAATAATGATTGTGGCCATTTGATTTAACAATGACACCTGCGCTGCTGATAATTCCATAGTGTTTAACCGCAAATCAATCATGTGTAAGGCCTCTGCCTGGGGGATGTTAGTATATAATGCATTCACGTTTAAGGTGACAAGAGTCACTGAAAGATCATCTGGTAATTGGATATCCCTGAGTAGTGTTAACATGTGTGTGGAATTTTTAACTTATGAAGGTATTTTTCCTACTTCAGCTCCTAGGTAAAAATCCAGATACTGGGATAAAGGTTCACTATAGGTTGTCCTGGAGGTTTTTCCATATTTTTATGCACTTTGGGGATAAAATATATGGGGAACGGTTGGAAATTGTTTATACAGATATCTGTATTCTCTACTAGAGATGGTACCTGCTTGATTAGCCTGTTTCAACAGAGCCTCTACTTCTCGTTGGTATTCCTCTGTGGGGTCCTGAGTTAACTCCTCATAAAACAGTCTATCACTTAATTGATGCTCAGCTTCCATGCTGTATTGTGTAGTATCTTGGACTATAACTCCAACCCCTTTATCAGCCCGGGAAATCACTAGCGATTTATCTTGCTGTAATTCTTTCAATGCTTTCCACATGTCACTTGACATGTTCCCATATTCTTTTCCTATGTTTTTTTCCAATTGCTCCATGGCCCGCAGAACCCACTGTTGAAATGTGTTGATAATAGGGTCAATGGGATCCGATGGTACCCATACCGAGGGCACATGATGTTTACTAATGAACAATGTTGTGACCCTTTCCTGTGTTTCCTCGTGTCTATTCTTCCCAAAGTGCTTCCGTAAACGCAGTTTCCTAAAAAAATGTGTATAATGATTTTCGCACATTAAAGGGATCATGCATGTTGTGGGGACAAATAATAACCCCTTTGATAGTACCAGTTGTTGTTGATCAGTTAAAGATTTAGAGGAAATGTTTAATAGATTCAATGTTGCTTCCTTTGTAGCTTCTTGGGTCATGCTCCCCTTATTTGGGGGTTGTCTGCTATTTCTAATGGTGCAGACGCTACTGCTAAAAAACTTTGAGAATTTGTGTTAGGTTGTTCCTCTGATGCCTTAATGTTTTTTGGGGGTTTTTTTTAACCTTGAATATTTATTGAAAATTTTAGAAACATACAATTTCAACCATAGTCATCAAAATGATCCAACAAATACTATGGAAGCACTCTACTATTACGTGCAACAATCCAAAGCAGTATTCCACAAACCCACCTCCCCCCTCACATTCATTTATTTTTCAGAATTTGATCCAGGTGTACCCATTCCTCCGCTGCGGGATCCAAGAGGCCCAATCTACGGTCTGTTAATTGCTCAAGCTCTCCCATCAACTGTAATTTCAGGATCCAACTATGTAAAGAGGGACCCGTTCCCCTCTTCCAATGTGCAGTAATCACCATCTTAGCCACAGCAAAACTGAGGTGTTTGAGTCTGCACTGCCACTTTATACCCCTACGATAACCCAGTCCTAGCAAACACCATTTAGGGTCACAGGGGCACGCAGAACCCAAGGTTGTAGATAAGCACTGAGTAACCTCGTGCCCAAATTTTTGCAATTTGCCACATGTCCACCAGATATGAAAAAGGTGCCCCCAGCTGCACCACACCTCCAGCACAAATCTGTAGTTCCAGGGTACATTGCTTTAATCCTGTCAGGAGTATAATACCATCTACTTAAAACTTTAAATGCATTCTTTTTAATCAATACAGATATAGATGCCTTTTTCACCTCCTTACCCACCGCCTTCCATTCATTCACACTTAGTTCACACCTCAAATCCCCCTCCCAAGCCTTCATGTATGGAAACTTAACAAAAGTATTTCCTCTAATGAAGCGATTGAGGAGCGTTATATAGTCCCCCCCCCCTACCTTTAAAGTATTCAGTGTCATCCGGATCCTCACGTAACCACCCCTGAGAGGACACGTAATGCTTAATCTGGAAGTAAAGGAATAGATCAGAAGAAGACAGCCCACACCTTTACCGCAACTCCTCAAAAGAGAGCATTTTCCCCACACCCAAGAAATCCCTAAAACGCACAAACCCTCTGCCTGCCCAACCCAAAAAAGTTGTATGCCTCCTTCCCATCAAAAACTCCGGGTCCTGAGCAACATGTGCAAAAATCCACAGCAATAACAGATGGGATATGAACGGATTAGAGGTCAACCTTCCAGCTGGGGAAAGAGGCCCACTTCTAGGGAGTAATCTTTCACAAAATGTTGATCCAAAATAGTATTAGGAGATTTCGCTCCCTCACTCCAGTGATGAACTAGCTTTAACTGCGCCGCCCAATAATACCATAATAAGTTAGGCATACCTCTCTCACCCAACTCCACAGGACCCCACATTACCATTTTAGCCAGCCTCGATTGGCGACCTCCCCAAACAAAGCCAGAAATTTCAGACTGACGCTTCAACAGCTCCGATCTTGGCACCAGTAGGGGTAAAGATTGAAACAAAAACAATAAGCGAGGCAGTAAATTCATCTTCTCTGCCGAAATTCTACCCTATCATGACAACTATCTCTCTTTCCAGCCCGCCAGTTCCCTACGTAACTGCCGTAAAAAAAAGGGGTGTAATTCAATACATATAGCTTAGATCTTTAGGAATCTAAATGCCCAAATACCGAAAACTGACAACAGCCCATCGAAAAGCAAACGAACTCTGCAACCTCTCCACCTCCTCATCCATAGTAGTAACTCCTAAAAATTCTGATTTAGCGTAATTAACCTTAAAACCCGATAACCTCCCAAACCTATTAATCTCCCGAATTATAATGGGCAGGGTCAACATAGGTGAATTAACAGAGAACAGAACATCATCTGCAAACAGAGCATTTTATGCTCCCTTATATCAGACAGGAGCCGAACCTGACTAGCAAAAGGCTCTATCAATAATTAAATAGTAAAGGCGAGAGTGGGCAGCCCTGCCTAGTTCCCCTCTGGATAGAAAATATGGAGGAATAACCCCCGTTTACTTTAATTCGGGCTACTGGTGCAGTATAGCAACCAAGCAATGAATTTAGATCCAAACCCCATATTACTCAGAACTTTCCACAAGTAGGGCCATTCCACCCTATCAAACGCATTTTCAGCGTCCTTTGCAAAACTAACAAATCCCCTTGGGTTTGCATCCCCTACATAACATTCAGAGTTCTCCAAATGTCAGCTACCTGGCGTCGGGGCACAAAACGAGATTGATCAGTGTGGACCAACTGTGGGAGTTGCTTTCCCAACCGATTAGACAATAACTTGGCCAGGATATTCACATCAACATTAAGCAAGGATATCAGCCTATAAGAACCGCATACTGTGCGGTCCTTCCCAGGTTTCAAAATCACCGAGATCCCCGCTTCCTGCATGCTCAATGGGAGAGGGTCCCCTAGAAAACATGCATTGCTGGCCCTTCTCAGGATAGGAACCAGTTCAGGTGCAAATATCTTGTAAAATTTTGCTGTAAACCCATCCATCCCTGGGGCTTTATCCCCTCTTAAGCTCTTTTATCACCCTTAATATCTCATCAACTGAGAACGGCCCCTCCAGCCTATCCCGATCCGCCTCACTTAACTTTTGTAACCCAACTCCTACTAGTAAATCTGAGATCTCCGTGAGCGGAGTGTCTCCTCCCTTAGAATATAACTCAGTATAAAACTGAACAAACCTCTTCCGGATGTCCCCGTCCCAGTAATATAGAACATCCCCAGCACCCTTGTCTGCAATACCCTACGCTTCATAAGATGTCAGGCCAGCATTCTACCTGCCTTATTACTGAATTCATAAACTTTCTGCTGGAGAAGGCACCTGTGATATTCCATCTGTTCCACCTGTAACCTCTGAAGTTCCCGCCTGCAATTTATCAAATTGTTAAATACTGTTTGGTCATCTCCAGCTTGATGCTGTATTTCCAGACGCACCAGCTCAGCCCTTCCTTCTTTCACACTTGCGCCTGGCCCCCCACTTAATAAGGTGATCCCGTACCACCGCCTTTAGGGAGTCCCAAAGAATACCATCAGTGACCTCCCAGTTATCATTAAATTCCAGATAGGAATTAAGTTTCAATGTTTTATTAAAAAGTCATCTTAGTACACACAGTCAATACAACAACCTTGCATCCGGATGAGTTGCTATTTGCTCTCTATAATTTTATATTTTCTTCCCCCCCCCCCTTCCCTGTTCCTCCCCTCATGTCCCTTTTTTGGTACCAATTTAACAATGAATATGTATGGGCATACATTGTTCGCTTGCACATAATGCTTTAGTCCATATCATTCCCAGCCCTCTTAGTCTAATTACAACAATAAACTAATTAACAACTTCTTGTCTGAGAGGGAGCCCTTGTTCTGGTGGCTCCCCCTCTAAAGCTTAACACAAACTGTTAACATTGTCATTTATGAAACTGGGTCACATGCCCTTATTAGTACAACAAATGTATCCGTACAGTTGGGTGCAGCTTGTGATCACATTGACTGTCTTCACTCATATTCTAATACGCCTTATCCCTCCCTTTTATCGTCTCCAGATAGGACTTAATCATCTGTTTTATATCCTGACATATCTTCACTTCCCCCAATACTTCTTCATTAAGCCTCCAATATGTAAGACGCTTTTCTTCCTGTAACCCCCTCAATTGAATCCACACTGGGGCGTGATCAGAGGCATGTATGCTTTCTATATCCGACTCTGGTATCTTATCCCACAATGAGCGGCTACACCACAGAATGTCAATCCTGGTAGAGGGACTGTTGAGCATGCAAATAGAATGAAAAAGACCCCTACTCTGGGGGTTGTAGTCTCCAGACATCCAGCAAATCCAAATCCTTAATCAGTCAACAATTTCTATGAACAAGAACATTTCCTCCCCCCCTTAGAAAGATCTAAATTAGATACTGTTAAGTTAGTCTCCCCCCATTATCACTTGTCCTGAAACAAAGTTGGAGAGGCCCTCCCTTAATGAATCAAAATAATCCCCCTGCCCACTATTGGGAGTATATACATTAATGAAAGTGACTGATTGCTCATACAAATGCCCTGCAACCGCTAAACATCTTCCCTGAGAATCCTGAAAAACCCTCTCCTTAACAAAGGGCAACCCTGGTTTAAAATATATCGCCAGGCCACCTGTCCTACCCCCCACTTGTATCTGCATGTGTAAAACATTGAGTGTACAGTCTGCTATTAAGTAATGCCACATCTTTTTTTCTTATATGAGTTTCCTGTAGAAGGACCACATTCCACTGTAGTCTCTTCAATTCCTGAAAAATAATACTTCGCTTCCCTGGATCATTCATACCATTGACAATCCATGAACCCACCCTCAACCCTCCCACTCCCTCCCCCCCTTCCCCACACTCCCATCCATCCGACCGTCCTCACCGGCCAGAAATTTCCCTGAGGAAGGGCACCATCACCGGGACAGTGTTACATTCATACCTAAGGATCACCCCCCCAAAAAGCTCTTCACAAAACATCCCCGTCTCTCTACTCTACTCCCAACCCTAACCCCCTCCCCATATACTTCCCCCTCACTTACACTCCATACACTCTTACAACTGCAACCCCCCCCCCCCCCCCCATATTTACCAAACTTGTAATTTACCAGCTTAAAGCTGTCAGAACCCTTTTTTTATAGGAACAATAAACTCAGTCCCAGTGTTTTCAAAATGAAAGCCAGATCCATCCGGGTTCCCCTCAGGTAGCCAAGTTGTCCAGATGGCGATCCACCAAACATGTACGCCCTCCGCCTCCACGAACCCTCTTCCATGTGGAAGAAGATTTAATAGGCTGGTAGATCTGTGCACCCGTCAGGTTCTCAGGTTCAGAGCCCGCGGGGCCGGGCTCTGGAGCAAACGTGAGCCCTTGTGCTGCTGCCGAGGAGCGACAGCAGCAGGCAAAACCCACCAACCAACACTGGGCAAGCACACCGGCAGGGACTGCAGGCACTGCCCAGCGAACCGGAACACATGGACTGGAATCCCCCGGACTAGAGGACACAGGACTGGAACACTGGACTGCAATTCCCCGGACTGGAGGACACAGGACTGGAGCGCACCAGACTGGAACACACACCGGACCGGAACACACTGGACTGGTCCGTACAGCTTCACCTGCGCTTGGCCACTACCCCCCCAAGGGTTGAGCCCTTGGGTTCGAGTGGCCGGCAGGACTTACCGGATACCGGATGACACAGGGACCAGGACTGGAAACGGAAGTACTCCTAAACCTAAACTGATCTACGTGCTCCCAAGCCCTAAACCAGCAGGAGTGTTCCTAACAGTAAACTGACAAAAGGACTTCCTAAGCCCTATACTAAACAGGAGCTCCTAAGCCCTGCTCAACAAAGGGACTTCCTAAGCCCAAAACTAACAGAGCAGGGAACTAAACACAAAGCTAACACAGGTGCTACTAAGCACCAAGCTACACGCAGAGCTATACACTAACAAGCTAAACACAAAACTAACAAGCTACCTAAGCACTGCTCTAGCAAGCTAGATACAAAACTAACAAGGAGTTTCCTAAGCCCTACCCTAGCAAGCGAGACACAAAACTAACAAGGTGCTTCCTATAGCACCCAAACCCAAACAGCAAAGACTGCAATGCTCCCAATAGCACAAACACCAGGAGTACTTCTAACAGCAAAATCTGTAGTGTTCCTAACAACACCAAACCCTGAAGTACTTCTAACAGTAACAGAGCTTCCAAAGCCCTACACACAGCAATGCTTCCAAAACCATGAGGGAAAAGCAGGGGAACCATAAGGGAAAAGCAGGAAAGCTAAACACACAAACACCAGTGCATACTGCACTAACACTAACCTGGACCTTAGCAAAAGCAAGCAGGGAAACTAGACACAAAGTCAGAAGTGCACACGCACCACCCCACCTAAAGCAAACACAACCTTTGCAAAGGCCCTGAAGAAAAGAACACCACTTCCTTGTCAAGGCCCTCCCTGATGATGTCACACTCCCTAGACCCAGGCAGCACACTGAAACACAGAGAGCACACTGAAACCCATAGAGGCCCAACCCACACCAATGCAGCACCGTGAAGCACTTGAAGCCAGTACACCCAAAGAGAGGTAGAGCTAACTCAGTCCACACACACAGCTGTAGTAAAGTGAAACAGAGTCATGCTGCTGGAAGCTGCCAGCACAGAGAGAGAGAGAGAGAGACAGCTCAGACAGGACAGACAAACGAAACAGAAGCCAGCTAAGCTGACCACCAGGAAAAAGGTAAGTCTTCTGGTACCATGCTTGATAACTTTGGAATTGGTGGAAATATACTTAGTTGGATCAAGGGTTTCCTAACCACTAGAACATATCAAGTGAAATCAAATTCAAACATATCATCACCGTGGAAAGCAGACTGCGGAGTACCTCAAGGATCACCACTATCACCGATCCTTTCCAACCTAATGATGACCCCACTAGCCAAGTCCTTATCCAACCAAGGCCTTAACCCTTTCATCTATGCAGACGATGTCACAATATACGTTCCTTACAAACATGATCTGACAGAAATCACCAACGAAATCAAGCTTAGCAAATGCATTTCAACTAAAACTCAATACAGAAAAAACACAGTCTCATCCTCTCATCCCAATACAATGCGAACAAACCCACAAACATAAACACCCCAGATTACACCCTCCCTATCTCAGACAGCCTGAAAATCCTTGGCGTTACAATCGACTGTATCCTTACACTAGAGAGCCAAGTGAAATCTACAACAAAAAAAATGTTCCACTCAATGTGGAAACTCAAACGCGTGAAACCATTCTTCCCGACGGAAACATTTCGCAACTTGATACAATCAATGTTACTAAGCCATGTAGACTACTGCAATGGAATTTATGCGGGATGCAAAGAACAAATCATAAAGAAACTTCAGACTGCTCAAAACACGGCAGCCAGGCATATATTTGGAAAAACGTGATTCGAAAGCGCCATACCCCTCCAAGAAAAACTGCACTTGCTCCCAATCAAAGAACGTATTGCCTTCAAAATCTGCACCCTGGTTCATAAAATTATCTACGGCGAAGCCCCAGGATACATGACAGACCTCATAGACCTACCAACCAGAAACACAACCGGATCAACACGAACATACCTAAATCTCCACTACCCAAGCTGCAGTGGACTCAAATACAAAATCAACTTATGCATCCAGCTTTTCCTACATAAGCACACAACTATGGAACGCATTACCAAAAGCTGTGAAAACAAACAACGTATGACCACCTAAACTTCCGGAAATCACTAAAAACTAACCTGTTCAAAAAGGCATACCCTACCGACCCAACTTAAATGCCTGAACCCTGCAACACAACGAAACCAAAGCTCGTAAGGGACATGACATAACTCTTCCTCTCAACAATTCCATAATGTGTCTGTTACACATGAACCTTATTCTACCACAATATCACTTTTGTCAGCTCTTGTCGGCAGCCTCTGCCAGTCGCTCCCGTCTGTGCTGTATGCTACTGGATCTGCACCTGTCTGTGCTGTTTGAACATCCGTCCGTGCCGTCTGTTACGAATTCCACACTGTCAGCACTTGTCAGCACACCTCCGCCAGTCGCTTCCGTCTGTGCTGTACGCTACTGGATCCGCACCTGTCTGTGCTGTTTGAGCAGCCGTCCGTGCTGTCTGTCCCGTATTCCACACCCGTTTGTGCTGTTCACTGACCTTGCCACACTGATATCACCTCCGGTATTTGCTTCCTGGGAAACCAGCTGACCTTGTCTGACGGTTAGTCCAAAGTTCCCGGAGCAGTTACAGCATACTTCAAAACAAACTGTTCAGGCTGCACTTCTCTCCCTCAGTAAAGGTAAATACAAAAGAAATCCATTACTTCCTCCTGGGCTTCGGGCTACCTTTCAGCCTCACAGTTCCCGAAGCCTGGGCCCCTGGGATAGTTCAGTTTAAAACACTGTCCCCCAGGATCCTTGATTAAAGCTTCAGTTCAAAACGCTTGCTTTAGCATACAGTTCATCACCCACCCTAGGTTAACACCCAATACCCCATAAACCAGTATAATCCTCTCAGTGGCGTACCTAGGGTAGTTGACACCCGGGGCCGGTCATTTTTTAACCCCCCCCCCCCCCCCCAAATCCAGTACTAGGCATGCCAAGAATACAAAACACTCAGGACCTATAGAGCAATTCTACCATACCATAAGCAGTCATTTCTACGAGTCACACAAGGAAAAGGAAAGCATCTTAAACACTACAGTGAGCACTAGAACATCAATTCACCTATTGTAAAACGAAACCAGACAGAATAGTACAGATCGTAGATCCTGCACAGTCAATGCCAACTGAAAGCCATGTCTTTTTCACAAACACAGATACACCCTAATCCACTATAGAATAAGTAATCATAAACTTTCTATTTAGACAAAAATTAAACTGAACCCCCAATGCCAGACTCTGCATACAATGCAACACCACAGAAACAGAAACTGTCCCCTAGTACTGTGCAAAATATAAAGACAGCAGATGTAAATTTGAAAAAAAAAAAAACCTAACAAGTACCAATCACCACTTTACAAATTAACAAATAGAAATAAAACAAATATAGAAAGTAAAATAATACCATTTTATTGGACTAATACATTTAGCTTTCAGAGGCCAAAACCTCCGTCCTCGGGTCAGTACAGTATAGTGCTGTTACAGTATCCTATCCTGACCTGAGGAAGGGGGTTTTGTTCTCCGAAAGTTAGTCAAAATGTATTAAAATTAGTCCAATAAAAAGATTACCTTATTAACATGTTCTATTATAAACATTTAACACATCTACAATACTTTATCCTAAAGCAAAAAAAATACATTTTATTTACAGTTTGTTGTCTCTGGTTTCTGCATTCCTCATCTTCTTTTCACCGTCTTCCTTCCATCCAGCATCTGTCTTCACTCTCTCTCTCTGCCATCCAGTGTCTGCCCTCTCTGCCGTCCCTTCCATCCACTGCCTGCCCTTTCTCTCTGCCCCTTCAATCCACCATTTGCCCTCCCTCTCCCATCCATCCAGGGTCTGCCCTCCCTCTCGCTCCCCCTTCCATCTAGGATCTGTCCCCTCTCTCTCTCTGCCCCTTTTTTCAGCCCCCAGTTCCAGCCCCCTTCTCCCCTCTGAACACCCCCACCCCAGTCCCCTTCTCCTGTCTGAGACCCCCACCACAGTCCCCTTCTCCCCTCCCCTGTCTGAGACCCCTACCCCAGTCCCCTTCTCTCCTCTGAACACCCCCACCCCAGTCCCCTTCTCCCCTCCCCTGTCTGAGACCCCCACCCCAGTCCCCTTCTCCCCTCCCCTTCTCCCCTCTGAGATCCCCACCCCAGTCCCCTTCTCCCCTCCCCTGTCTGAGACCCCCACCCCAGTCCCCTTCTCCCCTCTGAACACCCCCACCCCAGTCCCCTTCTCCCCTCCCCTTCCCTTCTCCCCTCTGAGATCCCCACCCCAGTCCCCTTCTCCCCTCCCCTGTCTGACCCCCACCCCAGTCCCCTTCTCCCCTCCCCTTTTCCCCTCTGAACACCCCCACCCCAGTCCCCTTCTCCCCTCCCCTTCTCCTGTCTGAGACCCCCACCACAGTCCCCTTCTCCCTCCCCTGCTCCCTCTATCCCCCATTCCTCTCCCCTCTGAGATCCCCACCCCAGTCCCCTTCTCCCCTCTGAGATCCCCCACCCCAGTCCCCTTCTCCCCTCCCCTGTCTGAGACCCCCACCCCAGTCCCCTTCTCCCCCTCCCCTTCTCCCCTCTGAGATCCCCACCCCAGTCCCCTTCTCCCCTCCCCTGTCTGAGACCCCCACCCCAGTCCCCTTCTCCCCTCTGAACACCCCCACCCCAGTCCCCTTCTCCCCTCCCCTTCCCTTCTCCCCTCTGAGATCCCCACCCCAGTCCCCCTTCTCCCCTCCCCTGTCTGAGACCCCCACCCCAGTCCCCTTCTCCCCTCCCCTTTTCCCCTCTGAACACCCCCACCCCAGTCCCCTTCTCCCCTCCCCTTCTCCTGTCTGAGACCCCCACCACAGTCCCCTTCTCCCCTCCCCTTCTCCCCCTCTGAGATCCCCACCCCAGTCCCCTTCTCCCCCCCCCTGTCTGAGATCCCACCCCAGTCCCCTTCTCCCCTCCCCTTTTCCCCTCTGAACACCCCCACCCCAGTCCCCTTCTCCCCTCCCCTGTCTGAGATCCCCACCCCAGTCCCCTTCTCCCCTCTGAACACCCCCACCCCCCCTTCTCCCCTCTGAACACCCCCACCCCAGTCCCCTTCTCCCCTCCCCTTCCCCCGTCTGAGACCCCCACCCAGTCCCCTTCCCCTCCCTTTCCCCTCTGACCCCACCCCAGTCCCCTCTCCCCTCTGAACACCCCCACCCCAGTCCCCTTCTCCCCTCCCCTTCTCCCCTCTGAGATCCCCACCCCAGTCCCCTTCTCCCCTCCCCTTTTCCCCTCTGAACACCCCCACCCCAGTCCCCTTCTCCCCTCCCCTTCTCCCCTCTGAGATCCCCACCCCAGTCCCCTTCTCCCCTCCCCTGTCTGAGATCCCCACCCCAGTCCCCTTCTCCCCTCTGAACACCCCCACCCCCCTTCTCCCCTCTGAACACCCCCACCCCAGTCCCCTTCTCCCCTCCCCTTCCCCCGTCTGAGACCCCCACCCCAGTCCCCTTCTCCCCTCCCCATTTCCCCTCTGAACACCCCCACCCCAGTCCCCTTCTCCCCTCTGAACACCCCCACCCCAGTCCCCTTCTCCCCTCCCCTTCTCCCCTCTGAGATCCCCACCCCAGTCCCCTTCTCCCCTCCCCTTTTCCCCTCTGAACACCCCCACCCCAGTCCCCTTCTCCCCTCCCCTTCTCCCCTCTGAGATCCCCACCCCAGTCCCCTTCTCCCCTCCCCTGTCTGAGACCCCCACCCCAGTCCCCTTCTCCCCTCTGAACACCCCCACCCGAGTCCCTTTCGCCCCTCTCCTTCCCCACCTCAGTCCCATTAAAACCGGCGAAGCAGCGTCTCGTGCCCTGCTTGTAAAAAAAAATCAAATCTCCTTCCTTCTCCTCGTCTTGACGTCGACTCGGGCCTTCCAATCAAATTGATTGGAAGGCCCGAGTCGACGTCAAGACGAGGAGAAGGAAGGAGATTTGATTTTTTTTTACAGCAGGGCACGAGACGCTGCTTCGCCGGTTTTTTAAATGTGCGGCGCCGCGGGAACGGCCACGGGAGGCGGCGGGAGCGGAGCACCCCCCACCCACTGGCACCCGGGGCGGACCGCCCCCACCGCCCCCCCCTTGGTACGCCACTGAATCCTCTACATATATCAGGTTCAGTCTTTTACACCTTTCTCTTTCAAGTTCAATCAAGAGACCCGGTTGAACTTCTCCACCCTCTTTGTCAGCCAATAACTCTCTGACAACCACCCGCCGTTCAGACTGACCTGCCTTAGAGATATTGATAATAATAACAGTCTTGGTTTAGCAATGCAGTCTCTTCCTGATACCAAAGTCCAGCATTTTCACCTATATTCACTCCTCTTGGTCTTTCACGCATAAGCCCTCTCCTGTGTCTAGAACAGAAACTTCCATCTCCTCTCCACCTCCCTCCTCCATCTCTCCTTCTCCCTTTTGTGCCCACTCCATAGAATCATTTCCCACCCTCTCCTCCAGGTGTTCCTTCTCCCCTTGATTATCCTCCATTTCCCAATCCTCTCTTGGCCCTATGTCCTCCTGGGTAGTGTAGTCCCATTTCCTGTGTTCCCTCCTGCCCTGCAAGTGGTGCTGATTTCTGTAGTTCTCCCCTTGTCTAGAGTACCTCATTCGATCTTTACCCACTAGAGGGCGTCCTTTCACCCCCAGGAAATTCTGGTCCTTGTAGTTTCCTGTTCTTAGAACCTTAGCTCCTCTCCTCCCGGCTCTTTCCTCTCCCTCCTGCCTTTTCTCAGAACCCTGCTTACACTTTGTATTTGTTCATACCGGAGTTGGCGAACGCCTTTACAGTAATATGTAAGCCACATTGAGCCTGAAAATAGGTGGGAAAATGTGGGATACAAATGTAACAAATAAATAAAGATAAATTACTTATTACTAACAATAGTTCTGCAAGTTAAATTGTCAATTCTGTCAGTACTCTGGGATGAATACAATCCAGTCCAGGCAATTTGCTACTCTTCAATTTGTCAAATTGCGCCATTACGTGTTTCAGGTTTATAGAGATTTCAATGAGCGTGCAAATTACTGCCACATAATCCGAGGCTCAATGTGAAATGTCTGCCCTTCCTGGCAGTAGATGAGCAGTGATTGGCTCACGCACTTATTGGAAGGTTGACATTAAAAAAAAAAAAAGGCAAGTCACTGAGTCTGCATACAACATAGCTTTCTGCATTGGCCCCTAAAATCCCTGGTAGTCTAGTGGCCTCTTCCCCCTTAGAAATGAACCGATCTGACCCCCCACCCCCACGTTTGTACCTTTAAGAGGCAGGAGTGATGCCCACTTGCTCCTTCACTGCCATCTTGGAATATGATGATGGATCTTGGGATGCAGCAGGTGGGCTCAATCTGCCAAATAAGGGAATTTTCCCCTTATTTCTCATGCTGGGTGGAGGACATTCACTTATTTGGTAGACTTACCCTGTTCAGTGCATTCAAGCATGGACTGTGCAGGGTCAGGTACCACCAATTTCCAGGATGGCACTGTGGAGGCAGGTGTTGCTCCTGCCTCTTGAAGATACACCAAGGGAGGTGCTGCTAGTCACCAGGAATTTATTTTTAACTTTAGGGGCATGGAACATCTAGACTACCTACTAGACATTTTGGGGAGGATCAAGGAGGTCAGGGTGTGAGTGGGTGATTGAAGGATTGTGGGTGTGGGAGCCCAGGCGACTGCTTATTAGATTTTCTGCCCTGATGCAGAAGGCAAGCTACCGCCTCAGACCTTGCGGTAATTTTCTCACATTTTGCTCCCTTAAAAACTTCTCTGCATTGGGACACAGTAGCTAATAGCCTACTTAACATTTATTTCAATATGCTGTGTGCCGCTGTCTACTGTGCAGCTAACTCCCATTATGAAAATTCCTGCATCGTTCATCCACTAATATACACACATACATTCCTTTCTTTAACCGCATTCTGTTGCCCATGGTAGCTTTCTGCATTGCCCCCCTGTCAGTACATGAGCAATGACAGGAAGGAGGACATTTTTTTAAAATCCTGCTGCCAGCAAGAGGTCACCTACATATCCCTCAAAGAAATCCCTTGATTCTCCCCGCCTTCCCAAAGTAAACTTTCCGATCTTCTGATTTCACCACCTCCCTCGGATGTTCTGCTTATTCCCCCTCCCAAAAAACATTTCCCCGGTATCTAGTGGGACTCCAATCTTCCTCCCTCCCAAATTTTCTGTTATATAGGGGCACTTGTGACCCTTCCCACATTGCCCTCCCAGAATGTCTTCCCAGTGTTCCTTGAAGAAGAGGCAAGAGTAATACCATATTTGAAAATGGCAGCTCCCAAGCCCACACAGTTCACCCTGGGATGCACCACGTGGTCCGTTTGCCAGCTTAGGGAATTTTCCCTTAGTTGGCAAACTGACCCAGAGCAGTACATCCCAGGATGCAGTTTGCGGGGTCCGCTGCTGATATTTCTGAAGATAGCACAGAGGCAGGAACGAGTGGGAGGGGAGCCTGGTGGGCCTGTGGAGGAGAATTGTTATACCACTCAATATCTGGGAATTTTTTGAGGGGGGTCAGGAGATCTGGGGGGGGGGGGGGTATCCAGGTGCCACTAGAGAAATTTTGGGGGTTATCTTGGAAGGAGATTTTTGTGCCATTTGACACTATGGAAATTTGGGGGAGGGATTTGGAGGGTGGGTGGTTGAAGGATCGGGAGTCATCTTGGGGGGAGGAGAGGGATCGGGGTGCCAGTAGACCCCAGGGAGATTTTTATTCGGATTGGGGTAAGTCAGAAAGGTGGGTGGTCCATCTTGAGGGAGGGTGCTATTACTTTTAATGCTCCAATGCAGAAGGGCAAGCTAACCTTTCTACGTTTTCTCAGACTTGGCAGTAAATTTCTTGCATTATTCTTGCCTTAAAATCTTCTGTCTACTTGTTTGCATCGGGACATAATAGCTAATAGCCTAGTTACCATCAATTTTTAATATACTGTGTGTCAATGTCTGCTACACAAGCTAACTCCTGCACTAAACATATTTCTACATCATGTGCCCAGTAATATGCACACATACCAGTTGTTAACCTCATGCTTATGCCTGTGGTAGCTTTCTGCGTCAACCCCTGTGTTATCAGTCACTTCCCTGTTATCCTCTATGTCTTATTATCCTTGTTATTAGATTTCTACAATTTCTGTACAAATTTTGGAATGACTCTCTTAATGATGGTTCTTTTACACCCTTTTTTTCTCTCTCAAGGTGTTGCATGACTGGCTTGGCTCACCTGTTCTTTTCACTGGATTTTGGAGTTTCTGCTAGCCATGCCACTGGTGCCAGGCTGGTGGAGGCGCTTGGATGCTGCGCTTGTGCTTCCCATATGTTTGACAGGGCTACTCATCCTCTCTGTGGTATTAGAGGTGCTCTACATTCTTACACAAGAAGGTGTCGTCGTATCAGGGCTGCACAGAGGTGCCCACATTCTCCTGGCTGGGTTTCTACTGCTGAATGTCTTAGGGAACATCTTCATGTTTATCTGCACCAGCTCCAGCATTAAAGGGGTCTTTCTGCCCACCAGTTTGGTGGGACAGGGCTGGGAGTAAGTATGCTTCTTAATAGCTGAAGGAAAACACATTCTTCGATTTGTCCCTCAATTGTAAAAACAACAGAAGGAGGTCTGTCTACTAAAATGCAATAAGCAGTTGGTGCAGGCCCATGGTAACAGCTACTATGTTCACGGTTTGGGGTGAAAACTAGGTAGTTTAAGGAGGAAGGAATGGGTTTGGATTGCACATTGCAGACTCACTTATGCAGTTAGCACAGGTGCAGTTAATACCTCTTCAAAAGGAGGTGGTAAGTGCATGTACACTTATTGTGAATAAACTTCACACAGCAAAGAACATTTTTGTGTGGTAACTGCAAAAGGACTGGCTGGGCATTCCCACCCCCCCCCCCCCCAAAAAAAAAAAAATCACATAGCCTCTTTGCAAAAGTTACCATACATTAGATGGTAAGTGCAAGAACCTACGCACCAGAAAGTGGGAAAAGGAAGGAGGTTGGACAGGCCATGGGATGAACAAACAAAAGTTATTGCTGCAGTAGCAGCAATAAATTTTGTTTGTTCATCCCATGGCCTGTCCAGCCACCTTCCTTTTCCAGCTTCCTGGTGCGTTGCTATTACTTTGTTTGATTTTTTCGTGTTCAGTTACCTTTTGGTTTCAAGAGCAAGAACCTACCTACATAAGGAGTGGTTAGGGTGGTGGACTTTGGTCCTGGGGAACTGAGGAACTGAGCTCGATTCCTGGCACAGGCAGCTCCTTGTGACTCTGGGCAGGTCACTTAACCCTCCATTGCCTGCCGCATTGAGCCTGCCATGAGTGGGAAAGTGCGGGGTACAAATGCAATAAAAATAAAAAAAGTAAACGGACCTTACAAATTGCTTGGAATTGCTATTAGTGGAAAATCAGTGCACTCCTGAGCAAATAGACCACCAACATTTTAAAATGTATTTAGACTTAATGTAGGGTTGACAAATCCTTGGTTGCCAGCTTCCCAAAATGTTAAAATTTTATACTTGGTACTTGCTTGGGCATTGGCCATCCACCTGCAGAAGACTGGAGGCAATTATAGTAAACCTCTAGTGTTAACAGAGTACTCATTATGCCATGACTTAGCTCTGCTGGCTTTTAACAGTAGTTGGAGATAATGTGGGAAACAAAAATTTGTAAATAAATAAAATCATGCTTCCTTTCATCTTCCAGCACTATGTAATGGGATAACATACGCTTGTACTATACAGAAAGCCAACCCCCAAAACATAAATAAAAAGGTAAAACAAGTGTCCAAAGTTAAGTACATAAGTAATGCCACACTGAGAAAAGACCAAGGGTCCATCGAGCCCAGCATCCTGTCCACGACAGTGGCCAATCCAGGCCAATATAAGTTCTACACTTATATTTCCATGAGTATATGTTATAACAATGTGTTCAACTGTGCTGGCGAGCAAAACATAAAGAAAATAAATTAGAGAAAAAGTGTGATGAAGGGGGAAGAGTGTAATGAAAGGGAAAAAGGAGGGAGGTTCCCTTTTAGGAGTCAAACACTTTTATGGCTGTTGGGGAGGTGGGTCAAAGGAAAAGGAACATAACATGTACAAATAATTCATGAATAAGCCATAAGAATGGACACAGAAGTTATTAAGGGTTTCTTTACTAAACCTTGCTTGCGATTCCTACAGATTTGATAAAGCTGTGGCGTAAGTACACACAGGAAATCCAATACATTAGCGTTTAACTTTCAAAAATGAGACTATGATAAAATGAGAAGAAAGGTGAAAAAAAAACTTAGAGGAGCAGCTGCAAAGGTCAAAAATTTACATCAGGCATGGATGCTGTTCAAATATACCATCCTGGAAGCCCAGGCCAAATATATTCCGTGTATTAAAAAAGGAGGAAGGAAGACCAAATGACAGCTGACATGGTTAAAAAGTGACGTGAAGGAAGCTATTAGAGCTAAAAGAAAATCCTTCAGAACATGGAAGAAGGATCTAACTGAAAATAATAGGAAACTACATAAAGAATGTCAAGTCAAATGCAAAGCGCTGATAAGGAAGGTAAAGAAAGACTTTGAAAAAAAGATTGCGTTGGGACAAAAATGCATAGCAAAAACTTTCTTAGGTATATACATAAGAACATAAGAGTAGCCATACTGGTTCAGACCAATGGCCCATCTAGCCCAGTATCCTGGTTTCCAAACAGTGGCCAAGCCAGGTCACAAGTACCTGGCAGAAACCCAAATTATGGCAACACTCCATACTACAAATTAAAAGCAAGAAGTCGGCACAAGAATTGGTTGGACCGCTAGATGACTGAGGGGTAAAAGGAGCACTCAGGGAAGACAAGGCCATAGCAGAGAGATTAAATGAATTCTTTGCTTCGGTCTTCACCAAGGAAGATGTGGGACAGATACTGGTGTCAGAAATGGTATTCAGTGCTGATGAGAAACTGAATCAAATATCTGTAAACCTGGAAGATGTAATGGGGCAATTTGACAAATTGAAGAGTAGCAAATCTCCAGGACCAGATGGTATACATCCCAGAGTACTGATAGAATTGAAAAATGAACTTGCAGTACTATTGTTAGTAATATGTAATTTTTCTTTAAAATCAAACATGGTACCAGAAGATTGGAGGTTGGCCAACGTAACGCCGATTTTTAAAAAGAGTTCCACAGGTCATCCTGGAAATTACAGACCATTTTGCCTGATGTTGGTGCCGGGTAAAATGGTAGAGACTATTTTAAAGATCAAAATGACAAAGCATATTCAAAAGCGTGGATTAATGCGACAAAGCCAACATGGATTAAGTGAAGGGAAATCTTGCCTCACCAATCTACTACATTTCTTTGAAGGGGTGAACAAACATGTATAAAAGGTGAGCCGATCGATAGTGTGTATCTGGATTTTCAAAAGGCATTTGACAATATACCTCCTGAAAGACTCCAGAGGAAATTGAAGTCTTAGGATTATAGGCCCCCTCCGAAGGGACATCACCTTGTAGGGGTGGAGGGGCTTATGTGTTTCAATGACTTAGAGGGCTATGCTGAAGGGTTACCCATATCAGACAGGCCTCTGAGGAGAAACCAGACAAAGAGTGTCCCAAACTGGGAGAGTGGTAAGATGGTGACCTGAAGTTCGTATGCCCAACGGCCCAGCTGCCCTCTGAAGTTTCGTCTTCTTTACGTAAATTTCCTCTCTGCAATTGCAGTTACCTTAACTGAGAGGAAGGGGACTACTACTTAACATTTCTAAAGCGCTACTAGGGTTACGCAGCGCTGTACAATTTAACATGGAAGGACAGTCCCTGCTCAAGGAGCTTACAGTCTAAGAGACAAATGTACAGTCAAACTGATAGGTCAGGCAGATTGGGGCAGTCTATATGTTCGAAAGGTTAGGTTCCGAAAGCAGCATTGAAGAGGTGAGCTTTAAGCAAGGATTTGAAGATGGATAGGGAGGGGGCTTGGTGTAGGGGTTCAGGAAGATTGTTCCAGGCATAGGGTGAGGCAAGGTAAAATGGGCGGAGCCTGGAGTTGGCAGTGGTGGAGAAGGGTACTGAGAGGAGGGATTTGTCCTGTGAGCGGAGGTTACGGGCAGGAACGTAGGGAGAGATGAGGGTAGAGAGGTAGTGAGGAGCAGCAGAGTGAGTGCATTTGTAAGTAAGGAGGAGAAGCTTGAATTGTATGCGGTAACTGATCGGAAGCCAGTGAAGTGACCTGAGGAGAGGGGTGATATGAGAATAACGGTTTTGGCGGAATATAAGACGTGTGGCAGAGTTCTGAACGGATTGAAGGGGGGATAGATGGCTGAGTGGGAGGCCGGTGAGGAGTAGGTTGCAGTAGTCGAGGCGAGAGGTAATGAGGGCGTGGACGAGGGTTCGGATGGTGTGCTCAGTGAGGAAAGGGCGAATTTTGTTGATGTTGAAGAGGAAGAAGCGACAGGTTTTGGCAGTCTGATGGATATGCGCAGAGAAGGAGAGGGAGGAGTCGAAGATGACTCCGAGGTTGCGGGCAGAAGAGACGGGGAGGATGAGGGTGCCATCAACCGAGATAGAAAGTGGGTTTAGGTGGAAAGACGAGGAGCTCGGTCTTGGACATGTTCAGCTTCAGGTGGCGGTTGGACATCTAGGCAGCAGTGTCGGATAGGCAGGCCGATACCTTGGCCTGGGTCTCTGCTGTGATGTCTGGTGTGGAGAGATAGAGCTGGGTGTCATCAGCATAAAGATGATACTGGAAACCATGAGATGAGATTAGTGAGCCTAGAGAAGAGGTGTAGATAGAGAAGAGAAGGGGTCCAAGGACAGATTCCTGGGGAACTCCAACAGATAGCGGGATGGGAGTGGAGGAAGATCCATGAGAGTATACCCTGAAGGTGCGGTGGGAGAGATAGGAGGAGAACCAGGAGAGGACAGAGCCCTGGAACCCAAATGAGGCCAGAGTGAGTTAGCCGGTTAGCTGCCGATGGCCAGCGTTTTATCCCCTGAGCAGCAAGTGCGGGACCGCTGCGCGATGAACTGCCCACAGATGAAAGGGTTGGCGAGTCCTTTGATTAGCGCCGACGAAGGAGCGTTGACACTCTTGGACCTGGAAAAAACAACTCCATTGCTCCCGAATTATTCAACCACCATGCCCAAAGGAGTGGAGAAGTGAGTTAGAGGTATATGCTGAAACGGAGGACGTTTGCAGCAGAACCCGAATCGGCGGAACCACTCCTAAACACCCATGAGAAATCAACTTGGAATTTTTGGCTCCCGTGGAGGTTACATTGAATACCATCTGGAAGGCGCTTCGGGACCTAAAGGTGGCAGTAAATAATTTTGTTTCAGATATAATTTTATTAGAGAGTTACATGGACAATTCAACTGAACCCTTTGAGAGTTAAAAATTGATATAACAAATGATTCTACATGAGCAAGAAGTGGTTATGATTTTGAAAATGATAATAGACCAGAAATTTTGAATAATAAAATGAATATTATTATAGATGATTAATATCGAGATTATTGTTTTTCCCAGAGTTCCGGGTATGACTCCTAAAGTTTTCCTCAGAAATATTTCCTCAAATTATTACTTTAAAAGGAGTGAAGCCTGTGAAAACTGGGATTACTTTAATCAGTGGGATTTGAATTAGAGACTTAAGTATATATATATATATTGTTAAATAACTTCTGGTTTTTAAAAGAGAATGTAATCAGATGTATTATTTCTAACTAATATTGGACAATAAGTATGTTTTCAATGAAATGATCTGACTATACACTGTATTGGCCTTGAAGAAGCCAACCAGATGATCAATGTGGAATAATGAATTAGACGAGTAATATCTGGGGATAATCAGGTTAATACCACGGGTTTTTTTTCTGTTTACTGTTTAATTGATCTTATCTTGTTTCACTCTCCCTATTTAGTGGTCTAAGGAAGAGAATAGAATTACCTGACTGAAATAATTCCTACATATTACTTTCTTTGTATTTCCAGCAAGTTGTTTTATCGCTTGTAAAAATTTAAATGGTTATAAATAAAAAATGTAAAAAAAAAAAAGGATAATAGGAAGTGTTCTATTGTAGATTAAAAACTGGTTAAAGGATAGAAAACAGAGAGAGTAGGGTTAAATGGTCAGTATTCTCAATAGAGAAGGATAGGTAGTGGGGTTCCACAGGGGACTGTGTTGGGACTGCTACTTTTTATGTTTAAACTGTTTTATTGACGATTTGTATAATACAAATCAGCTTGACTTATTCATACAACATGGCTCAGTATACAAAATCGACATTCCAACAACATACCCAACATCGTCAATCACTTTTTTCCGTTTTTCTCCCCCCTGCCCCCTCCCCTCCTTACAACTTTTTATGTGTGAACATTTTTATTTGTCGCAATTTTAATTGATGGAATCAAGTATAAAACAATACAAACTTTCCATGTATTAGCCTCTTGGTCTAGATCAATAAGTAAAAGAGATAAGGAATACCTTTTGTTTAATCTTTAACTCCCTTTTCTCCCTTATGTTTGAATCTTTTTATTGAAATTTCCCAAATAATAAACAGAACCAAAGGCAAGAACATGAGACACAGAGGCATGTTGTACAAATCGGAGCACCAAGGACCTTGACTCTTATAGCCCTCGGCACACCCACCACACCTCTACCTTGTACACAACTAGAACCAACAGAACGCCACCTCCCCTTAACCCTCCCCCCATCCCCCCCTTCCCCATGCTCCATGATATACCCTTACGAATTCAAGATTCTACTGCGTGCTACTGGGGTTAACGAGTCCCAAAATGGTGACCACCTCTGACAATATGCTTCCCCCGTGGTTGAGGCTAGGTCTCTGACCCCCCCCCCCCCCGGCGCTCCAACGCACACAAATGTATCATCCTAGCCCGCCACTGCTGAAGGGTAGGTGGTTCCGCTCCCATCCAGTGCTGGAGAATTACCTTTTTGCCCATGAGGACTGACCGTTTCAGAAATGGTTTTAACCCCTGAACTCTGCACAGAGAGGTAAAATTGATCAAATAACTGTAATGCATGGGCCCTCCAGGCAACTCCCCAGAGAGCCAAAACATGGCCACACATCAACTTCCAGAACTGCAAAACAGGCAGACAATGCCAAAACATATGGCCAAGGTCTGCTGGGGAGTGGCCGCACTTGGCGCACTTATCTTCACGCATGATTGCTCTCATCGCTCTATGCGGTGAAATATACACTCGCATCACAAACTTATAAAGAGTTTCCCGCAGCGTCACACTCTCGGTTAACTTTGGGATATTCAAAGTATAAGTTTTCAAGTGTTCACCCCGAAGACGAAGTGATAACTCCCTGTTCTACTGAGCAGCTGTCTTCTCATAATCCACCTCCTCCAGTTGCTCCCTCAAACACATATGAAAATATTTAAGGGGGACTGCCAGCTGTGCGTCCAGGGCATAGACAGTAAGCAACCTCTCCCACACCCCCTGGGTCAGGGACGCCACCGGAAGTGATCTGATATAGTGCCTCAACTGAAACCACGCGAAGAAATCCCCGGGCACAACCCCAAACTCCGCCCGCCAGTCCTCCAACGATTTCAAAGTGCCCTCCGCCGTATACAACTGATGCAAGAAATGCGCCCCTCTCGCCGCCCAGGCCACAAATTGGGCAGAGGACAAACCAGACGGGAACCCTGGATTACTCTGAAGCGGCAGCAAGGGAGAAGAAGCTGATGAGATCCCAAAGAAGCGACACACCCACCTCCATGCTCTCTTCAACGGCTGAAATATGACTGCATAGCAGCCGGGTGCGCGGAGTGTACGGGCATGTCCATGCAACCAACTGCTAACATGCATTGGCCCCAACAACCGCCTCTCCTCCGCCGTGCAGGAAAAATGACTCGTGTTCCGGAACCAGTCGGAGATATGTCTCATATTGCTCGCAACAGACAGTAACTTAACATTCAAAAGCCCCCAGCCTCCCTGGTTCCGAGGTAAATACAACTGAGCTGCCGCCACCCGCGCTCTCTTTCCCTACCATATGCAACGCGACACCAGCCGCATTACCAAACGCTCATCCTGTCGGCTAAGCAACATGGGCAACATCTGCAAAATGTATGTCCACTTGGGTACCAACACCATATTGTAGAGGGCAATACGACCCATCACAGATAATGGCAGTGACTGCCACACCTGTAGCGTGGTTCTTGTGCGTGATCTTAAGGGTTCCACGTTCAGGTCATAGAGTACCTTCCGCACATTTAGGGAAGAATGCCGACCCCGCACAAAGCCTACCTGCCCCTCTCCCACCAAAGTTGCTATATGCGGCGCTAGTCGGTCCGCCAGGACACGGGCCAAAATCTTCAGGTCAACATTTATCAGGGAGATCGGCCGATAAGAACCTGGGGAGTCAGCCGGCTTGCCCGGCTTGGGTATCAAGGTTATCACAGCTGTATTTGAATGCCTAGGAAAGGACCCCAAAGAAAGTGATGACTCAAAAAAACTCGATCAACGGGGCACCAATCTGAGGAAACATGCATTGATAGAATTCGGTCGCATATCCATCTGGGCCCGGAGCTGTGCCCCTCTTGAGTGATTTAACCACCCGCTGCAACTCTCTCCCTCCCAACGGGGCATTCAGCTGCATAATGGCGGCTTCCAAAAGCCGAGGAATACCCGAGCTCTCCAGATAATCCGCCGCCGAAGGTCCCTCACGTGGGTCAGGGGAAGCATACAGGGTCGCATAATAGTCACGAAGTATCTGTACTATTCCCGTCGCCTGTGTAGTGCGCGTGCCATCCGGTGCTGCCAGAGCCGAGATAAATCTTTTGCCCCCCCAAGTTTTAGCAATCCGCGCCAATAATCTGCCCGACTTATTACCGAACCTATGGAACGAGAAGGCATGATAGAAAAGATGGTTTTTCGTACGCTCGTGTATCATTGAATTTAAAGCCGCCAATGTCGATAACATTCGTTCCCGGCGTTGCGCTGACGGTGCTGCCAACTGTGCCCTCTTGGCTTTGATGTATTGCCGCTCCAGATGAATAATCCCCTGCGAGATCCCCCTGGCTCGCGCACACATATATGATATAATATCCCCGCGTAGAACTACCTTCGCGGTTTCCCAATACAACCTGGCCTCCGAGACATGACACGCGTTGGCCTCCGCAAACCGGGACCAACTTCTTTGCAAGTATTCCTTAAAGTTCTCATCCTCCACTAGATAGGAGGGAAATCTCCATGGGCGGTGCCACAATCAGGCTTCCCCAAGGTCTAAATCCACCCAAATCAACGTATGGTCCGACACTTCCAAGGGGCCAATCTCCGCCTTCACCACCTGCGGAAAGAGTGACGCCGACACCAGAATATATTCCAACTGTGACCAAGTGCCATGGTCCCGGGAGAGGTGAGTATAGTCGCGAACGCTAGGATTACACAATCGCCAGGGATCTACTAAGTTAAGAGCTTTACATAAATATGGGAGGCCCTTGGCTCCTCCCATCGCCACCCCGGGGGTCGGAGCCGACCTGTCCTGCTGACCATCTAACACCTGATTAAAATCCCCCAAGACCACCCAAGGCGCTGTAGCGTGCTGAACTCCCAAACGCACCAAATGTTGAAAGAAACTGTGGTCATACACATTCAGCCCATAAACATTTAACAAAAAGAATTGCTGACCCATTACGTTCAAATGTAATAATAACGTCCGTTAGTATCTTGAGGAACCACTTGGGCGTGACCCTGCAAATTCTTATGAACCAAAACGGCCACACACCCCTTTCTGCCCCTGGCTGACACAAAGAAGCAGTCCCCCACCCAATGCTGCATTAATTTTTGATGTTCCTCATCCGATAATTTAGTTTCCTGGAGACACGCCAAAGAGACCTTGTGACGCTGCAGGGTTGACAAAATTTTTGTACGTTTAAGAGAAGTGATGCCTGCCACATTCCAAGAAATTATTCTAGGAAGTGGTGTGCTATCCAGTATCCCAATTCCACAGCATATCAGAATACCGTACACAAGAAATATCTCGAGTTCCTGGGTGCCCAGCCTCCACCCCAGAACTCACAGCACACAGACCCTCCTGCAAAAGAAATGCTCCCTGGTTAACACACAGCAACCCAACATATATCATGGAGACCCCCACCCAAAACACCCCCCCAACCCTCGATTTACTCCTCCCCCCACCCACCCCTCTTCCCCTCCCTCTCCACCTCCTACACCAGTCCTCTCCATGCTACCACAGAGAGACCTACTAGTAATCACGTAATGATGCCAGAAGGGCATCCTCCCCTCTTAAGTAAAAAAAGTTCAAACCCCTCTTAAAAACCCCCTATATCGGCCACATCCACTCACCCGGTAGTCACGCTACTCCCCTCCTACCTCCCCCCAGGAAACACACACTCCCACATTCAACCACCACCACTCCACAGCATCCCCTTCGCTGCCCCTATCGCACACACCCCCCACCCATGCACCCCCCCACACACTCCATCTAGTCCAGTTCCTCCATTTACTCCCTGAGAAAAAAAAATGTCATGAAAAAGCGAGGGCTCGCCCGTTATCTGCCAACGCTCACACATCTTATATACACATGGAGACAGTCAAAACAACATCTCTGCACTTCTCTTGCGCTACACATGGAAAAGGTAGGCGTCAGAGTCCAGATCACCGGATGGGCCCGCTTGAAGCTTCAGCACGCTTAAAGGCCTTATACTCCACATGTACAAAATAAGTGTGGTATACTAACATAGTAATCTGGTAACAAAACAGTACAGAAATATAATGCTGTCCGTTAAGAAGAGAGGACCGAGTATTGAGCTCTGGCTGGGAAACAAATGTTCTTTGATGTTATAGCTAGTACACTCATTCACCTTCTACCACTCTCACCCCATACAACCCCCTATGTCACCCCTATCGCACACCAACCCCCCCCCCTTCACAAACCACCCAAACAAGCTCTACATACCACAAGAATCCCTAACCCCCCCTCCCTCCCGCATGCATTCCCCACGTCCCACACACTCTCTACGACCCTTCCCCCCCTCACACATCCACCCCCCCATTCACTCAAGCCAGTACTCACTACGACAGCATACAGCCCTCTAACTATAAGCCAGTAACGTCCAAAACAGATCAAAGTCCCAGCACCATCTACCAGGGGTGCCTCTGTCACATTCTGCAACACCTTCACTGTGTCAAAATTAATCCCTGGGCGTCGAATCAGGATTCCCTTAAGATCTCCACTGGCCATTGACCCAAATCCTGAGGACCGCAGGGTACCTGACTTGAAACTTGTACTTCCGCTCCACCAGATGAGCACATACTGCCGAGTACTGCCGCCGTTTCGCGGAGAGGGCCGCCGAGTAATCCTGAAACACATGCACGTGGCTTCCCTCGTAACAGATTTCCTCCTTGTGGGCTCGGTAATGTTGCAAAAAGGCATCCTTCTGCGCTGAGTTAAGAAATTTGGCAATGACGATTCTGGGCCTTTGCTCACCCGCTGCCTTGACCCCCAGACGGTGCGCACGCTCCAACCTTACTGGCTCCGCATCTTCTAGGCCTGCTAACATCGGGGTTAGCCAACGCTCCATCACCAATCGCAGGGACTTCTCCGGCAGCGTCTCAGGGATTCCTAAAAACCACAAGTTATCCCTGCGAGCCCTGTTTTCCAGCTCATCTAATTTGTGCTGCTGGGTGGTAACCAACTCGCGAAGCTGCGCCAGCTCTCCCCGATTCTCCTGCGCGCCGTCCTCAAGATCTGAGACACGGCACTCAAGTTCGCCAGTTCTGCGGGTCAGTTCCGAGGTAAGCTGCGCTACTCCTGCAAATTGCTCCGACAGTTGCTTCAAACGCGGCTCCAAAGCAAGCACCACGGCGCTCGTCAGTTCCACAATCGCCGCTTCCGTACAAACCAGCTACGGGGCCTGCACAGGGTCCACCATCTTCTCATCAGCATGTTTAGTGCGGTCTGACCCTTTTTTCACCGATTTTGCTGCCATCCTGTACTGTAGGGCGAGATATCTGTCCCTACAAGGCTCTCCTGCACCAACCATGGAAAATAGACGTTGTTGGGTTTTTATATCGATATCAAAGGATGGAGGAGAGGTTCCCCGAGCACTGCCAGACACACACGTCTGCCTCTCCTCACTGCATCACGTGACCCCGGCACTGCTACTTTTTAACATATTTATAAATTATCTAGATATGAGAGTAACTAGCGTGGCAATTAAATTTGCGAACAACACAAAGTTATTCAAAGTTGTTAAATCGTAAGAGAACGGTGAAAAATTGCATGAGAACCTTACAAGACTGGGAGACTGGGCATCCAAGTGGCAGATGATGTTTTATGTGAGCAAGTGCAAAGTGTTGCATGTGGGAAAGAGGAACCCAAACTATATAGCTATGTGATGCATGGTTCCGCGTTAGGAGTCAATGACCAGGAAAAGGATCATTGTTGACGATCCTTTGAAATCCTCTTCTCAGTGTGGTTCGGCGGCAAAAAAGCAAATAGGATGTTAGGTATTATTAGGAAAGGAATGGTAAAAAATAACGAGGATGTTATAATGCCTTTGTATTGCTCCATTGTGAGACTGCACCTTGAATACTGTGTGCAATTCTGGTCACCACATCTCAAAAAAGATAGAGTGGAATTAGAAAAGGTACAGAGAAGGGCAACGAAAATGATAAAGGGAATGGGATGACTTCCCTATGAGGAAAGGCTGAAATGGCTAGCACTCTTCAGCTTGGAGAAAAGACGGCTGAGAGGAGATATGATAGAGGTCTATAAAATAATGAGTGGAGTGGAACGGGTAGATGTGAATCGCTTGTTTACACTTTCCAAAAATATTAGTACTAAGTAGTAAATTTTAAACGAAGAAAAATTTTTTCACTCAGCGTGTAATTAAACTCTGGAATTCGTTGCCAGAGAATGTGGTAAAAGCAGTTAGCTTTTTTACTAAGCCATGTAAGCGTCTACACGCGCCAGAATGGAGTTACCGCCTGACTACCATGTGGCTCTTGCGGTAATTTCATTTTTGGGTCACGTCCGATATGTGCATCTGAAAATATTTTTTTATTTTTGTGCGCGCGTAATGGACGCGTGCCAAGTGGCATTTGGTGCACGAAGGTCATTACCGCCTGGTTACCACATGAGTCTTTACCGATAGGTCAATGACTGACGGTAAGGTCTTAGACTCAAAATGGATGCGGGGTAATTTTGATTTTGTTGCATGTCCATTTTCGGCAAAAATTTAAAAAAGGCCTTTTTCACAAGCACACTAAAAAATGGATTGTCGCGAGCCCAAAACTCGCACCTACACTACCGCAAGCCATTTTTCAGCGCTCCTGTGTAAAAGGACCCCTTACTGCACCAGGAATCGCTAATGCTGTTTAGTAAGGCCCTAAATGAAGCAGCATAATTATGTTCCACAAAGAAGAAGACTTATCCACCTCTTCTAAAAGGTCATAATGAACTTGTCTTATCTCTGAAGAGGTCTTTTACTCAAAGGAATCAAATTTGTATATCAACCTGTAAAATATGAGGATACAGTGCCATCTGGAAGAAAATACAAAAAAGTCAAGACTACTCGCCACATTTAAAGGACCCCTGGGGTAAGCGCATACTAATTATGTGTATTCTGATATCAATACAGCTACATGGTTCAAAGAAACATACAAAATTCAGAGTACGCTAACTGATTAGCACAGGATTAATGTGTAAGCCCTTACTGCCTACAAAATAGGTGTTGATAACTGCTCACACACTAATTTTTTTCATGGCTACATGCTGATGGCAACATTAGCTTATGGCTGTTAATTCAAATAATAGAAAATCGGTCATTTTACTGTACAGTAAAAATGGTCTTAGAGCACGGAAAAGACCCTCATAAGGGCACTTAGGCCTTTTTTAACGCAGCTTAGTAAAAGGGTCAACCATATGAAATAGTAACTGCCCCCTAAACTTAATAACTGTTTCACCACCTTTAGCGGCAATAATTGTAACCAAATGCCTCTGAAATTTTATATCAGCCTTTTACCTCACTGTTGAAGAATCTTATCCCACTTTTCTTTGCAGAGCTGCTTTAATTTAGACACAAAGGGGCATATTTTCAACAAGTACAAACCTTCAACCTTAATCACCCCCACCCTTAACCTCCCCATCTTAGAAAGCCTCAAAATTTTAGGAGTCACCCTTGACCGCACCCTTTCACTCGAAAACACGTAAACGCCATCACAAAGAAGATGTTCTTCTCGCTGTGGAAACTAAAACGAATAAAATCTTTTTTCCCTAGAGAGGTCTTTCGTAACCTCATACAGTCCGTCGTTCTATGTCATCTGGATTATTGTAGCAGAGTTTACGCTGGTTGTAAAGAGCAACTAATTAAGAAACTGCAGACGGCCCAAAATACAGCAGCCAGATTAATTTATGGAAAGTTAAAATTTGAAAGTGCCGCGCCCCTCCGAGAGAAACTGCATTGGCTTCCTGTCAAAGATCGAATCACCTTTAAAATCTGTTCTCTAGTTCACAAAATCCTATATGGCGAAGTTCCTGGCTACATGATTGATCTCATCATCCTACCTCCCAGGAATACATTTAGACTCTCCCGTTCATATCTAAACCTTCATTATCCAAACTGCAATGGCATAAAGTACAAATCTATGTATGCTACATCCTTCTCCTTCATCAGCACTCAGCTTTGGAACTCTTTGCCGAAAACCATAAAAACCATCACCAACCACCTAGCCTTCAGGAAATCACTAAAGACCATGTTATTTGGAAATGCTTATCTCACGGTCTCTGCATGTGTCTCCACTGTTGGATGCGCATCAATCTAGAGACAATTTTGGACGAATCTTATTGACTTTTTTGACTGGGTGACCAAAGAACTGGATGAAGGATGTGCGCTAGATGTAATCTACTTGGACTTCAGCAAAGCCTTTGATACTGTCCCCCACAGAAGACTCGTGAATACGCTGAAAGGGTTGAACTTAGGACCTACAGTGGTGAACTGGATAAAAAAAACTGGTTGACCGACCGGTGGCAGAGAGTGGTGGTAAATGGAATCCGCTCAGAGGAAAGGAAGATGAGCAGTGGAGTTCCTCAGGGGTCGGTGCTGGGACCTATTCTGTTTAATATATTTGTGGGAGATATTGCTGAAGGGTTGGAAGGAAAGGTGTGCATTTTTGCGGATGACAGAAAAATAGCCAATAGAGTGGAGACCCTGGAGGGAGTAGAAATGATGAGAAGGTATCTCCAAATGTTAGAAGAATGGTTGAGGGTCTGGCAGTTAAAATTTAATACGTACTCCACTGGGGTATAAACAATGGTCTGGTTTGTTGTAGAGAAGGACGTGAGGATCGCCTGGTGACTTGCCTGCCTGGTGCGAAGGTGGCGGACCTCACGTGTCACCTAGATAGGATTCTAGATAGTGCTGGGGAGGAGTCCGCTGTCTTGGTACATGTGGGTACCAATGACATAGGAAAATGTGGGAGAGAGGTTCTGGAAGCAAAATTTAGGCTCTTAGGTAGAAAGCTGAAATCCAGATCCTCCAGGGTAGCATTTTCTGAAATGCTACCTGTGCCACGCGCAGGGCCCAAGAGACAGGCAGAGCTCCAGAGTCTCAATGCGTGGATGAGACGATGGTGCAGGGAGGAGGGCTTTAGATTTGTTAGGAACTGGGCAACATTCTGGGGAAGGGGGAGCCTATTCCGAAAGGATGGGCTCCATCTTAACCAGAGTGGGACCAGGCTGCTGGCATCGGCGTTTAAGAAGGAGATAGAGCAGCTTTTAAACTAGAAATGGGGGGAAGGCCGACAGTCGCTCAAAAGAGCATGGTTCGGGATAAGGTATCTTTCAAAGATAGCACCATAACAGGGAAGATAGAGTATCCTGATAGTGAGGTTGCAAAAGAGATTGTAGTAGATCGGGTATCTTTAAATAACAATAAAAATCAGACAAAAGATTGCCAATTAATACTGTCAAGTACTAAGCATGATGTACTTAGGAACAACAAACATAGTTTGAAATGTCTATATGCGAATGCCAGGAGCCTAAGAAATAAGATGGGGGAGTTAGAATATATTGCACTAAATGAAAAATTAGATATAATAGGCATCTCTGAGACCTGGTGGAAGGAGGATAACCAGTGGGACACTGTCATACCGGGGTACAAATTATATCGTAGTGATAGGGTGAATCGGATTGGTGGAGGGGTAGCATTGTATATTAACGAGAGCCTTGAATCAAATAGATTGAAAATTCTGCAGGAAGCAAAACACTCCTTGGAATCACTGTGGATTGAAATTCCATGTGCAAAGGGGAAAAGGATAGTGATAGGAGTGTACTACCGTCCGCCTGGCCAGGACGAACAGACGGATGCGGAAATGTTAAAGGAAATCAGGGACGCAAACAAACTGGGCAACACAATAATAATGGGGATTTCAATTACCCGCATATAGACTGGGGTAATGTAACATCTGTACACGCAAGGGACATAAGATTTCTTGATGAAATCAAGGACAGCTTCATGGAACAGCTAGTTCAGGAGCCGACAAGAGAAGGAAAAATACTAGACTTAGTCCTTAGTGGTGCTCATGATCTAGTGCAGGGGGGTAACGATACGAGGGCCGCTTGATAACAGTGATCATAATATGATCGGTTTTGATATTGGCATTGAAGTAAGTGAAACTAGGAAATCAAGTACGCTAGCGTTTAACTATAGAAAAGGTGATTACGACAAAATGAGAAAAATGGTGAAAAAAAGACTGAAAGGAGCAGCTCGCAGAGTAAAAAACTTGCATCAGGCGTGGATGCTGTTTAAAAACACCATCCTGGAGGTTCAGGACAAATATATTCCACGTATTAGAAAAAAGGGAAAAAAAGACTAAACGTCAGCCGGCGTGGCTAAACAGTAAGATAAAGGAAATCATTAGAGCCAAAAAACAATCCTTCAGAAAGTGGAGAAGAGAACCAACTGAAAGTAACAGGATAGATCATAAGGAATGCCAAGCCAAATGCAAAGCGGAGATAAGGAGGGCAAAAAAGGACTTTGAGAAGAAATTAGCGTTGGAAGCAAAAATACATAGTAAAAAACTTTTTTAGATACATTAAAAGCAGGAAACCGGCCAAAGAGTCGGTTGGGCCGCTGGACGAAAATGGTGTTAAAGGGGCGATCAAGGAGGACAAAGCCGTAGCGGAGAAATTAAATGAATTCTTTGCTTCGGTCTTCACCGAG
The DNA here is from genome assembly GCF_901765095.1 of Microcaecilia unicolor. Lineage (NCBI taxonomy): Eukaryota > Metazoa > Chordata > Amphibia > Gymnophiona > Siphonopidae > Microcaecilia > Microcaecilia unicolor. The sequence continues at coordinate 138,500,917 of NC_044041.1, read as the reverse complement.
GAGGATTTGGGGGGACACCGGTGCCGGAAAGAATATTTGAAGCGGGGGAGTCGGAGAAACTAAACAAATTCTCTGTAACCTTGGAGGATGTAATGGGTCAGTTCAGCAAGCTGAAGAGTAGTAAATCACCGGGACCTGATGGTATTCATCCCAGAGTATTAATAGAACTAAAAAATGAACTTGCGGAGCTACTGTTAGAAATATGCAATCTGTCCCTAAAATCGAGTGTAATACCGGAAGACTGGAGGGTAGCCAATGTTACTCCGATTTTAAGAAAGGTTCCAGAGGAGATCCGGGAAATTATAGACCGGTGAGTCTGACGTCGGTGCCGGGCAAGATGGTGGAGGCTATTATTAAGAATAAAATTGCAGAGCATATACAAAAACATGGACTGATGAGACAAAGTCAGCACGGATTTAGTGAAGGGAAGTCTTGCCTCACCAATCTAATGCATTTTTTTGAGGGGGTAAGCAAACATGTGGACAATGGGGAGCCGGTTGATATTGTATATCTGGATTTTCAGAAGGCGTTTGACAAAGTGCCGCACGAAAGACTCCTGAAGAAATTGCAGAGTCATGGAATCGGAGGTAGGGTATTATTATGGATTAAGAACTGGTTGAAAGATAGGAAGCAGAGAGTAGGATTGCGTGGCCAGTATTCTCAGTGGAGGAGGGTAGTTAGTGGGGTCCCGCAGGGGTCTGTGCTGGGTCCGTTGCTTTTTAATGTATTTATAAATGACCTAGAGATGGGAATAACTAGTGAGGTAATTAAATTCGCCGATGACACAAAATTATTCAGGGTCGTCAAGTCGCAGGAGGAATGTGAACGATTACAGGAGGACCTTGCGAGACTGGGAGAATGGGCGTGCAAGTGGCAGATGAAGTTCAATGTTGACAAGTGCAAAGTGATGCATGTGGGTAAGAGGAACCCGAATTATAGCTACGTCTTGCAAGGTTCCGCGTTAGGAGTTACGGATCAAGAAAGGGATCTGGGTGTCGTCGTCGATGATACGCTGAAACCTTCTGCTCAGTGTGCTGCTGCGGCTAGGAAAGCGAATAGAATGTTGGGTGTTATTAAGAAGGGTATGGAGTCCAGGTGTGCGGATGTTATAATGCCGTTGTATCGCTCCATGGTGCGACCGCACCTGGAGTATTGTGTTCAGTACTGGTCTCCGTATCTCAAAAAAGATATAGTAGAATTGGAAAAGGTACAGCGAAGGGCGACGAAAATGATAGTGGGGATGGGACGACTTTCCTATGAAGAGAGGCTGAGAAGGCTAGGGCTTTTCAGCTTGGAGAAGAGACGGCTGAGGGGAGATATGATAGAAGTGTATAAAATATGAGTGGAATGGATCGGGTGGATGTGAAGCGACTGTTCACGCTATCCAAAAATACTAGGACTAGAGGGCATGAGTTGAAGCTACAGTGTGGTAAATTTAAAACGAATCGGAGAAAATTTTTCTTCACCCAACGTGTAATTAGACTCTGGAATTCATTGCCGGAGAACGTGGTACGGGCGGTTAGCTTGACGGAGTTTAAAAAGGGGTTAGATAGATTCCTAAAGGACAAGTCCATAGACCGCTATTAAATGGACTGGAAAAATTCCTCATTTTTAGGTATAACTTGTCTGGAATGTTTTTACGTTTGGGGAGCGTGCCAGGTGCCCTTGACCTGGATTGGCCACTGTCGGTGACAGGATGCTGGGCTAGATGGACCTTTGGTCTTTCCCAGTATGGCACTACTTATGTACTTATGTACTTATGTAAGGGCATAACCAGCAGAAGAAAGGAGGTGTTGATGCTCCTCTACAAGTCGTTGGTGAGGCCCCACTTGGAGTATTGTGTTCAGTTTTGGAGGCCATGTCTTAGTAAAGATGTAAAAAGACTGGAAGCGGTGCAAAGAATTTGCATTGCAAACAGTATGAGGAGAGACTTGCTGACCTGAACAAGTATACCTTGGAGGAAAGGAGAAACATGGGTGATATGATACAGACGTTCAAATATTTGAAAGGCATTAATCCACAAACGAACCTTTTCCGGAGATAGGAAGGCAGTAGAAGTAGAGGACATGAATTGAGGATGAAGGGGGGCAGACTCAGGACTAATGTCAGGAAGTATTTTTTCACGGAGAGGGTTTTAGATATGTGGAATGCCCTCCCGTGGGAGGTGGTGGAGATGAAAACGGTAATGGAATTCAAACATGCGTGGGATAAACACAAAGGAATCCTGTTTAGAAGGAATGGTTCCGTGGAATCTTAGCGGAGATTGGGTGGCGACGCCGGTAATTGGAAACAAAATGGGAGCTGGGCAGACTTCTACGGTCTATGCCCTGATCGTGACTAGATAGGGATGGGCTGGAGTGTAAATTTTAAGGGGCTTCGATGTTAGCTTCAGAACTTAGTACAGGAACAGTACTGGGCAGACTTCTACGGTCTGTGCCCTTAGAAAGGCAGGGACAAATCAAACTCGGGTGTACATATAAAGTATCACATACCATGTAAAATGAGTTTTTATCTTGTTGGGCAGACTGGATGGACCGTACAGGTCTTTATCTGCCGTCATTTACTATGTTACTATGATCCTGACGACTGGCTTTCGGTATCAACTTTGTACGCCTTTTTATTGTGATTAGCCCCCAAATGTGACTTTTCAGATCTCATGGCCAGATGGTGCAGGGACCTGCAACGTTCTCTGACTTCCTTGAAACTCACCATTAATGCAGAATATAGGGAATGTCAGTATCTGGGTATTGCACAGGACCTATATTACTAAAGCCTGGTTATTTAAAATAGGTAAAGTGGACTCTCCTCGTCTGAAATGTGCTACTGAGGATAATTCCTACTAACATTCCTTTTGGTCTTGCCCTCAAATACAATCTTTCTGGAAATCATTGATTTCTTATTTGGCGCAAATCCTTCATTCTCCTGTACCACTTTCACCACTGGGTTTCTTACTGGATTATTTTAAGGTTTTTGCATTTCATGACAGGGGAGATCATCAGTTGCTTCGTGAAGCTGGGGTGATGAGCAAGAAGATAATTTTGGGAGTATGAACTGGGGATGAATCACCCTTTTACTGGCCTTGGCAGAGTAAATTTCACGCTTTGATGTTGATGGAAAAACTGCAGACCAGCACTCTTTAAAGCACAGAAAAGCTTTTCTTTTAATTTGGGACAAGTATATTCAGTCCTTATCCTCTAGGGCCTGTAGTGGAGTGTATTCTGTATGGTGGGAATGGTCATTGACGTGGTAAAATTCCCTTTTTTTAACTTCTCTTACATTGTTGATTGCTATAATTGTTATATACAAGAGGACCATAAGACCCCAGGTACTCTGTATTCTTGTTACTGCTGTACTTGTTGGGGTTTGAATTGGGTGGATGGGACAGTTTTAAAAATGTACTGATGACTTCCATCTGTTTAGCTGTTCTGGATATTTCTTTGTCATCAGTAAAGTTGTTTAAAGTAAAAGAACGAGTAATTAGAAGATGTTATAATGCTTCTTGATTCGCTAATTAAAGCTTGAAAAACAAAAATGGAGAAAACCCCTACAGTAGCCATAGCCCCACAGTAGCCATATCCATTTTACCAGCCATGGAGCATATAAAAAGGCATTGAGAATAGTACACAAGTCCCTAGGTCTAACAAAAGAAACCCCTAAGAATGACCATAAACTAATAAAATATGTAGACAAAAAATTATCTGAAACCCCCAAAACCCAGCCTCTGGCATGCAGGATAACACCAGAAAAACAAAATTATTTTCAATCTGAAGGCGACAAAACAGTGTGACAAGGCAGTGGCTGTAGCCAGAAGGTTGCTAGGCTGTGTAGACAGAGGTGTGACCAGCAGAAGAAAGGAGGTGTTGATGCCCCTGTACAAGTCGTTGGTGAGGCCCCACCTGGAGTATTGTGTTCAGTTTTGGAGGCCGTATCTTGCTAAGGATGTTAAAAAAATTGAAGTGGTGCAAAGAAAAGCTACAAAAATGGTATGGGATTTGCATTACAAAATGTATGAGGAGAGACTTGCTGAGCTGAACATATATACCCTGGAGGAAAGGAGAAACAGGGGTGATATGATACAGACGTTCAAATATTTGAAAGGTATTAATCTGCAAACGAACCTGTTCCGGAGACGGGAAGACAGTAGAACTAGAGGACACAAAATTAGGTTGAAGGGGGCAGACTCAAGAAAAATGTCAGGAAGTATTTTTTCACAGAGAGAGTGGTGTATACTTGGAATGCCCTGCCGTGGGAGGTGGTGGAGATGAAAACGGTAACGAAATTCAAAAATGCGTGGGATAAACATAAAGGAATCCTGTTCCGAAGGAATGGATCCTCAGAAGCTTAGCGGAGATTGGGTGGCAGCACTGGTGGTTGGGAGGTGGGGCTAGTACTGGGCAGACTTCTATGGTCTGTGCCCTGAAAATGGTAGATACAAATCAAGGTCAGGTGTCACAACTGTCACTAGTTCCTTGATCGTGAGCCCTTGAGCACAAGCCGCAAACAGGAAGGGAATCTAGGGAAGGCCTGGGGTGGACCGAACCACAACTAATACAATTAACAGACCACAGGGTACTCACCCAGGACTCCAGGCTCCCGAGAAGAGGTGCAGAACCCCTCAAAGGACTACAGGACATGATCGGCCTACACCAACAGGCTAGGCAGCACCCAGCTACCGGATACGGAGCCAAAGGAACCGGCTGGCCACCACAGGTACTACACGGTTGTCGCAGGGACACGGATACCGGAACAGCTTCGCCAGTCTTCATCTGCACTTAGCCACTGTCCCCCAGGGGTTGAGCCCCTGGGTTCAGGCAACCAGCAGGACTTAGGGTTAACAGAAGCAGCAGTAGTATCAGGCAAAGCTGAACCAGACTGACAGGTAAGGCAGATCAGGCAGAACCCAGCCCCAGTGGCGTAGCCAGACCTAACATTTTGGGTGGGCCCAGAGCTAATATGGGTGGGCACTATGTATATGGGTGTGAGTAGTGTTTCTTGGGACACTCCTAAATAATGCCTTAGAGTGCACTTGATGACAGATTTTTAATAAACAGTCTGCCCAGCAGTTGTCCTGCATCAACATAAACCACATACATACTTGGATCCTATGTTGCAAACCTTAATACCACCAGTTCTGAACACACAAATACCAATAACAGCACCTTTAAAAAGGCAGCATTGAATATACACAACAGCAATGTGTTCCATTGGAACAAAACAGACAAGTCAGACTGATACAGATCCCATTTAAAACAAATGCAAGCAGAATCTCTCACCTGGATCACATTCAGAACACAGATTAACCCTCATCAATTGAGAATAGAGGACCAAAATTTTGAAATTGGCCTGTAGCCCAGCATCAGCCCTACCCTCCCCCCCCCCCCCCCCCCAATCATCCCTGTAGCCATCTCCCCTCCCCCCAACCCTGATGCACACCAGAATTAAATATAAAACCCACCAACATTTATATTTAATGTTGGTGGGTTTCTCGGTAGGGGGTGGTCTCTGCAGTGCCCAAGTTTAAAAAAAAAGTTTTATATATGAACACTTTTTTTAACGTCCTTGGCACTACAGAGCCCACCCCCCCCCCCCCAGAAACCCACCAACATTAAATACACAACATTTTTGTTTAAACCTGGTATTACACAAATTAAAACATTTTTGTTACCTGGTCTTGAGCTTCCTATAGAGATCTATTGCCCCCGATGAGTGTGCACCTGGGATTCCAGGTTCTAGGAGTTCACTGCTCAGTCACTCTATGTCTGCCTGGTGGGGAGGGGGGGACCCGAGCCCTGGAAGATCAGTGTGCATGGGCCTCAGGGGAGACATCCGGTGAGTGCATGGGCCGCAGGGGGGCAGGCTGTGTGTGCACCAGCTGTGGAGGAGGGGCAGGCTCTGTGTGACTGAGCTGCAGGGAGCAGACTTTATCTGAGAGTGGGACAGGCTAGCTATCAGCGTGCAGGAGCAGCCTTGATGACAGCAGATTATAGCTCCATACCAGAACAGGTCTCCCAGCCCCCGCTGCCTGACTGACGCCGCCCCGATAGGATCCGAATTACTGAAGCTATTCATCTCCAATCACCCCATCCTTTCCCTGAGCCTGAAGATAAACTCAGCAGGGAGACAGGAGACTGTTTGGCTGATTCAATCGCAGCTCAGTTGCAGGCTGTTCAATCGCCTCTCCGTAGTTAGATGTCATCAGTGCAGATAAACTCAGCAGGGAGACAGTAGGCAGGTAGGTGGAAGTCAGGCTGGTCGGACAGCGTTGTAGCCACGAGGTAGGGCCTGTCGGACAGCATTAGAGCCACGAGACAGGAGGGAAACTCGAGCCGTTTTTTGCCTCGGTGCCGATTGACTCAGGGAGAGCCCGATGGAATAATGAGAGCCAGACGAGGAAAGAGAGTGAGCTGCTGAAAAGACAGGCACCAATTGGCGGGTCAGAGTGGGCGGGCCTGTGCTGAGATTGGGTGAGCCTGGGCCCACCCAGGCCTACCCATAGCTACGCCCCTGCCCAGCCCTGCCGGGAAAAGAGTCCTGAGCAACAGGAGTACTAGCCAGAACACAGACTTCTAAGCACAGATAACCCACACACAGCAGACACAGAGACCGAGGGGTTAACACAGCACACTAACCCCAGGACAAGAAGTGAAACCACATCAAACAGAACTAAAACAAATAAGTTAAACACATCACAGAAGACACACACTAACCTCAACCAGAGAACACCGCCCAGCAGCAGGAGGAAGCCAATTAACCCCACGCTGAGACAAACACATACAAGGGACACAGAATAAATGCTGACAAGCCAGCACTTAAGAACACCACGAGGGAGGGAACAGATCCCTCCCGCACATAGAGCAAGCTCTCAAGGAAAAAGATAGATAAGCTCCAGCAAGAAAATCCTAAATGCTAAAGCAGTGCTTACCTGAAACTGCAGGTAAAAATAGCTCCTGGCTACTGACATCAGTAACTGCAGACTTCAGCTACCACCCAGCTGACCAATAGCAAGCAAGTCCCACCCAGCTACCCTAGCAGAGAGATCCCTAGCCCCTCCCTAGCCCTAGCAGAGTGGGTACCAGCCTCTCCTCAGCCTGCTTAGCAAAAACATAGCAGAAACATAACATCAGGTATACATATAAAGTAGCGCATATGCGTTTATCTTGTTGGGCAGACTGGATGGACCGTACAGGTCTTTTTATGCCGTCACCTACTATGTAATCCTGCTTATTTTCGAAAGAGAAGGCCGGCCATCTTCTGACACAAATCGTGAGATGGCTGGCCATCTCCTAAGCCCGGCCAAATCAGTATAATCAAAAGCCAATTTTGGCCGGCTTCAACTGCTTTCCGTCGTGGAGCCAGCGAAAGTTCAAGGGGGCATGGCGGCAGTGTACCGAAGGCGGGACGTGGGCATGGTTAAGAGATGGCCGCCTTCGCCTGATAATGGAAAAAAGAAGGCCGGCCTTGACAAGCATTTGGCCGGTTTTACTTGGTCCATTTATTTATTTTATTACATTTGTACCCCACGCTTTCCCACTCATGGCAGGCTCTATGCGGCGGGCAATGGAGGGTTAAGTGACTTGCCCAGAGTCACAAGGAGTTGCCTGTGCCGGGAATCAAACTCAGTTCCCCAGGACCAAAGTCCACCACCCTAACCACTAGGCCACTCCTCCACTCCGAAAAGGTGCCCCAACTCACCAGATGACCACCGGAGGGAATCGGGGATGACCTCCTCGTACTCCCCCAGTGGTCACCAACCCCCTCCCACCCTAAAATAAAAAACAAAAACATTTTTTCCAAGCCTCTATGCCAGCCTCAAATGTCATACCCAGCTCCATGACAGTAGTATGCAGGTCCCTGGAGCAGTTTTAGGGGGTACTGCAGTGCACTTCAGGCAGGCGGACCCAGGCCCATCCCCCCCCCCCACCTGTTACACTTGTGGTGGTAAATGTGAGCCCTCTAAAACCCACCCGAAACCCACTGTACCCACATGTAGGTGCCCCCCTTCACCCATAAGGGCTATGGTAGTGGTGTACAGTTATGGGTAGTGGGTTTTGGGGGGGCTCAGCACCCAAGGGAAGGGAGCTATGTATCTGGGAGCATTTTCTGAAGTCCACTGCAGTGCCCCCTAGGGTGCCTGGTTGGTGTCCTGGCATGGGCGGGGGGCCAGTGCACTACGAATGCTGGCCCCTCCCATGACCAAATGCCTTGGATTTGGCCGGGTTTGAGATGGCCGGCATTGGTTTCCATTATCGGCGAAAACCGATGCCGGCCATCTCAAACCTGGCCATCTCTGACATTTGGCTGGCCCCAACCGTATTATCGAAACGAAAGATGGCCGGCCATCTTTTTCGATAATACGGTGTGTTCCGCCGCTTCCCTAGGGCGGCCCAAGAGATGGCCGGCCTGAGAGAAAGCCGGCCATGTCCGATTATGCCCCTCCACGTTACCCTGTACTGCTATGAAGATAGCAGACACAAATTTCAAAAACTGGCATATTCCATTCACTACATTACAACTTAACTACAAATAAGACAAAAAATTAACACAGCTGCCACACTACTTTATCTTCTTAAACTAAAAATAAAATTATTTTTCTGCCTTTATTGTCTGGCCATGTACTTTTTTTTTTCCAGTTGTGTTGGTCCCAGTTTCTGGTTTCTACTTTCCTCGGCTTCTCTTAACTCTATTGCCAGGATTTCCTGTTTTTTGTTATTTTTCTCTCCTTTTCCTTTCAGCTTTCTTCGATTTTATTTTCTGCCTTTGTCCACATTTAGATCTTTCTTACTATCCAATCTTCAGTTTCCCTCTTTTGACTGTGTCTACTGTAAACGGGCCCGCTGTTCCAGTATGTGGGGGGAAGGAAGTCTCCTCCCCACGAATAGCCAGATCTTCCCAAATTGCCACCAGTGGATACTTTCAAATATTATTTTATTTGTTTCCCAGTTAATGACAAACACTTCAGTCCAGAGCCCTGGGTTAGGGCTTCCCCAGGCAGGGCTGTTCTGCCTCTCTTAGGGTATAAGCCAGCAACACAAAGTCTCTGCCCTTTCTTGAAGGGCTGCAATAGTCCCTTTGAAAATCCCTCCTTTTCAAAGTCAGTAGCAAAATCAGTGCTTGCCTCCAAGCAGGATTTTCCCCTCCTGCCCAAACAAGGTTTTCAGTTTCAACATAGTCTTTCCACAATAATCAGGGTGCAGCTTGGGGAACCAGGCTTGTAACTCTTCCAGCCACCTCCCCCACAGTCAAGGTTTCCCCCACAGCAAACAGGTCTAACAAAAAGAAAACAGGCTTCCTTCTTAAAGCAGGTTTTAAATCAAAATAACTTCCAAACAACATAGATTTTCACCTTCAGGTGCTGCCTTCCTCAGGGCTCTCTAGCTCCCATTCCATTCTGCTTTCTTCTCCCCGCTCAGCCTGATTAACTCCCTCTTCCACCCAATCCATCCAATCCTCCTCCTGCTTCTTACCCCACCCTTCCCTATTACAGGTGGGCGGCATGATTGCGGGTCCAGGGGAACTGGGTTTCTTCCTTCTCCCTCCCTCTTGTGGTCAGAGACGGTATATGGCCAGCTTGCCTATCCCCTGGGCTCCCCCTGCTGGGACTGGAAATGCATTCTGGGAGATGTAGTTTAGGGTTTTGCTGCTTCATTTCTTACATCTGGACTGTAGCCTTGTCACACTACCTACAACGTGTCCCTTTTTCTTCCCCACTTCCATCCAGCATTTCCCTCTCGACTGTGCCTACCTATAGCTTGCCTCTCTCTCTTCCCCACTTCCATCCAGTATTTACCTCTCTCCTCCCCACTTCCATCCAGCATTTCTCCCCTTTTCCCTTCCCCATCCGGCATCGCTCCCCGTGCCCCCTCTATCCCCATCCAGCATTTCTTCCCTTGCCCCCTCTCTCCCATTCAGTATCTCTCCCCTTGTCCCCTCTCTCCCCATCCTAGCATCTCTCCCCTTGCTCCCTCTCTCCCCATTCAGCATTTCTCCCCATCTGGCATATCTTCACTGCTACTGCTACAAGTGAACAAGAGATTGAAGCAATTACTTGTTTACATAATGTATCTTGTGCACCTGTTCAGTTTCATTCTTTAAAGCAATGAAAAATGATATTGCAGAAATCATTACAAAATTGGTCAATATGTCATTGCACAAGGGGCTCACTCCAAACTTTGCAACCTGATGTTCTTGGGTGTTAAAATAACCCCAGCTATTTTACTGTGAATTTCTTCCCTTGCCCCCTCTCTCTCCATCCAGCATCTCTCGCCTTGCCCCCTCTCTTCCTATTCCAGCATCTCTCTCCTTGCCCCCTCTCTACCCCATCCCAGCATTCTTGCCCCTCCCCATCCCAGCATCTCTCCCCTTGCCCTCTCTCTCCTCATCCAGCATCTTCCCTTGCATCCTCTCTCCCCTTGTCCTCTCTTTCCCATCCAGCATCTCTCCTGTAGCCACTGCTGCTTCTCCCAATGAGCAGCAGTGGTGGGCAAATCAAAGAGGCATGGGGCCGCAGTGCTCAGACATGCACTATCAGCTCTTCGGATCTCCTGTCCTTCTGACATCAACTTCCTGTTCCGGGCAGGGGATTGGCAGAACCGACAGCACATGTCCTAGAACTGCAACCCCATGCCTGCTACTCCTTGCTTTGCCCGCTGCTGCTCATTAGGAAAAGCAACTATGGCAGTGGGAGATGGGGGGATGAGTGGGGAAGGGAAAAAAAAGTGCTGGTACAGTGTACTGGCACAACCCTGGAAAGATCTATTCGCGTTAATCTAGAAATTGTCAAATATGCAGGAGAGTAATAAGATATCCTTGCAAGATTTTGCGAATCTCAGAAAATTAAGATAATCTATCTCATGAAGTGAAAAAGTGGGAAGATTTTGCTACTGCTACAAGTGAACAAGAGATTGAAGCAATTACTTGTTTACATAATGTATCTTGTGCACTTGTTCAGTTTCATTCTTTAAAGCAATGAAAAATGATATTGCAGAAATCATTACAAAATTGGTCAATATGTCATTGCACAAGGGGCTCACTCCAAACTTTGCAACCTGATGTTCTTGGGTGTTAAAATAACTCCAGCTATTTTACTGTGAAGTTTTTGGCCCTAACATGACTTACAGTGAACCACGGCAAGTTGTGTTATGGTATTTACATTGTATTGAGATGCAAAATATACATTTCCATATCATCATGCTGATCAATCCATAGACTGGTGGGTTGTGTCCATCTACCAGCAGGTGGAGATAGAGAGCAATCCTTTTGCCTCCCTATATGTGGTCATGTGCTGCCGGAAACTCCTCAGTATGTTCTCTATCTCAGCAGGTGGTGGTCACACACAGCAGCAGCTCTGGCTAGGTCTCCAAGCCTAATTTTTAGGTTTTGTTGAGTACCTGGGGTTGAGGGCTCTTCTTGAGCAAGTGCAAACCTGGTGGTGCCAGGTCCCTCCTTTTCTCCCCCCTCCCGCTGGCTCCGTTTAAAAAAAAAAAAAAATTTTTGGACGTCCTTAAGGGCGTTTATTTCAACGTTTATTGCAGCTACTCACTGGGACACCAGGTCGTTACAGCTCGGAGCGAGGAGCAGGTAATTTTTACCTTTTTATAGCGGGCAGGGGGTTCCCCGATCGATCTCCACGTGGCCTATGGCGTCGGAGGGTGAGGGTGCGAAGAATCGCTCCCCGGACCGCGTGTGCGCTTCTAGCGGGGATGCGGGGGTCTTAAAGTCTGACTCGCCCTTGTTGGGTGTCAGTTCGGAGGCCGGTCAGTGTCCCGGGTCTTCCTCCGGTGCAGCGGTTTTTCCCGCCATAAACGCCCATCCCCCGCTGCTCGCCTCCGCCATCTTGGCCGGCCACGCTGCTCGGACGGCTTCTTCGTGGGCCGCCCTTGAGCTGGGAGACGTTAATGCCATGGCCGCCCTTGATTTGGACGACGGCAAAAAAGCAGCTAAAGTTAAGCGCCGTTCTTCCCGCGCGGCTCCTTTACGGAGTGTCGCGCCGGACGCCATCTTGGATGCGCAGCATGTTTCTCCCCCGCTCTTGCGAGCGCCGGTTGAGGGTGCGTCTAGGGCTGTGGCCCAGGCGGCTGAAGTGCACAGTCTGGGGGGTTTCTCCCCCGAGTTTATTTTGCTGCTGCATCAGGCCTTCCTTATGCAGAACGCTGCCCCTTCTCCCTTGTCCGATAAAGGGGTTGAGGCCCCCGGAAGTAAACGCCCTCGGGTGGATTCCCAGGCCTTAGAGGACTTTGTCTCCTCTGATGTAGATGAGGGCAGCGTATCTGAGTTCTCCCAACGGTCCTTTGCGGATTCCTTGGAGGAGACGGATTCCTGCTCGGATGGAGCGGATGACCCCTCTGCAGCGCGGCTCTTTCGCTCAGAGGATTTGCCCAACCTGTTACTGCAGGCCATGAGCATTTTGAAGATTTCCTCTCCAGAGGACGTCTCTCCCTCAGCCCCTGTTGGCTCCGCCATTATGCTGGGGACGAAACGCCCGCCTAGAACCTTCCACGTGCATGATGCCATGCACACCTTAATTTCTGCTCAATGGTATGTCCCGGAAGCGAGCCTCAAAGTGGCTAGGGCTATGTCCCGCCTCTATCCTTTGCCTGAAAGTGAACGGGAAGCCTTTCTTTGGCCTACCATGGATTCTTTAATCACTGCAGTGACTAAGAAAACGGCGTTGCCGGTGGAAGGTGGACCGGCCCTAAAGGACGCCCAAGACAGAAGATTGGAGGCGGCCTTAAGGTCGTCCTTCGAGGCGGCTGCCTTAAGTTTGCAGGCCCCAGTTTGCGGCTCCTATGTGGCCAGGGCGTGCCTGACGATTGTGCAGCGGGCTTCCCCCTCGGATCCTTCCTTGAGGGCTGATTGGCCGGCCCTGGAATCGGGCTTGGCTTATTTGGCAGACTTACTGTATGATGTCTTGAGAGCCTCGGCTAAAGGTATGGCTCAGACAGTCTCTGCGCGGCGGTGGCTTTGGCTGAAGCATTGGTCTGCTGACCACGCCTCTAAGTCCCGCCTGGCTAAGTTGCCTTTTAAAGGCAAGCTGCTTTTTGGGGTCGAGCTGGACAAAATTGTGACCGATCTCGGCACGTCTAGGGGCAAGAGGTTACCAGAGGTCAGGGCTCGGGCCAGTGCTCGCCCCGGTAACTCCAGAGGACGGTTTCAGGAAGCCCGTCGGTACCGCCCGGGCAAGTCGGGCTCCTCTGCCCCCTCTTCCTTCAAAAGGAACTTCTCCCCCAAGCAGCATTCCTTTCGCAGAGACCGCCGTCCCGGAGGTGCGCCCTCCGGTCCTCCCCCAGGGTCTCGTACCCAATGACGGGGTCCTGGTCCATGGCCCAGTGCAGATTGGAGGACGCCTGTCCTTGTTTCTGGGCGAGTGGACCAGGGTAACTTCAGACGCTTGGGTGCTGGAAGTCATCAGAGACGGCTACAAGCTAGAGTTCTGCCGACCCTTAAGAGACGGGTTTGTACTCTCTCCCTGCAAGTCTCCGGTCAAAGCTGTGGCAGTGCAGCAGACCTTGGACAATCTCATCCGCCTGGGTGCGGTCGTTCCGGTGCCAGAAAATCAGCTTGGCAAGGGACGTTACTCCATTTACTTTGTGGTACCAAAGAAAGGAGGTTCTGTACGGCCTATCCTCGACCTCAAAGGGGTCAATCGGGCCTTGAAAGTTCGGCACTTTCGCATGGAGACTCTCCGCTCTGTTATAGCGGCAGTGAAGGCAGGGGAGTTCCTGGCATCCTTGGACATCAAGGAAGCGTACTTGCATATTCCCATCTGGCCTCCTCATCAACGCTTTCTGCGTTTTGCAGTCCTGGGCCGACACTTCCAGTTCAGAGCCCTCCCGTTCGGGTTGGCTACTGCTCCGCGGACCTTCTCCAAAGTAATGGTGGTCATCGTGGCCTTCCTGCGAAAGGAAGGAGTACAAGTCCATCCTTATCTGGATGACTGGTTGATCCGAGCCCCCTCTTATGCAGAGTGCGGCAAAGCTGTGGACCGGGTGATTGCTCTTTTGAGCTCCCTGGGGTGGATCATCAACTGGGAGAAAAGCCAGCTGCACCCGACTCAGTCCCTGGAGTATCTGGGAGTTCGATTCGACACCCAAGTGGGCAGAGTGTTCCTGCCGGACAATCGGATTGTCAAACTTCAGGCTCAGGTGGACCAGTTCCTAGTAGCCTCTCCGCTTCGGGCTTGGGACTATGTGCAGCTGTTGGGCTCTATGACGGCCACGATGGAAGTAGTGCCCTGGGCCAGGGCTCATATGATACCACTACAACACTCTCTGCTGCAGCGCTGGACTCCGGTGTCGGAGGATTATGCTGTGCGCCTTCCCTTGGACCCAGCAGTGCGCAAGGCGCTGAGCTGGTGGCTGAAGACAGACAAGTTGTCTGCAGGGATGCCTCTTGTGACCCCGGAGTGGATTGTCATCACGACGGACGCCTCTTTGACGGGCTGGGGAGCCCACTGCTTGGGAAGGACAGCGCAGGGGCTCTGGTCTCCTGCAGAGGCAAAGTGGTCTATCAACCTCCTGGAACTCAGAGCCATTCGGTTGGCGCTTTTGGAGTTCCTCCCGGTACTGACGTTGAAGCCAGTACGGGTCCTGTCGGACAATGCCACGGCTGTGGCCTATGTCAACCGCCAGGGAGGTACCAAGAGCGCCCCTCTAGCCAAGGAAGCCATGAATCTATGCCAGTGGGCGGAAGCGAACCTGGAACAGCTGTCAGCGGCCCACATTGCTGGAGTCATGAATGTCAAGTCGGACTTTCTCAGTTGCCATACCTTGGATCCCGGAGAGTGGCAGTTATCGGCTCAGGCGTTCTTGCACATCACGAAGCGCTGGGGCCAGCCGAGCCTAGATCTGATGGCGTCATCGGCCAATTGCCAAGTGCCGCGCTTTTTCAGCAGAGGACGGGACCCTCGATCTCTGGGAGTAGATGCTCTTCTCCAACAGTGGCCGACACAGGAGCTTCTCTATGTGTTCCTGCCCTGGCCCATGTTGGGTAGGGTACTAGACCGGGTGGCAAAGCATCCGGGCCGGATAATCCTGGTGGGTCCGGACTGGCCCAGACGTCCCTGGTATGCGGACTTGATCAGGCTCTCAGTGGACGACCCTCTGCGGCTGCCATTGGAGCAGGGCCTGTTGCATCAGGGTCCCGTGGTGATGGAGGATCCCTCCCCCTTTGGTCTTACGGCCTGGCTATTGAGCGGCAGCGTCTGAGGAAGAAGGGCTTCTCAGACAAGGTCATCGCCACTATGCTGAGAGCGAGGAAGCGCTCTACTTCTACTGCTTACGCCAGGGTTTGGCGTACCTTTGCAGCGTGGTGTGAAGCAGGCTCACTTTCTCCCTTCACTGCTCCAATTTCTTCAGTGCTGGCGTTCCTGCAAGAAGGTCTGGAGAAAGGCCTGTTGCTCAATTCCCTTAAAGTCCAGGTAGCGGCTCTGGCTTGCTTCAGGGGCCGCCTGAAGGGTGCTTCCCTGGCTTCGCAGCCAGATGTGGTACGCTTTCTCAAGGGAGTTATTCACCTGCGCCCTCCTCTGCACTCAGTGGTGCCTGCGTGGAATCTCAACCTGGTGCTCAGAGCCTTGCAGAAGCCGCTTTTGAACCCTTGTCGAGGGCATCTCTGAAAGACCTGACGTTGAAAGCAGTCTTTTTGGTGGCTATCACTTCAGCCAGAAGAGTTTCCGAGCTCCAGGCACTCTCATGTCGAGAGCCTTTTCTGCAGTTCACTGAGGCAGGAGTGTCTATTCGCACAGTGCCTTCCTTCCTGCCCAAGATTGTTTCTCACTTCCATGTGAATCAGCAGCTCTGTCTCCCTTCCTTTCGTAGGGAGGACTACCCAGAGGAATACTCTGCTCTCAAATATCTGGATGTGAGACGAGTCATCATCAGATACTTGGAAGTGACCAATGATTTCCGGAAATCGGATCATCTGTTTGTCCTGTTTGCAGGTCCTCGTAAGGGTCTGCAGGCTGCTAAGCCTACAGTGGCAAGATGGGTCAAGGAAGCCATTGCAGCGGCTTATGTGGCCGCGGGGAAGGTGCCGCCTATCCAGCTGAAGGCTCAC
Organism: Microcaecilia unicolor; assembly: GCF_901765095.1. Taxonomy (NCBI): domain Eukaryota; kingdom Metazoa; phylum Chordata; class Amphibia; order Gymnophiona; family Siphonopidae; genus Microcaecilia; species Microcaecilia unicolor. The sequence continues at coordinate 138,484,867 of NC_044041.1, read as the reverse complement.
TCCACTAGAGCTCAGGCGGCCTCGATGGCAGAGGCCGGGTCCGTCTCCTTGGAAGAGATTTGCAAGACGGCAACTTGGGCATCGGCCCATACCTTCTCCAGGCATTACCGCTTGACTGTGGCTGCTCGGGCGGAGGCCCGGTTTGGAGCTTCAGTGTTGCAGTCAGGGATTTCAATGTCCCGCCCTGGGTGAGTACTGCTTCGGTACATCCCACCAGTCTATGGATTGATCAGCATGATGATATGGAAGGTAAAATTATGTATCATACCTGATAATTTTCTTTCCATTAATCATAGCTGATCAATCCATAGCCCCTCCCAGATATCTGTACTGTTTATATTCTGATTGCATTTCAGGTTCAAGTTTAGTCTTCAGTTCCTATTCAGGAGGACTTCGTGTTCAAGTTTTTTCAATTGGATTCTTCAGGAGTTGAGACGAGTTTGTGTTACAGTGAGCTGCTGCATTCCTCTCCCCTCCGTTTTACGGGGCTGGATTGAGACCTAAATTCTGCCGGCGCTCCCTCCCGCTTCGGCGGTGTTAGGGTCAGTCAGCTCCTCCCGCGGTTGCGGTTGCAGGATAAGCCAGATCCCCCCGCATCGGCGGGGTGGTGTCCCTCCCCCGCTCCGCGGGGATGAGCTGGACGGATTCCCCTCCCCCACTTGTGTGGGGATGAGCTGGGTTAATTCCCCTCCCCCGTTTCGGCGGTGGTGAGCTGGGCAGAGTGTCCCTTTGTGGGTGTAATTCTCTAAGTGCTGAGACCTGCGGATGGAGCTTGGATATCGACATACTGAGGAGTTTCCGGCAGCACATGACCACATATAGGGAGGCAAAAGGATTGCTCTCTATCTCCACCTGCTGGTAGATGGACACAACCCACCAGTCTATGGATTGATCAGCTATGATTAATGGAAAGAAAATTATCAGGTATGATACATAATTTTACCTTACATGTTTTGCATCTCATTCATTTGTATCCCGCAGCAACTTAAATATCGCTGTGGTAAATTTTATAAAGCTGTATTGGGCCCTTTAAGTCACATTAAGGGGCAAATAATGCAAATTAAAGCAGCTTGATAACTTCCCCCTTTAGAGAGAGAGAGAAGAAAGAAAATGGGGAAAATAAGTTAAAAGGAAAATTTTGATATCAGAGAGAAGGGGTAAAAGAGGAAATAGTGAAGACAGACAAGAGAATCAACGTAAAATTGAAAGGAGAGCAAGGAGAAGAAGCTAAGAAGGAAAACAAAGGGACTAGGACCAACCAATGCAGGTTGAAACAAAGTATTTTCAGTACAGTGATTAGAATATGTAACACATTGATCTATTTGCACATGTTTGCTATACAGCCCATCATACGATGGTGCTGCTAAGAGTGGTAGTTCTATGGCTCTTGAGAATCAGCTGGATGTACTAGAACTCAGTTCAAATCTCTAACCTAGAAATAAATCCCACACAGAATGTGAATGTTGGAAATAGCTGGATTGTGTTGGCTTGTTTTGTTTTTTTCTGGTGCCTACCAGGGGCATAGCCAGATCTCTCTTCGCCCCACCCCCCGCCAGTAAACATGCACATGCTAACCATACCTTTTTCTGACAGGGATGCCAAGGCCCTGCCAGCCAAATAAATACAGTACTTCCGCTGCTCTCTTTCTCAGCTACTTCCTTCCTGCAGATGGCGCCAGAGCCGTGACTTCTCATGCATGCTCTGAAGTCTGGGTGCTGACATCTGCAGGAAGGAAGCAGCTGAGAAGGAAGGGAGCAGAGGCACTGTATTTATTTGGCTGATGAGGCTTTGGCATCCATACCAGCAAAGGTAAATGGGTGCTGCACTTTTGGAGGGGACTCCCCCCATCAGCCCCATAAGTATTTTGTGGTAACCAATAAAACTTAATGAATGTAGTTTTAAGTACAATTCTTCAATTTTCTATGGAAATAATTCACTGGACTTCCTCCATTTCCCTCTGCCCCCAGCCCTAAATGAACTGCTAACTCATTGCTGGTATTACAGAGAGCAAATCTCAAATTCATCTACCAGAAAACTGATTAGTTTTACTGTACTTTCCCTCTTTCCTTCTCACTGGGTAGAAGTCATATTTCCTTTATCACAGTATGATTTCTTTTACACAGTAGGTCTCTTTTACATAGCATAGAGAATCACAACCTGAAAAGAAGGCATGTCTTATTTTATCTTTTTATTGGTTCCAACCAAGAAATTATACCTCCCCTGACTCTACCCCCAACCAGGCCAAGGACATCTGCTGTTCCGTTCTCCAGAACCCCTCCGCCTAAATGACATGTCCGAATGGCGGAAGAGCAAATCTTAATAAACTTGGAAACGTTATCTCATCATCCTTCATTTCAAGGTGTGACACAGCATCCCTAGCTAAACCATCCCCAGGTATCATTTCAGACGAGCACTGGTCCTCTCAAATTTCTCCCCTCTATTATTCTGAATAGTAGTCAGCTTTTCCCATCAATCCATTTTGAGCTAATTTAGCTTGCTAATTCTCCACAGTAGGCGCTTGTGTTTTTTTTTTTCACTCCACTACAATTTCACATTATGCTGCTACTAATCCCATCTTACCCAAACTATAGGAGAAGTCTCTTCTCTCCCCCCTACCCCCTGAAACAACCCCAATAAGAAATGCTTTGGTTCCACATCTACCTGCCTACCTAATAGATCCTCCAAAGCCTTCCCTACTACCTCTTCCCAAAATACCTGCACCTGTGGGTACTCCCACCAAATATGGAAAAAAGTTCCCCCATTCAGCGCACCCCCACAGGCACCTATTTCATGTCCCTAGAAAAATCTGTCTTGCTCTAGTGGGTGGGTAGCAGGAGAGAGGGTCCAAGGGACACCACAAAGACAGCAAAAAAAAGCAGCACACAGGGGCCTTCAAGAATGGGACAATCAAATATGCCTTTAATAAATTGACCTGACACAGGCCATGTTTTGGTGTGTGTACGCCTGTGTCAAGGGTCAATAGAGATGAAGGCACTTGAGAACATAGCCAAAGGAAAAAAAACTCGTTCAAAACATAAATGAAAGTGCCTAAGGATGTTGCTAATAAGCGTTGCTTGGACACAGGTAGTCAAGTCAACAGAAAGGCAAACTGCACGTGCAGAGTCAAACGGTTTCTGCTATAAATTACGGCATTTGAAGAAGTGTTTGATTCTGCAAGTGCAATTTTCCTTTCTGTTGACTTGACTACTCGTATCCAAGCAACACAGTTAGGCACTTTGTGTTTGGAACGAGATTTTTTTCTTTGGCTATGTTCCCAAGTGCCTTGATCTCAATTGACTCCTGACGCAGGCGTACACATGATCCGTGTCAGGTCAATTTATTAAAGGCATTTTTTATTATCCCATTCTTGAAGGCCCTTGTGTGCTTCTTTTTTTGCTGCTTGCTCTACTGGATACTGTATACTATCTGTATATAGTTTTACGGTTTTTCTTTCAGTCAAGACAGACTGACAACCTGCCTGCTTCCAAAAGTCCTTTCCCATTGCTTCCCATCCCATTCCTTCCCTCTCCTCTGTAAACTTAAATTTAGTAAACTTCATTCCATTAATAAAATTGTAAAATTTAGTAATTTGCCCTTTCAGTCCTTTCAGCAATAGCCAGAACCTTTCCCATCTAGTGTAGTCTACTTCCTTACTTGCCTCCAGCTCTCTTTTCCATATATAAGGATCAAATACTTATGAGGGATCAAATACTTCTTGCAGTTCTTCAAAGGTTAAGGGTTTATCCTCACTTATAAACTGATAAAACTGGCAGTCTTTCTTTGAGATCACATTCTAAATCACATTCTTCCTTCTCCTGCAGGTACTGCTACTCATGCCAGACACATGTTCCACCCCGCTGCCAGCACTGTTTCACTTGTGGCATCTGTGTACTGCGCCGTGACCACCACTGCGTGCTTCTGGGCCAGTGTGTGGGTTTTCACAACCAACGTTATTTTCTCTGCACCCTATTATATGGCTGGGCTGGGCTGCTTTATGCCACAATCCTGAATGCTGAAATTTTCTTGGGCATCCTGCATGAGGGGCTGAGCTTCCACACCGCCTTCCTGCTTATCATGCCCTGGATGATGCTCCTCACAGGTACAGTATTGGGGATTTGGCTGAATAGTGATTTGCTTGTCCAGAGCTGTGTCACACTCATTCTCCCTTGGGATGAGTCACTTTCTCCAAGGACAAGCAATATTCTATTCTATTCCATGTATTTATATCCCGCTTCCATCACTAAAGAATCTAAGCGGGTTACAATGAGATTAAAGAAACATTATACTACCTAATTACTCGAATATCTTTCAAAAAGAAAAGTTTTTAATGCTTTACAAAACAATAGATAATCTGAGATAGTTTGAATTTGCTCTGGTATTGAGTTCCATAATTTACTAGCCTGATAAATAAACAAGCTATCAACGATTTTTCTTATAGCGAATACCTTTAGCTGATGGAAAACCCAATAGTAAAGTTGAGTGAAAGCGAGAGTTTGTCCTATAAGTTGGATATGCTATTAATTGAGTAAGAAGGGGAGGTCAGATGAGATCTTCCCATGGAGCCCAGTCTAATAAGAGTGTCAAAGTTTTCTCAGCAAAGAGGTTCACAAATGTATAGAATCATCTTCATTTTCTTTTAGTTCCTTCTGTGGAGCCTGTTAGACACCTTTTTCCTGTATCAGTGAGTTTTTCAGTGAGTAAACATAGTTTAAGCCTAATAAGTGAAGGAAGCATATAGAGCATGGCTCATGGAATGCTTTCTTTTTTTTTTGAGAATATCTTTATTGAGTCAAAGGCAGAGCAATTGCAGTAACAACATTGTTCAAACAACTGAATACAACGCTATTCGTACATCAATATAATTTAGTTACACGTTTCTTCAAGTGCAACAAAAACCGCTAACCAACAGCAACAGTGCAACACTTCTCTGCTTATAAATGCATGTATATGTTGGGGGGGATGGTGTGTGTATTTACATGTTTGTGCTTGTGCATGCGTCTGTGATCAGGAGAGATAAGAAGGGAAGGCGGTTTGAAAGCTGCAATTCCATAATTATTATATTACAGTGAATCAGTATATGTATATTGCAGCTCTTGAAACAGTATGAGGTGTATTTTCAAAGCACTTAGACTTACAAAGTTCCATAGGTTACTATGGAACTTTGTAAGTCTAAGTGCTTTGAAAATGAGTCCCTATATCTCATAGCAGTGTACTATGGTGTTTTTGGAGGGGGTTCCTTTCTTCATTCCACCCCCTCCCCTGTACAGAAACTTCACTTCTACAGCACAAACTTCTAGATCACCAACCTCCCTTCTTAAGACTAGAGCTGCCTTTCAATCTTCTGCCCCCAAAGCCTTCCCTTTGGATGGATGAACCTATTTTGCCCCCAGATGGAAAGACACACAGACATTCCTGACCCCTCTTTATAAAGGTCCCTGCACTTTCACTTTTTCCATATAGACCTCACTTACTTAGGACTTTGGTTGTTCAAAAGTTTCCTTAATTTTTACACTTCTACAGCCCACACTGGAATTGTGGTATTCAGCTGCATTGGCTGTTTTTGTTTTTCTTTTGAGCATCAAGCCATGAGCTATTTTTTTTTCTCCCAGTATCTTAGAAGCAGAAGAGCCCCAGTTGTTTCAGGAAGTGCAGTTATGCAGCACAGCTATATTAATCAGCTACACATAACAAATGTCTGGCATGCCTTCAGCTTAAACACAGGCCCCCTGATATTCAGCCGGTGGCAGGCAGTGTGGTTAGCTGCCACTGGCGGCACTGACACCGGATATTCAATGCCGGACCATATCCAGTGAGCAGCATTGAATATCCGGTTTCAGTTTTGTCCGTGGCAACTTAAAACCGGTTAAGCTGATATTCAGCACTAACTGGTTAAGTGCTTAGCAGTTAAAGATAGGCCGCGTAAATAGCAGACCTATCTTAACTGATAAACTTAGCTGGTTAATGCTGAATATTCACGCTTTACCGGCTAAGTCACGTGACATAGCAGGATAGCGGCTAGCCGCTAAGTGCTAATATTCAGCAGAGATAACTGGCTATCTTGTGCTGAATATTCGTGGTTAGATGGCTAAACGCTATTTAGCCGGCCAGGAGCCATTCCTGGCCAGTTAAATAGAACTGAATATCAGGCCCAAGATCTCCAAATGTGTCAAGTGTCAGATTATGATGACTAGGAGTCTTCATGGCTGTTGAGCGAAAAGAGGGTCTGTTCAGTTCAACCAAGTCCAATCTAAGTGCATTGGTATTAGAAGAATCCAGAAGCTGCACAAAATACCAGTGGTGCACTGATATCAAGGAAGCATTAATTTCCCTTAAAGCTGAGCATAAATAGAGGCCATCAGGATTGGCCTTTGTTGAAGAACTGTTTGAAGCAAAGGATGCTGCCATTTTGGAGCCAGCATTGAGGAATTCTGATGCCAAGTGTTAAGTGAAGACAAAGAGGCTTCATCATTGTTCTCATCTATCGGGAAGATTTTGGTAGCTGCTATCCCACCTTGAGCACCCTCACAGAGGACCAGTCATCCTCAACTCTATCTGAGGGAGTGCATCAGTCTCCAGGGGTCCAGGTTCAAGCTACCCATATTTCCTCAGGTGACCCAGGAAGACAGTATTATTATTTCTGTTGCCCATTGACATTGATAGTCTTAAAGCAAAAATTGGTCAGGAGGCTCCAGGAGATGCTGACTCACTATCTGGATTTGATTTAGGCATTGGCACTGACTCCACTGATACTGATGCAGGCAGAAGTTCAACTGATCCTTCAGGCTATGTCTAATCTAATCGCAAACTTCTATTGACCAGTGAATCCCTCAAAAGAGGTTTGAAACAGTTTACATCAAAGAAGTCAATGCATACAAATGGGAAATTACAAAAATCAAAGAGATAAAACTATTTTAGTAATCACCATGATCCAAATATTTTTTAAAAGAAGTATTTTTAAACGTGTCCAGAATAGAAAATAAGAGAATAGATGTTTAACATTTAAAGGCAAACTATTCCTAATAGAAACAGCCTGAGGAACCATCTAGAACCCTTTTAGAATGAAGATCCTTAATATAGGGAAAGGTTAATAAACTTTGGTCACAAGATTGAAATGCCCTGTTAGATTGTGGTACCTGTACTGATGCTTTAGCAGAAAGAATTCAATATATTTAAAAAAGCCACCTTAAAAATAATGCAAATTTGAAATGGGAGCAAATGAAGTTTTACCAGCAAAGGTTTTGCTCTATCATATTTCTTCATCCCAAATATCATTTTAGCAGTTATATTTTATAATGAATTTTGTTTCTGCAATCTAATGGGCATTCCGCAATAAATTAATTTACAGTAATTGGGAAGAATCAATAATTGAACCAGTAGAGCAAAATGATCTTCATGAAAATTTGATCTCACTAAGCTAAGTTGTCTGAGTTTAAATAAAACAATGTTGATGTTTAGAGGCAGTTCGCATCAGTATGGGCCATTCTGATGTCAATCAGGGAAGGAAGCTTTAGTGGAGCACCAATCTGCATTGAAGTCTAGGCCCCAACAGGCAAAGGAGATGCAGGAAAAGTTCAGCAATGTGCCCTGCAAGGGAGATCATCTTTTCAGAGATAAGGTTAAGAAGGTAGCGGATCAGATAAGGCCACTGTACCATTTCTGATCTGTCCTCGATAAGAGATACTCGTGGGGTGCAAAGAAGACACTTCTGTCCTTTGAAGAGTTGTTATCCTCCACTCTCTTGATGCCATCTGCAACAAGAGGGATCTTGCTCTTACCTCAGACAGAAGAAGGTTCAAAAAGTATTTCTTCCTATTTGTTTTAAAAGTGTTTCCATGTAACTTCATTGAGTGTTGCCTAGTCTTGTTACTTTTTGAAAGAATTTTAAAAAATGTAATTCACTTCCACTCATTCTACACTACTCAGGATTTTATAGATCTCAATCAGATGTCCCCCTGAGCCATCTGTTTTTCAAGCTGAAGATCCCTAACTTCTTTAGCCTTTCCTCATATGGGAGGAATTCCATCCCCTTTATCATTTTGGTCGCTCTTCTTTGTACCTTTTCTAATTCCTCTATATCTTTTTTGAGATACGGTGACCAGAACTGAATGCAGTAGTCAAGGTGAGGTTGCACCATGTGTGTTGAATCTACACTGCCAGAGACTTAATTCAATCAATTTTGGTTACATAGCATCTGGTGACTCATAGCTGTGGAGGAGGGGCAATTTTGTTTTGAGCTGGGTAGTAGTACCTAAGTTTACCTTGAGGGGCATAATCGAACGGCACCGGCCATCTCCGGGGCCGGCTCCGTAAATGGGCGGAGCCAACCGTATTTTCGAAAAAGATGGCCAACCATCTTTTCCTTCGATGATACGGTTGGCTCCGGCTAAATATCAACATTTAGGTTGAATGTTGAGATCGCTGGGTTTAGAGATGGCCAGGTTCGGTTTTTGGCCATAATGGAAACCGGGCCCGGCCATCTCAAACCCGGCGAAATGCAAGCCTTTTGGTCGTGGGAGGAGCCAGCATTTGTAGTGCACTGGCCCCACTGACATGCCAGGACACCATCCAGGCACCCTAGGGGGCACTGCAGTGGACTTCAAAAATTGCTCCTAGGTGCATACCTCTCTTGTGTGCTGAGCCCCCCAAATCCCCCCCAAAACCCCCTCCCCACAACTCTACACCACTACCATATCCCTAAGGGGTGAAGGGGGGCACCTACATGTAGGTACAGTGGGTTTGGGGGGGGGGGATTGGAGGGCTCAACATATACCACCACAAGTGTAACAGGTAGGGGGGGAATGGGCCTGGGTCCACCTGCCTGAAGTGCACTGCACCCACTAAAAGTGCTCCAGGGACCTGCTTACTACTGTCAGGGAGCTGGGTATGACATTTCAGGCTGGCGTGAGAGGCTGGCAAAAAAAAATTTTGTGTGTGTGGGAGGCGGTTGGTGACCACTGGGGGAGTAAGGGGAGGTCATCCAGTGGAGGAGTGGCCTAGTGGTTAGGGTGGTGGACTTTGGTCCTGAGGAACTGAGTTCGATTCCCGGCACAGGCAGCTCCTTGTGACTCTGGGCAAGTCACTTAACCCTCCATTGCCTGCCGCATTGAGCCTGCCATGAGTGGGAAAGCGCGGGGTACAAATGTAACAAAAATAAAAAAAAAAAATTAAAAAATCTGGTCAATTGGGGCACTTTTTTGCCACTTGGTCCGAAAAATAAATGGACCAAGTGCAGCCAGCGAACTGCTCGTTCGAGCCGGCCATCTTTTTCCATTATAGGGCGAAGCCGGCTATCTCGTAGCCCTGCCCCCGCCCTGCCTTCTGTACCCTGCCTTGAAGTTTCGCCGGCTCCATGACGGAAAGCAGTTGGCGCTGGCCAAAATCAGCTTTCGATTATACCGATTTGGCCGGGTTCAGGAGATCGCCGGCCATCTCCCGATTTATGTCGGAAGATGGCCGCCGATCTCTTTCGAAAATAAGACAGCTTATGAGCTGGGAGCTGTGCTGGGCATTTTCAGACTTGGTTTGATTGTTAACTGCGGTTACCTGTAGAGAGAGGTGTCAAGACTTTTTTCAGATATATTGGAGAAATGAAGTCTCACCAGAGACTTGTACATTATTAGCTCCTTTTTCCTTCTGAACATTCCTCTCACTTAGAATCCAGGTATCCTTCTGGTTTCTTGCTATCATCTTTACTACATGTTTGGCTACCTTAAGATTATCAAGTCCCCTGTTTTTGTGCATAGAAGTCTTACATAAGTATTGCCATATTGGGAAACTACTACTACTACTACTACTACTTAGCATTTCTATAGCGCTACTAGGGTTACGCAGCGCTGTACAAGTTAAAGACCAAAGGTCCATCAAGCCCAGCATCCTGTTTCCAACAGTGGCCAATCCAGGTCACAAATACGTGGCAAGATCCCCCAAAAGTACAAAACATTCTATGCTTATCCCAGAAATAGTGGATTTTCCCAAAGTCCATTTAATAATGGTCTATGGACTTTTTCTTTAGGAAGCCGTCCAAACCTTTTTTAAACTCCACTAAGCTAACCTCCTTTACCACATTCTCTGGCAACGAATTCCAGAGTTGAATTACATGTTGAGTGAAGAAAAGTTTTTTCCAATTCGTTTTAAATTTACTACATTGTAGCTTCATCGCATGCCCCATAGTCCTAGTATTTTTGGAACGCGTAAACCGACGCTTCACATCTACCCATTCAACTCCACTCATTATTTTATAGACCTCTATCATATCTCCCCTCAGCCGCCTTTTCTTCAAGCTAAAGAGCCCAAGCCACTTTAGCCTTTCCTCATAGGGAAGTCGTCCCATCCCCTTTATAATTTTTGTTGTCCTCTGCACCTTTTCTAATTCCACTATATCTTTTTTGAGATACGGCAACCAGAATTGAACACAGTATTCGAGGTGCAGTCGCACCATGGAGCGATACAAAGTGTAAGGCATGCTAGCAGCACTTATATAACTCAGAACACTGCTAAACAGTTATCCTGGACTCGTGTCTAGGGGTGTACCTCGGAAGCCCAATGCTAGCTGTGCTGGAGAAATGAACAATGCCACAGATGGAATATATATTATTTATTATGTAAAGAAAAAAATATATATATAAACAGTACTGAAGCAAAATGCCAAGCAAAATACAAAAATAACTTGCTATAAAAATAGATTATCACCAGAATAGATAATACATTCTGATTATCCTAATGCACTAACTAAAGGAGTGATTACACAACCCAGTACAATCCTGAATTCCTAATTATTATTATGAGAACTTATTACACTTCTTATGCAAAACACAGTGATCAGCTGAATACACAGACCAGAAGTCCTGACGTAAACCTATCTGTCTCAGACAAACTAAGGACTAATTATCCCAGACTATAGGTAATATATCCTATCTCATCTTGCCGTCTGTCATAGACTCCCAATGGTTGAGAAGCGGATTTTTACTCAGAGTCTCTAGCTGACAACCTCAGCGAGCCTCCCAGTCCAGGAATAAGTCCAAGAGTTGAAATCTGGATGCAAATGGTAAAGTCTTAGATAAGGCCTGATGTTGTAGCTGAGCAGTTCACTGGTGTTAGGAAAATCAGTCTCTGGCTCTTCCAAGCGTTCTGTTCATGTGCAAATCCTCTGGTGTTTTCTCTCTTCTGGAGTTCTCCTTCCAACTGAACTTTCTTTAGTCCAAACCTTTGGTATCCAAGCGTCAGATGATACTGTGGACCAATCACATATGATGACCTAATGTCCAGCCAGCTGCATGGTCAAGAAGAGAGCCTTTGTTAAAGATGGTATGCAAACTCCCTGTCTGAGGCCATACTCCTCCAAAGTTTCCAGGAGATAACGGGCTAGTTTGCAACAAAGAATATGTCCTTGGATGAAGTAATCTTGCAAGGCTCAGCAGTAATTGGTCTTGGCAAGAAAGCCAGGTTCTGATAGTTACAAAAGTATTCAGGGCACAAGCTGTAGAACCCATATTGTTATAAGAATGGTTCAGGCTAGATAAGGGGGGGGCGATATATTTTGCTAAACATACGATTGGGGGCGGAGACTTTTACCCTGCTGAATGTCTACGCTCCAAATGAGAAACAAGGCTCCTTTTATGGAGAGTTATCGGAAATATTGGCAAAATATGTTGACGGGGAACTGATAATAGGAGGAGACTTTAATCTCACTATGCATCCAGTCATGGATAACTCAAAGGTGGGGGTGCGCTATGCCCGAAAGGATAGAGCAAAATTACACAAATTTATAAACTATTGGCAGATGACAGACATATGGCGACATTATAACCCGATGTCACGCAGCTATACGTACTATTCGGCGGTGCATGCCTCGTATTCACGAATTGACATGTGGCTGGGAGGACAAAATTTGATACAGAGAGTACAAGGGGTGCAAATACAGAGCAGAACTTGGTCTGATCATTCGCCCCTGACACTAACATTAAGGTGCACAACAAATAGATTAACTAAACCACGCTGGCGTATGGATGATAGTATGTTAGCAGATCCCAATGTGATCAAGCAACTAGAAATCCACATCCAAAACTATATTACACATAATGACACGGGAGACGTGAGTGATGACATACTATGGGAAGGGCTTAAAGCAGTCCTTAGAGGACAAATTATATCATTACAGTCGTATAGATGGAGGCAGAAACAACGTAAAACACAACAACTGCATATAGAGCTTGAACACCTACAACATACTATAGCTAAAGGGAACCATACAACGAGGGTAGCACAACGATGTCAACAAGTACAATTAGAACTTCGGGACCTACAGTTAGCAGAGGTGGCGGAAACACTTCAAAGAACACAACAGCAATATTATGAGTTTGGTAATAAAGCCTCCCGGCTATTAGCATATAAATTAAAAAAACAAAAACTGAAAAACCACATACAGGCAATAGAGGATAGCACAGGGCAGCGACAAACTACAACTGAGGATATCAAGGGGGCTTTTTATGCTTTTTATAAACAATTGTACACAGATGATATACAGTCAGAGCCACAAACAATTCAAGACTACTTAGAAGGGATAGAGCTCCCTCAAATTGGCTCAACTCAAAATGATGAACTCTCTGCACCCATTACATTAGAGGAGGTGCAATGGGCAATACATAACTTGCCTAATGGTAAGGCTCCAGGGCCTGATGGATTCACGAATAGATTTTATAAATGTTTTGGAAAAATATTGGCACCTTTGTTGGTTCGGGTATTAAATGAGATAGAACACCAAAAAGAATTGCCTCACTCATGGCGATTAGCTCATATCAGTATTCTCCTAAAACCTGGGAAAAACCCGGTGCAATGTGGATCATATCGACCCATATCACTCTTAGATACAGACTATAAAATATTCACGAAAATTCTAGCCAGGCGATTACAGAGGCTTATGCCGGAATTGGTACAGAATGATCAGACGGGGTTTGTAGAAGGAAGACAAACGTTTGACAATATCAGACGGGCACTGCATTTAATACAAGAGGCAAATAGCACACAGCAACCAACAATCTTACTTTCTCTCGACGCTGAGAAAGCGTTCGATCGAGTGCACTGGCCCTATATGTTTAAGGTTTTGCATAAAATGGGAATGACGGGCCGATATATAACATGGCTACAGCGTCTGTATGAGCAGCCATTAGCAGAATTGATTATAAATGGGGACTGCTCAGCCACTTTTAAATTAAACAGGGGGACACGGCAGGGATGTGCACTTTCTCCCCTGCTTTTTGCCCTCACGATGGAGCCATTAGCCCAGGTAATTAGAGCAAAGGAGGCCATTCATGGGATCCAAATTGGTCATAAGATACATAAAATTATGCTGTTTGCAGATGATATCCTTTTGACTTTAACAGATCCTCATAGATCATTACAGAATATTGAACAAACATTGGGGCAATTTGGGCGAATAGCAGGATTTAAAATAAATATGACAAAATCAGAGATATTGGGCTTAAATATAAATGCAGAAGACAGAGATAAATTACAAGAACGACACCCGTATAGATGGACAAAGCGCTCCATTCGATATCTGGGAGTTAATTTGACACCTAGTCTAAACACTCTTTTCGAGGCAAATTTCCCAGGTAAATTGCGAGAAATGTTACAGGAATTAGAGAGGTGGGAAGGGCTGGAGTTGTCCTGGTTAGGCCGGATACAAGCAATAAAAATGATGTTGCTACCCAAAATTTTATACCTCTTCATAGCATTACCAATCCAAATCCCCAAAAAATTCTTTAGACAACTAAAGAAAAAAACCTTTGCGTACATTTGGAACCATAAGCCGCCTAGAGTACAAGCAGAAATGCTATACCAACCTAAAAAAAAGGGGGGAATGGGAGTGCCGGATTTCTTTAAATACTTTCAAGCAGCACAGCTAAGAATATTAGCAGCATGGATTAATGAGGAAGACAAACCATGGTTACAAATTGAAAAACACTGGATAGGACTTAATCACCCAGCAGCATTACTATGGTTCCCCAGTAAACGGGTTAGGGCAATGGCAACATTGCTACCCCCAACAGTGGCATACCCCTTAATGACATGGAATGCATTACGCCAACAAGTCTGTCCACAGAGAACATATTTCCGTAAAATGCATATACAAGGGGCACCGGGATTTCCATGGGAAGAGGGAGATACAATATATAAGCAATGGAGACAGAGAGGGTTGAAACAATTGGATCAAATATGGGAAGAGGGGACAATACGCTCATACAATGAGCTGCAAGATGAATATAATCTCCCAGCACATCACCTGTTATACTACACTAGAATTAGAGACTATATTCTTCGAAAAGCCAAAGGGGAGCTACAAAAGGAGGAAACAGAATTAGAACGGGCCATGGGAGGGAATAGTCGTAAAAGGTGTGTGTCAAGAATATACGGGGCACTACTCTCATATAAAACCCCAATTCAGCAATACATACAGAAATGGGAACAAGATATAGGGGCTACACATGAATTGAAGAGTTGGGAAAAGGCGATAGGCTTTCTATTAAAGGGATCAGTAAGTAGTTCCATGATAGAAAATGGATATAAGATCCTATACCGATGGTATTATACCCCACATAAAGTAGCGAAAATGTTTCCAGGCTCTTCGAATCAATGTTGGAGGGGATGTCAGGTGAGGGGGGATATGAAACATATATGGTGGTCATGCCCAAAGATACAATCGTATTGGCAGGAATGTCTTAAGTTATTGAAACAGATATTGGGTAAAGAATATCCACAAACACTGGACTACTGCTTGTTGCAATTTCGCCCTCCCGGACTTCTGACACCTCTTCACCGTTTGGCTTCCATGTTTTTAGGAGCGGCAAAGATTGCACTGGTGGCCGCCTGGAAGCAATCGCTGGCACCACCAATTGTCCAAGTTTTACATAAAATGGACTATATGTATCAAATGGCAAAGCTTACAGGGATGAAGAACAATCAGCTGCCCCAATTTACCAAAATATGGGACAAATATAAGCTTTGGAGATCCCAAGCGGGAATTGACTTAGATGCTCCGCAATTGATAATACCACGGAGGTGACATCACTTGGCAAACTCGGTCCTTTTTATGGGCCCGAAGTATGGAGTATAAAAGCAGAGACACCACAGAGATCCATAGAAATATGAAGAGACTAGGGGGGGAGGGAGGGGAGGAGGGAAGGGAATGGGGATGTTTATAGGATGTATAAAGGGATGTCAAAGTTTGTACTTCTAAGTTGTTTATACACAAAAATAAAGTTAAAAAAAAGAATGGTTCAGGCTTGTATAGGCCAAAGCCAGCAAAGGTGAGATCTCAGGTAAATACCCCTACAAAAGGCATTATAACATCCTCATTTTTGTTTTCCATTCTTTTATTTATTTATTTATTTATTTATTTGTAGCATTTGTATCCCGCATTTCCCCACCAATTTGCAGGCTCAATGTGGCTTACATTTGCCGTAATGGCGGTTGCCATTTCCGGGTAACAGAATTACAAATGGTATTGCGTTCAGGTGCATACATATATGGTAACATGCATGGAACATAGCATACATGGAACAGATCATGGTATAGATATATATCATGTGCATGTATACATGGTAAGGAAGAATATATTAAGGTAATGCACGAAGGTTCCTGAGTAATAAATTGTATTGTAGCATATATTAGGTCATCGACTATGGAGAGATCCTATTCTACATAAAGATTAAAGTGGTAGTGCTTGTTCATTAATGGCAAAGAGGTTAACCAATTCAGTGAAAGATTTCAGTTATGTCTAGGTCATGTAAAGTCTTATTATTTAGTCTTTAAGATGGATGTTTATGGTATGCCTTCTTGAACAGATCTGTTTTCAGTAGCCTTCGGAAGCTGGCTAGGTCTTGTGTTGTTTTTATGGCCTTCGGTAGTGCGTTCCATAGCTGCGTGCAAATGTATGAGAAACTGGTCGCGTATGTGGATTTATATTTTAGCCCTTTACAATTAGGTTAGTGGAGATTTAGGAATGTGCGTGCTGATCTTTTTGCGTTCCTGGTAGGCAAGTCTATAAGGTCTGACATATAGGCCGGGGCTTCCCCTTGAAAGATTTTGTGGCCCAGGGTGCAAACTTTGAACGCAATTCGTTCTTTTAGTGGGAGCCAGTGTAGTTTCTCTCTTAGAGGTTTGGCACTTTCGTATTTGCTTTCCCAAATATGAGTCTGGCTGCTGTATTTTGAGCGGTTTGAAGCTTCTTAATGATTTGTTCTTTGCATCCAGCATAAATTGCATTGCAGTAGTCTAGATGGCTTAGTACAATTGATTGTACTAGGCTGCGGAATACTTCCCTTGGGAAGAAAGGTTTGATCCTTTTAAGTTTCCACATTGAGTAGAACATTTTCTTTGCTATATTTTTCGCGTGATCTTCTAGTGTGAGATTTAGGTCAATTGTGACTCCCAATATTTTCAAGCTGTCTGGGGTATTTATGGTATTGGGTTTGTTTGTATTGTATTGTGAGGACAGGATGAGACATTGTGTTTTTTCTGCGTTTAGCTTTAGTTGGAATGCATCCGCCCATGAGTTCATTATTTGGAGGCTGTGTGTGATTTCGTTTGTGATTTTGGTTATATCTTGTTTGAACGGAATGTATATCGTGACATCATCTGCATAGATGTACGGGTTGAGTCCTTGGTTGGATAGCGATTTGGCTAATGGTGTCATTAGGTTAAAAAGAGTCAGCGAGAGCAGTGATCCTTGTGGTACTCCACATTCAGGTTTCCATGGTGTTGACATTTTTGAGTTTGATATCACTTGGTAGGTTCTTGCAGTTAAGAAGCCTTTGAACCATCTAAGTACGTTTCCTCCAATCCCGAAGTAGTCCAGGATGTTTGAGAGTATTTGGTGGCTGACCATATCGAGCACATTGTTTCCAGTTGCAATTAATTGTTTAAATTTGGTTATGAGAGTAGTTAGCACTGTTTCAGTGCTATAGTTGGATCGAAATCCTGACTGTGATTCATGCAGTATAGTGAATTTGTTTAGGTAGTTGGTAAGTTGTTTGGTTACCATACTTTCCATTAGTTTGACTACCAGGGGGATTGATGCTACTGGTCGATATTTGGTTGTGTCGTTTAGTTTTTTCTTTAAGTCTTTGGGTATAGGGGTAAGAAGTATATTTCCTTTGTCCTTGGGGAATAGTCCGTGTTGCAACATGTAATTCATGTGTGATGTAAGATCTGTTATGAAACGGGGGGAAAGCTTTATTAGGTTACTGGGACAAATATCCAATTTGGAGTGGGTTTTGGAGAATTTGTTGATTGCTTGAGTGATGATTTCTTTGGTTAACAGATCGAAGTTAGTCCAGGTTCGATCTGCTGGGTATTCACCGGTAGTTGGGTCCAAGCATTCCATGAATTTTTCATGATCAGTGGCATTGAGTGGTAACGTGGATCGTAATTTTATGATTTTCTCATTGAAGTATTTGGCAAGGTTATCTGCTGATGGGATGTCTGTGCTAGTTGTGGTCACCGGTGTGATGTCTATTAATTTGTTCACAAGTTGGTAGAGTTTATGTGCGTCTTTGTAGTCTGGCCCTATTTTGGTTTTGTAGTATGTTCTTTTGGTTTGTCTTATTGAGTATTTGTATTTTCTTTGCTGTTGTTTCCATGCGTTAAGTGTATATTCGTCTTTCATTTTTTTCCATGCTCGTTCGAGTCTCCTAGTATGTGTTTTTAGTGATTTGAGCTTAGAAGTACTTCACCCCCCAAAACAGTACACTCCCTGGGGTTTTTACAGCCCAAATATATCTCTGCATTTTTTAGCATTAAAACTTATTTGTTTCACGTTTTGCTAGATCCCTCCTCTTCTGGGGTATCTACCCTGTTGCAGGTTTTCGTAGTATCCACAATGAGGCAAACCTTACCAGACAACCTTTCAGCAAAACTGCTTACAATAATTTTAAAAAGAAATGAACCAAAACACAATCCCTGTGATATACCACTGGTAATGCCCTTCCACTCAACCAGTTTCTAACTCTGACAGTTGCTTTAGGGCCCGTACTAAGGGAGCGCAGTTTATTTATAAGATGCCTATGTGGAACCTTTCTGAAATTGAAGTACACCATGGGGCTCATTTTCAAAAGAGAAAAATGTTTAAAAAGTGGCATAAATAGGCATTTGCTTGCCAAAATGTTCAAATCGCTATTTTCAAAATCAGCAGTGAGTTCAAATCACAAGGGAGTGTGTTGGGGGCGGGATTTCGGTGTTCCTAAGACTTGGACGTTATTTGGCCATAATGGAACAGAACAAAAACATCCTGGGCTACCATTTAAATCTTTTGGTCCAGACTTGTTTTGATCATGACTAAGTCATAAAAAGGTGCCCTAAATGACCAGATGATCACTGGAGGGATTAAGTCATGACCCCCACCCCCTAAAGATGTGAAACAAACAGTACATACCAGCCTCTGTGATAGCCTCAGATGTTATAGCCAGTCTATTAGAGCAGCAAGCAGGTCCCTGGAGTAGCCTAGTGGTCGGTGCAGTGCACTGTAGAGAAGGGGAGCCAGGCCAATAATCCACTCTAACTGTTAACACTTGTGGTGGAAAGTGTGAGCCCACCAAAAACCTACTGTACTCACATATAGGTGACACTTGCAGCCATAAGGGCTATAGTAGTGGTGTATAGTTGGGTTCTGTAGGTTTTTGTGGGGCTCACCATACCGTATAAGGGATGAATCATGAAATGTGAACCAGGGACCTTTTTATATGAAGTCCACTGCAGTGCCCCCAAAGATGCCCTTCTGCTCTGCTGGGATGTCTTTGTGGCCAGTCTGCTAAGAAGCTGGGGCCTCCTATATCCCAATTGCTTGATTTTGTGTGTTTTTTACTTGGACTTTTTCCCCCCCAAAATAGTCCAAAAAGATAAACACACTGAGTACATTAACATCTAGAAAAAGGCCATTATCAAAACAAAAAGTTAAACATTTTTCTTTTGTAAAAATCTTTATATTTGTCATTTGATTTTAGACGTTTTGAGCAAAACGTCCAAGTCAGATTTAAATGTCATATTGAAAATGCCCCACCATGTCTAGCACTCCTTAATCTAACTCTCTGGTCTCTCAGTCAAAGAAATGAATCAGATTCACCTATCTCTAGTAAAACCATGTTGCCTCAGTTCCTGCAATCCGTTGGATTCTAGAAACCACAGTAGAAACCACGCTTTTAGAAGTGTTTCCATTAATTTATTCACAATAAAGTTCTATACTTCCCAACCTCCTCTTTACTTCCACTTTTATGGAGAGGGACCACATCCACCCTTCTCCAGTCCAGGCCACTTCCAACTCTTACAAAAATTTGAAAAGGTTGCCAGAACTTCCCTAAGGTCCTTTAGTACTCTTAGATGTATCCCATCTGGCTCCATCACATTGTTTATCTTTAGCTAGTTGCTTATGAACACAGTCTTCTGAAAATCATTCAAGGGAGGATCCAGGGAGCCTCCTTGTCACTACCCATATTTTATGTAGCACTTAAGTACATTTCATAATTCTTTGGGTTTAGCCAAAACCTAGAACTGGCAAAGATGCAGAAGTAACATCACACCTCCTGTTTGTATATGACTTGAAGCTCTACAGTTACAGCGAACAACACTGGCAGAACAACTCCATTTAGTAAAAAGCTTTTCAGATGACATCAGGATGACTTTGGGGCTGGATAAATGTGCTAAGGCAACATTTGTGGAGTGGAGGAGTAGCCTAGTGGTTAGAGCACCAGTCTTGCAATCCAGAGGTGGCAGGTTCAAATCCTGCTGCTGCTCCTTGTGATCTTGGAAATTCACCTAACCCTCCATTGCCTCAGGTACAAACTTAGATTGTGAGCCCTCCTGGGACAGAGAAATATCTAGTGTACCTGAATGTAATTCACCTTGCACTACTACTGAAAAAGGTGTGAGCAAAATCTAAATAAATAAATTCCTTGGTGGAAAATTGAGTAAAACTGAAACTGGTTTTACCCGGAATGGCCGGGCAACCATGTGGGTTTTGCCATCCTGCCCGTTTGTCCGGATTTGTGGGTGGGCAGGCAGGCTTCCTATCCTCCCTTCCTCTCCCCTCTTTTACCTTAGTGTGGTACCTGGTGTGGTACCCCTTTTTCCTGCCCGGCGCATCTGCAGACTTTCTCTCAGCGCCGATTCAAAATGGCTGCCAAGAGTTCAAGCAGCAGCCTCACAAGACTTCCGCAGAAGTTAGGTTAGGGCTCTTCAGCTTGGAAAAGAGACGGTTGAGGGAAGATATGATTGAGGTCTACAAAATCCTGAGTGGTGTAGAAGTAAATCAATTTTTTACTCGTTCCAAAAGTACAAACACTAGGGGACACTCAAGGAAGTTACATGGAAATACTTTAAAAACAAATGGGAGGAAATATTTTTGGACTCAACAAATAGTTAAGCTCTGGAACTCTTTGCCGGATGAGGTGGTAACAGCGGTTAGCGTATGTGGATTTAAAAAAGGTTTGGACAAATTCCTGGAGGAAAAGTCCATAGTCTGCTATTGCGACAAACATTGGAAGCAACTGCTTGCCCTTGGTTTTGTAGCATGCAGTGTTGTCACGATTTGGGTTTCTCCCAGGTACTTGTGACCTGGCTTGTCCCACTGTTTGAAAAACTGAATATTTGGCTAGATGGACCATTTTTAGTCTGACCCAGTATGGCTACTCTTATGTTCAAAGAGGATTACAGGCAATGGTGTGCTGGAGCCGGCTCGCAAGACCCGGTTGTTAAATTTTTAAAGCTTTTGCGAGCCGGTTGTTCCGGCAGGCGAGCCGGCTCCCAGGGGTGGCACAACCCGGCGGTAAGTGAGGTAAGCATAGCAGGAGAGTGCCACAAGCCATGCTTACCTCACCTCCCACCGCTCTGGGGATTTAAATCGTTGATTTACCTTCGTCGTTGTCGTCGTCACAGCAGCCGCAGTTGGAAATCCCTCCCTTCCCGAACATTGCTGGACTGAATGCGTTACTCTCCCTTCCCTACTCGAAGCGTTCTAGTATCTCTCTCCCCTTCTTCTCCCCCCCCCCCCGCTCTCTCCCTTCAGATCTGTCCTAGTACTGTGTTGTTACAGCCCTTCCAGCGGGGGGGGGGGGGGGGGGGGGGCTCTGCCGGATGCACCCTCCCTCCCACGCACTTCCTGCTGCCAAGAAGGGGGCGGTTCTTCCAACTTCCGGCTGGATTCACAACAGCACGAGGCTCTGCACCTGCCGTTTCTACTTCTTGCTCACAGTGGCTGCACTGGGAAAGATCCACAAGACTAGGACAGGTTTGAGGTGAGGGAGTGGGGGGGGGGGGGAAGAGTGCATGAAGGGACAAAGCAGAACGGGGGAGGGGAGAAGAAGAGAGAAAGGGAGATTGATCCTGCAACATGTTGGGCAGGGGCAGTCCAGCAACGGAACGAGAACAGGCTTGAGAGAAGGGAGCGGATTGGGGGGGGGGGGGGAATGGATAAAGCTGGACATGGAAGGAGTGAGGGGGGATGCTGGAATATGTGGGGCAAGGGAGGGAGAAGAAAGATGGCACACAGTCGTGGGTTGGGATATGCATTGCTGGACACCAGGAAGAAGGGAATAGGGAGGGGGGCAAGAAGGGGCAATGTTGGATGGGGAAGGAGGAGAGAAAGACAGACAGAGAAGGGAAATGTAGGAATACATGGGAAAGGGGAGGGAGAAGAAAAATCACAGACCTTCTTGGTTTGAGAAAGGGGATATGCTGGACTCTGGGGGGGGGGGGGGAAAGAATAGGGAAATTGGGCTTAGAGGGCTCAAGTGTAGAGGCACCTAAAGCTTGCTGCACTGGATTGCCCCTTCACAGCTGCCACCATGTCCACCCCACCCCGGCATCTAGGATACAAGCATCTAACACCTCCTTCCCTCCCCCATTCCACCCTCTACCCAAACGGGATAGCGGGTGGAAGGAAACATTGGGGAAATGCTAGTGAGGAGGCGGGTAGACGCTAGAGAGAGGTGAATGGAAGGAGAGATTGGTGGAAGATGCTGGAGAGGAGGCCTTGTGAAAAGAGACATCAGGAGAAGATGCTGGAGGCCAAGTGGAAGAGGAGATCAGGGGGAGACACTGGATATGGTGGAAAAGTAGATGGAGGATATACTGGCCACAGAAGAAGGTGGAAGGGGAGATCCTGGAAATGGAGTAACATGGGAAACTGGGGGGGCATGTTGGACATAGTGGAGATGGGGGGACGTACTGAACATGGAGGTAGGTGACAGGGAAGATCAGGGTGAGATAACGTCTTGGGGGCAGGGAAGACAGGAGAGATGCCTGATGTGGTTGAAGAAGAAGGGAAAAGAGGAGAGATGTTTGATGAGGGTGGGGAAGGAGAGCTAGATAGAAACAGTAGAAAGAGGGAGCTTGAAGACTGGAGGATGAGAAGGAGACATTTAATTTAAGAGGCAGAAAATAAATTGGAGAAAGCTGAGTATGAAAAAATCAATGAGGAAATGAAGAAGATAGGAATACAGAAAAGAAATGGCAAATGAGACTCTGGACAGACAGCACACTAGGAGGATAGAAGAAAGAAGAATCAGAACTAGGAACAATACGATTAGGGGGAAAAAACACTAGACCCAAAAAAGGTAGAAAAATAATGTTATTTTTGATTTAATGAATGAACTTGTCAGTTTTGGTAATTGGTATCTGCTTTCTTAGTATGTTGCACATTACAGGTGCAAACACGTCTCTATTTCTCTGGTGTTGTGCTGCATGCAGAATCTGGCTTTTTGAAGTTTCACATTAATTTTGTCTACATATTTTTACTTTTAGTTTGTGGTCACATTCTATATTTAGATAAGGTCTATTTGTGTTCTGTATGTGTGACTGAGGTTAATTATTCTGATATAGTATTCCAGCTTGTTCAGTTATCCCAATAAGGATGAGTCCCAGTGGTGTGCAGGAGCCGGCTCGCAAGAGCCGGTTGTTAAATTTTTAAAGCTCTTGCGAGCCGGTTGTTCCGGCAGGCGAGCCGGCTCCCAGGGGCGGCGCAACCCGGCGGTAAGTGAGGTAAGCATGGCAGGAGGGTGCCACAAGCCATGCTTACCTCACCTCCCGCCACTCTGGGGGGGGGGGGGGGGGTTTAAATCGTTGATTTACTTCTGTCGCAGCAGCCGCAGTGAAAGCCTGTCTCTAGTCTTCCCTTCGTTCCCGTCAGTTTCCCGCCTTCTTCTGACGTCATTTCCTCTTTCCGTGAGGGCGGGACACTGATAGGAAACGAAGGGAAGGCTAGAGACGGGCTTTCACTGCGTCTGCTGCGATGGAGGTAAATCAACAATTTAAACCCCTCAGGATGGCAGGAGCAAAAAGAGGGATGTTGGGGGGGAGAAGAGGGTGGGCAGGTGGACATTGGAGTGGGAGGGCAGGGGAGAGAGGAGCATCGAAGCCATCGATGGAGATGGATGGGAAGGCAGGGCCCAGGGAGAGAGGAGAAATTACTGGACATGGAGGGGAGGGGAGGGCAGGGGAGAGAGGACAGCTGCTAGATATGGATGGATAGAGGGGGGCAGGGGAGAGAGGAGAATCGCTGGGTGGGTATGGATGGCTGGAGGGGGGGCAGGGGAGAGAAGAGAATCGCTGGTTGGGTATGGATGGCTAGAGGGGGGCAGGGGAGAGAAGAGAATCGCTGGGTGGGTATGGATGGCTGGAGAGGGGGCAGGAGAGAAAAGGGAATCGCTGGGTGGGTATGGATGGCTGGAGGGGGGCAGGGGAGAGAAGAGAATCGCTGGGTATGGATGGATAGAGGGGGCAGGGGAGAGAAGAGAATCGCTGGGTATGGATGGATAGAGTGGGCAGGGGAGAGAAGAGAATCGCTGGGTATGGATGGATGGAGGGAGGCAGGGGAGAGGAGAGTTGCTGGACATGGGTGGATGGAGGGGAGGGGAGAGTAGGGTTGCTGGACATGTATGGAGGAGAAGGAAGGGAGAAAGAAGAAATGCTGAACATGGATGGATTGAGCCCTGATCCTCAAGGTGGACCCAAGCATCAGGTAACTCTGATTCGGTTTATTCTTTCCAATGTGCATCATCTTGCATTTGTCCACATTAAATTTCATCTGCCATTTGGATGCCCAGTCTTCCAATTTCCTAAGGCAGGGGTAGGCAACTCCGGTCCTCGAGAGCCGCAGGCAGGTAAGGTTTTCAGGATATCCACAATGAATATGCAGGAGATAGATTTGCAAACCATGGAGGCAGTGCTTGCCTACCCCTGTCCTAAGGTATTCCTGCAATATTTCACTGTCCAGATGTGTTTTAACAACCTTGAATAGTTTTGTATCATCTGAAAATTTGATCACCTCACTCGTCCCGATTTCCATATCATTTATAAATATGTTAAATAGTACCGGTCCCAGTACAGATCCCTGCAGCACTCCACTGTTCACCCTCCATTGAGAGAAATTACTATTTAACCCTACTCTCTCTTTTCTGTCCAATTACCAATTCTTAATCCACACCAGAACCTTGCCTCCTATCCCATGAATCTTTAATTTTCTCAGGAGTCTCTCATGAGGAACATTGTCAAAAGCTTTCTGAAAATCAGATACATCAACCAGCTCACCTTTATCCACATCTTTATTCACGCCTTCAAAGAAATGAAGCAAATTGGTGAGGCAAGACTTCCCTCGGATGAACCCATGATGACTCTGTGCCATTAAATCATGTTTGTCTACGTGTTCTTTAAATTTATTCTTTATAATAGTTTCTACTATTTTGCCCTGGCACTGACGTCAGGCTTATCGGTCTATAATTTCCCAGATCACCCCTAGAACCCTTTTTATGTTTCAACAATTTCTATTGATGACACAACAGACAAAACAACCAGTCAGAGCAGTATACAATTGCTTTAAACCCCCATAGTGCATATCAGACAAATTACTGCATTAGTCATCAAACACATCTACAGGAATTTCCTCCCCCACCATCCCCACTGCCTCCCCCAGCAACCTCCCACCCTCCCCTCCCTCCATCTTAATGTTCAACAGTTTTTATTGATGACAAATTCAATACAAACTATACACTTCATAACGTAACAACTGGGGGTCATGTGATGCCTGCTTTCTGATTGGCAGCAAGAGCAGAGAGATTCCCCGCAAAAATCAGCTTTAATAACAGTTTAGTCAGCACCCTGAAAGACCTTACATACTCCCTACTGGTTTGTGAGCTGCGAGAAAGCAGCGAAGCAGAAAGCGGTGCGTGAGGGTGGAAGGTATGCCCACGAGGAGCCAGGGAGGCCTGAAAAACAAAAGCGCTCCAGCGATGAAGGCTAACAAGATGGCGTCGGCCACAGATTCCCCAACTGCAAGTGAGAAATTGGCGGGGGACTTGGCGAGAGAGATATCGATGACTGTAACCACGGCGCTGGAAGATAGATTGAATAAAATTCAATCAGCAGTTGATGAAATAAATGAGAAATTTGACACGTAGACTCGCAGACTAGCAGAAGTGGAGCAGTGCATGCTAGTGCAAGAGGAAACAACGCATGGTATGGCGGCACAAATCAAAGAGCTCCAAAAAGAAGCAGCAGCCCTAAAAGAGAGGGTAGAAGAGCAAGAAAACAGAAACCGCCGCAATAACCTGCGAGTCATAGGACTGCCAGAGTCTGTGCAGGACAGAGAGCTATATAAGGTTTTTGGTTCGTGGTTGCCATTACAATTGGGCATTGAGGGAGACACAAGCATATGGCAGTGTGACCGCACGCACCGCATTGGGGCTCGGAGAGAGGGGGAAAGCAAGCCCCGCACAGCAATAGCGCACTATCTAAACTGGAGGGAAAAAGAATTGTTGCTGAAATTAAGCCGCTCCAGGCGAGAGCCGTTAGAATATGACGGTCATAAAATATTGTTATTTAATGATTACTCCATGGTGGTAGCGCAGCTAAGGCAAGCCATGGCCCCAACATGCACCTCATTGCACAGAAAAGGACTCAGATTCTCGCTACTATATCCAGCAAAATTAAGTGTGTGGCATGGAGGAAAATCTCTAATGTTCTCGGAGTTGGCAGAGGCCAGGGCTTTCCTTGACAACTTAAACAGAGAAGAACCTAGGGAGAGTAATAAGTGATCGCACTAATAGCAGCGTTTGGAGGACTTTAAGAAAAGACACAGACTAAAGGAATAAGGATCTTAAGTATACACTAATAAAACGAGTCCAAGAGAGCAAAGTAGTGGCGGTTGGAAGTACTGTGATGGGAGAGCTGCCGCGCAGAAGAGTTTGGAGAGCGTGTAAAGAACAGGCTGAAGAGGTCATGGTACAAGGACATAATGAAACACTAGCTTATTTCAAGGACTCCATGTTCTTTTTGAATGGTTTAATCTGTAGCGGGTGATTTACTTAATGGGCAGGGGGTGAAACTGTGGGCAGGGAAGATGAGGGATACTCAGTTCTGTTTTCTTGCTGTATGGATGGGCGAAGGGGAAGGATGGTGTGTTGGTTAGTTAAAAAGGGATGGATCTTTGGGACAGAGGGGGGAGGGTTGGGTAGGAGGGTAGGATGGGTCTGTGTTGGTGGGGGGAGGGGTGGATATATGGGGGGAAGGGAGGGGGGAGGTCAATAGGGGGATGCTTGTGGGGAGGGGAAAGGGTTTGAGTGCCTGTATGGGATAGAATGGCGTTGTTATATACAAGGGGCTGCTGCATAGGTGAAAAACAAAACTGGCAAGCTTGGCTGGGAGGCTTGCTGGACTGTAAGAGAGAGACATATGATCAATACTGATAGCCAATATAGCAATGGTTAACTTAAAACTTATATCTCTTAACGTGAATGGAATACACTCCCCGGTTTAGCGCACTAAAATACTGTCATGGCTGAGAAAAGAAGGGGCCGATATTGCTTTCCTGCAGGAAACACACTTGTCCAATACTGAACATGTAAAACGAGAGGATGGGTGGGAGAGGTAGTTTACTCATCATTTAATAGCAGGAAAAGGGGAGTAGCAATACTAATACATAAACAGCTTCCATAAAATGCTTCAAGATAAGGATGGCAGATATGTTATAGTTATGGGAGAGCTATGGGGCAGAAAGTTAGGCTTCTGTAATATCTATGGCCCTAATGTTTACCATCACAAATTTTTTTCGGATATAGTGGTAAACATGGCTCCATATCCAGATTACCAACTGGTCCTGGGAGGAGACTTAAACACATATGCAGACTCAACTATTGACTGCAAACCAGCTAAAACTAGAAGTAAGGGAATGGAGAATAGGGGTATTAATTTTCTGATAAACAAGTTAGGGACAGTGGACATTTGGAGACTCCTACATCCACATGACACAGAGTTCACGTTTTTTTCTGCTCCACAACATGTACTCTAGAATAGACTACTTCCTCATCTCGCAGTCCCTAGTCTCGGTAGCAAAAGCAGTACACATAGTGGATAACACCTTGTCTGACCATTCGGCTATCTCCTTAGCTATATCGTACACAGCGGGCGCATCAAAGAAGGTGTGGAAATTCTCATCTTCGCTGTACAATGATATTGACTTCAGAACCTATTTAAGAGAGAAGTGGGGAGATTACCAGAGGCATAACGAGACCCCGGAGGTGAATCCAGTTATATACTGGAAAGCAGCCAAGGTAGTGTTAAGGGGCTATATTTTGGCATATACAGCAAGTAGGAAGAAAAAGACAGAGGCTGAGTTGTTACGACTATCCCTTGAGTATCAGAGGGTAAGACAGCAAAACGTGGGTAGCCTAGATAAGTCGGTAAAGGAAAGCATGATGAGGTTACGAAGACAAATTGTTCATCTGCTCAATATTCGGGCTGATCGGGACATATATTTCCAAAGATTTAAACTGTTTAAATGGGGGAATAAAGCTGGAAGGCGACCATAGAAAAAGAGACAGTTGGTTACATCGATAAAAGATAGCTCAGGACGGATTTACCGGCAGGAGGCCCAAATTCAACAACAATTTGGGTCCATGTCTGCCATTTCCATTCCTTCTGCTGGTGACTTGGGCTCCGGCTCCTCGGGCCTCTGGACTTCTCTCTTCGGTCTGAACCGTCCCCGCCTTCCCATGGCTCCAACGTCCTCCTCGACCGTCTGATGGGATGTAGCCTGCAACACAAGAGAAATATCCAAGTGCGGACTGCCTGTTTCCCTGGTCCTACACTTGCGCTACTTCTTGGAACTCGTACCAGAATTCACACCAAACAAGCCTTTCTATCCTTTACATGAACTGCTCTTCTCAGCTTACTGGATCCTCCCTTGCCTCCCCCCTAGGTACCCTTTACCTGGGTAGGCAAGTAATGCGCCTTTGTCAGCGTTGGCCCCCTCGACGGGCTTCAGGAACCTCCTGGACACCACCACCTCGATCTGGCTACTCAACTGGTCTGGTCTGGAACTCCCTCCGCTTTCTCGAGGCCTCTTCTCCTCCACGTGGAAGTTCACTGTGATCCCACCACTGCCACCAATTGTGAAGCTCCCGGCCACTGGGTGATTCTGAAATGCAGCCCTCTGCTGGCCAGGGTCTCACTTGCCAGTCTCTTCAGAATTCCCTTGGCTCCCAAGCCAAGCTACATACTGCAATTGACCAGGCCAACTGCTCAACCACGGCCAGTTTCAACCAAAGCAGTTCACAACACTTGTGGTAGATTCCTGGTAACTCCAACAAAGACAGCACAGAAGCACACAGTTCAAAACCAAAGGTTTTCCTTTATCTTCCCCTCCTCAGAATATTTTTGAACTAAGCCCTCTTGAGGCTCCCTGGAACTTGGCTTCAGGACAATCTGTAAAGACCCGTGCCCTTCCTGCTCTCCACGCGGCCTCACTGGCCCCGGGCTCTTGAGCAGGACTCCAGCTTCTTCCCCTCCTCAGGGTATTCTTGAACCAAGCCCTCTTGAGGCTCCCTGGCACTTGGCTTCAGAGCAATCTGTAAAGACACAAGCCCTTCCTGCTTTCTACCCGGCCTCACTGTCTCCGGGCTCCTGAGCAGGTCTCCAGCTTGTCTTTTCTTAGTCCCTTGCAAGCACCCACCTCTAGATCTGGGGCTCCTGCCTCACTCAGGGCGACTGGGAAGGACAGGTCCTATACCACGAGCACCCCCTAGCCGTCCCTTCTGGTCACTACAATGGTCTATCCTCTTTGGCTCCCTCTAGTGGCCAGATCAGGGCATTTTCATGTTTCTGGTAGGAGAGCGCCATCTAGCAGCCTCCTCAGGGTAGGGCAACCACTGTGTTTATCACAATATGGACGAGTCAGCATGTGGACGTTGTAAGCATAGACGTCCCTGATGTGCATGAATGGTTGTCATGCGTGCGGGCCCTTATTTCAATGATGTGTGCGAAGCTTTGCTTATATAGATCAGTATGAAGAATGCGAACCGCTTCAGATATACACAATATGCATATAGCTGCATGTTCCGTATGTACAGTGCATGTAATTCCAGACATCCAGATACGGGAAATATGAGGAACATTCGGTGGGCCTGCATGATCCTTTGGCAGTTCTGTGAGAAACACGTCCTTGATTCCTGTATTTTACGCTTCTCATATTTCCCTTACCTGGATGTCCGGAACTGCATGCACTGTACTTGCGGAACAACTAGGTACATTCTTTTTACTATACTTTGTTCGCCCCAGATTTGGCCATTTTCAACTGTGATAATCGAATGTGTAAGGACGTCCATACTATTTTTCAATTATACCTACCTGATTTTGCCCGACTTTGCGAGGGCGTCCTAATTCATACTTGACGACCTTTCGATTATGCCCCTCTTAGTGTCCTAACCTTTGCAGCTGATCCATACTGACCCTTTTAGTTTCTTTTTAACCATTTTCCGCATTTTTATTGTAGTCGCCCTTTTGAAAATTAAATGCAGCTACAGTAGATTTCCTTTGCGGGTTCATCCCTGATAGTAGCTCAAACTTGATCATGTTATGATCACTGTTTCCCAACACTGCCACCTCTTGCACTATGCCCTGTATGACACCAAGGATCAGATTCAAAATGGCTCTCCCTCTTGTCCTTGGACCAGCTGCTCCAAGAAGCAGTCCTTTATTACATCTAGAAATTTTATCTCCCTGGCACTCCCTGATGTAACATTTATCCAGTCAGTATCGGGGTAATTGAAATCACCCATTATTATAGCATTGCCCAATTTGCCAGCTTTCCTAATTTCTGTAAACATTTCTTCTTCTGTCCCAGCAGACGGTACTACAGCCCTACTTCCCTTCACACATGGAATTTCTGTCCATAATAATTTCACACTGCTATCTGTGTCATGTGGAATGTTTATTTTATTTGACTCAATTCCCTCTTTTATAGCATCTTATTTTTTAGGCTTCCAACATTGGTATACAGGCACTTCAAATTGTGGTTTTTCCTTTGATCTACAAGCTGCTTAGAAGTTGAAGGGAATAATGTGCATTCTTTATCCTGCTCTATCATAAAGCACACCTGGCTTACTTTCAGCATTGTTGAAATGTCTCTACTGGGATTCCCTAAATATCCTGTTTCAATAGTATCCTTCAAGGATACTCCACACCGAACCATGCGCTTCTGGGAGACTGTTGGCTCCCCCCCCCCCCCCCCCCATTCTAGTTTAAAAGCTGCTCTATCTCCTTTTTAAAAGTTAGTTCCAGCAGCCTGGTTCCATCCCAGTTAAGGTGGAGCCTTTTTGGTCCTGCATGTGGAATGGGTAGCATCTCTGAAAATGCGACCCTGGAGGATCTGGACTTTAGCTTTCTACCTAAGAGGCTAAATTTGGCTTCCAGAATCTCCCTCCCACATTTTCCTATGTCATTGGTACCCACATCTGTACCAAGACAGCTGGCTCCTCCCCAGTACTATCTAAGATCCTGTCTTGGTGACGCGTGAGGGCCACCACCTTCTCATCAGGCAAGCAAGTCACCAGGTGATCCTCACGTCCACCAGCCACCCAGCTATCTATATGCCTAATGATCGAATCACCAACTTCAACAGCTATCCTAACTCTTCCCTCCTGGGCAGACGTTCTTGGAGACATATCGGTGTGAGAGGATAGTACATCCCCTGGTGGGCAGGTCCTGGCTACAGGAGTACTTTCTATTTCACCAGGGTGATGGTCTCCTTCTAAACCAGGTCCTATAGTGCCTGCTAGAGGCTATCTGTTAATGCTGTGGTACAAAGTCCAAGTTTTAAAACTAGGGAGAAAAGAGTGTGGAGATTAGTTGATAAAGTTTGCTTTTTTTGTTTTTTTTCTGCCTATCATAAACTACAATTCCTCTTTTTAAACCCCAACCTTTAAGTTCCCAAAGTACAAGGCAAAATAATGTTCACTTACCAGAGAAATGTCATCTTCTCTCAGAATTTCTCAGAAAGAAAGTTCAGTGGGACCTTTCTTCTTTATTTAGTTTTGAATCTAAGAGGCTGCTTCAAACAGACCCCTTCAAGCTAACTCATTAATTAGATTGCCCTTAATAACCTCTGCAAATAGTCCACTTCCTCACACCTTAATTAACACCTAATTCAGATCAGTAACAGTGCTACCTCTCCAGCAACCAAAGAACATAACTGTCTTTTAGAACAAGATTTGAGCCTTCCTTATCCTTTTAAAGTTCATTGGCTGTTAAGCTTCTACCTCTAGAAAAAGTTTGTTTAATTTTAGATTAAAACAATGGGAAAAGGGAGGAAGTGACATCATGAACACTGATGGCTGCTTGAGTCCATAGCTCCGTGGCACCCCCGATATTAATTGGCGACATTGGCATCCTTTTGCTTTTAATTTGGAATAAAAACCTGACCGAGCAGTACCTACCACTTCCTGGATCAACTCGGTTGACTGGTTAGCTGATATGTCGGCAGTTCGTAAGGAGAATTCGCGGCAGCCTGGCAGGCCGGCGGGCAAGGTCCCGAGGTGCCATGTTTCCAACAAGCGCATTTCGTGCTCTGACTCTGATTTGGCGTTACCTACAACTGAGGAATCACTCTGGAATCACTTCTCATGGGTTGCCTAAGAGCTAACAGCCTGCCTTACTGAGATACGAAACGAGATAAAGGCTTCTAAGGAAGGAAGCTATTAGGGCTAAAAGAAACGCCTTCAGAAAATGGAAGAAGGAACCGTCTGAAAATAACAAGAAGCATAAGGAGTGTCAAAGCAAATGCAAGGCGCAGATAAAGATAGCATTAGAGGCAAAAAAAACATAGCAAAATTTTTTTCAGTATATTAAAAGCAGGAAGCCAGCAAAAGAATTGGTTGGGCCGCTGGATGACCGAGGGGTAAAAGGGGCGATCAAGGAAGATTGAATGAATTCTTTGCTTCGGTCTTCACCGAGGAAGATTTGGGTGGGATAACGGTGTCGGAAATGGTATTTCAAGCGGACGTGTCGGAGAAACTTACTGACTTCACGGTAAACCTGGAGGACATAATGGGGCAATTCAGCAAACTGAAGAGTAGCAAATCTCCTGGACCGGATGGTATTCATCCTAGAGTACTGATAGAACTAAAAAATGAGCTTGCGGAGCTACTGTTGGTGATATGCAATTTATCCTTAAAATCGAGTGTGGTACCGGAAGATTGGAGGGTGGCCAATGTAATGCCGATTTTTAAAAAAGGTTCCAGAGTAGATCCGGGAAATTATAGACCGGTGAGTCTGACGTCGGTGCTGGGGAAAATGGTAGAGGCTATTATAAAAAACAAAATTACAGAGCACATCCAAGGACATGGATTACTGAGACCAAGTCAACATGGCTTTTGTGTGGGGAAATCTTGCCTGACCAATTTACTTCAATTCTTTGAAGGAGTAAACAAACATGTGGGCAAAGGGGAGCCAGTTGATATTGTGTATCTGGATTTTCAAAAGGCGTTTGACAAGGTACCTCATGAAAGGCTACAGAGGAAATTGGAGGGTCATGGGATAGGAGGAAATGTCCTATTGTGGATTAAAAACTGGTTGAAGGTTAGGAAACAGAGAGTAGGGTTAAATGGGCAATATACACAATGGAGAAGGGTAGTTAGTGGGGTTCCTCAGGGGTCTGTGCTAGGACTGCTGCTTTTTAATATATTTATAAATGATTTAGAGATGGAAGTAACTAGCGAGGTAATTAAATTTGCTGATGACACAAAGTTGTTCAAAGTCATTAACTCGCGACAGGATTGTGAAAAATTACAGAAGGACCTTACGAGACTGGGAGACTGGGCAGCTAAATGGCAGATGACGTTTAATGTGAGCAAGTGCAAGGTGATGAATGTGGGAAAAAAGAACCCGAATTATAGCTACGTCATGCAAGGTTCCATGTTAGGAGTTACGGACCAAGAAAGGGATCTGGGTGTCGTCGTGGTCGTCGATAATACACTGAAACCTTCTGCTCAGTGTGGTGCTGCGGCTAGGAAAGCAAATAGAATGTTGGGTATTATTAGGAAAGGTATGGAAAACAGGTGTGAGTATATTATAATGACGTTGTATCACTCCATGGTGCGACCGCACCTTGAGTATTGTGTTCAATTCTGGTCGCTGTATCTCAAGAAAGATATAGTAGAATTGGAAAAGGTGCAGCGAAGGGCGACTAAAATGATAGCGGGGATGGGACGACTTCCCTATGAAGAAAGACTAAGGAGGCTAGGGCTTTTCAGCTTGGAGAAGAGACGGCTGAGGGGAGACATGATAGAGGTATATAAAATAATGAGTGGAGTGGAACAGGTGGATGTGAAGCGTCTGTTCACGCTTTCCAAAAATACTAGGACTAGGGGCATGCGATGAAACTACAGTGTAGTAAATTTAAAACAAATTGGAGAAAATATTTCTTCACCCAACTCATACTTAAATTCTGGAATTCGTTGCTGGAGAACGTGGTGAAGGCGGTTAGCTTGGCAGAGTTTAAAAAGGGGTTAGACGGTTTCCTAAAGGACAAGTCCATAAACCACTACTAAATGGACTTGGGAAAAATCCACATGTTATGATTGTAGTCATAACCCCTCTCAAACTTACCTTTTTCCTGGTGGTCAGCTTAGCTGGCTTCTGTTTCTTTTGTCTGTCCTTTCTGAGCTTGCTCTCTCTCTCTCTATGCTGGCAGCTTCCAGCAGCATGACTCTAATTGTTTTACTTTACTACAGTTGTGTGTGTGGACTGAGTTAGCTCTACCTCTCTTTGGGTGTACTGGCTTCAAGTGCTTCACGGTGCTGCATTGGTGTGGGTTGGGCTTCTATGGGTTTCAGTGTGCTCTCTGTGTTTCAGTGTGCTGCCTGGGTCTAGGGAGTGTGACATCATCAGGGAGGGCCTTGACAAGGAAGTGGTGTTCAGTGTTGCCAGGTGGGCGGTTTTACCGCCCAATTGGGCGGTTTTCCGCTACCCGCCGCGGGAAATTTTTGTCCGCGGCGGGTCGCGGTTTTTTGGGCTTCTTTTTTTTCTTTTCCGCGGTTTTTCGGGCGGTTTTTTCGGCCGCGGGAGGCGGGGCTAGTGACGTTTGGGCGGGGTTAGTGATGTTTTGGGCGGGGCCGATGACGGGGGAGGCGGGGCCGATGACGGGGGAGGCGGGGCTGGTGGCGGGGAGGCGGGGCCGGTGACGGCGGGGGCGGGGTTGATGACGGCGGGGGCGGGGTGATGACGCGGGGGTGGGGGTGTCAGGGGCGGGGTTTGAGTTTGGGGGGGTTTTGGCCTGTTTTTACGCTAGATTGGGTGGGAAAAAAATTTTCCACCTGGCAACACTGGTGGTGTTCTTTTCTTCAGGGCCTTTGCAAAGGTTGTGTTTGCTTTTGGTGGGGTGGTGCGTGTGCACTTCTGACTTTGTGTCTAGTTTCCCTGCTTGCTTTTGCTAAGGTCCAGGTTAGTGTTAGTGCAGTGTGCACTGGTGTCTGTGTGTTTAGCTTTCCTGCTTTTCCCTCTTGGTTTTGGAAGCATTGCTGTGTGTAGGGCTTTGGAAGCTCTGTTGCTGTTAGATGTACTTCAGGGTTTGGTGTTGTTAGGAACACTACAGATTTTGCTGTTAGAAGTACTTCTGGTGTTTGTGCTATTGGGAGCATTGCAGTCTTTGCTGTTGGTGTTTGGTGCTTGAGAAGCACGATTGGGTCTGGTGCTTAGGAAGCACTTTTGGCTTATGTGTTAGCTTCCCTGCTTTTTCCTTGTGGCTCCCCTGTCTTCCCTTTTAGTGCTAGGAGCTCTTCTGGTTGTTTGGTGCATAGGAGCACCTTAGTTAGTATAGAGTTGTAGAGCACTGCTTGTAGCTTGGTGCTTAGTAGCACCTGTGTTAGCTTTGTGTTTAGTTCCCTGCTCTGTTAGTTTTGGGCTTAGCAAGTCCCTTTGTTGAGCAGGGCTTAGGAGCTCCTGTTTAGTATAGGGCTTAGGAAGTCCTTTTGTCAGTTTACTGTTAGGAACACTCCTGCTGGTTTAGGGCTTGGGAGCACATAGATCAGTTTAGGTTTAGGAGTACTTCTGTTTCCAGTCCTGGTCCCTGTGTCATCCGGTATCCGGTAAGTCCTGCCGGCCACTCGAACCAAAGGGCTCAACCCTTGGGGGGGTAGTGGCCAAGCGCAGGTGAAGCTGTACGGACCAGTCCAGTGTGCTCCAGTCCAGTGTGTTCCGGTCCGGTGTGTGTTCCAGTCTGGTGCGCTCCAGTCCAGTGTGTTCCGGTCCGGTGTGTGTTCCAGTCCTGGGTCCTCCAGTCCGGGGGATTGCAGTCCAATGTTCCAGTCCTGTGTCCTCCAGTCCGGGGGATTCCAGTCCATGTGTTCCGGCTCGCTGGGCGGTGCCTGCAGTCCCTGCCGGTGCTGGTGTGCTTGCCCAGCGTTGGTTGGTGGGTTTTGCCTGCTGCTGTCGCTCCTCGTCAGCGGCCCAAGGGCTCACGTTTGCTCCAGAGCCCGGCCCCGCAGGCTCTGAACCTGAGAACCTGACACCACAATTCCAGGAATAACATGTATAGAATGTTTGTACATTTGGGAAGCTTGCCAGGTGCCCTTGGATTGGCCGCTGTTATGGACAGGATGCTGGGCTCGATGGACCCTTGGTCTTTTCCTAGTGTGGCATTACTTATGTACTTATGTAAATATTAGACCGCATGGATGTTCTCTGTGTTGATTTGCGGGAACTGGGTGGCCACGTGGAAGAGCTAGAGACACATGCAGAGACCCATGATGAGCTTTTAAGCGCGGCTGATGCCCGTCTTAAGAATTTAATTGCCTCATATTGTGACAAGGCAAGCCCCAGAGATTCCCCAGTGAAGCAGTTGAGCCCAGAACTACAGGTTCCAGAAGCCCTTGCAAGAATGAGTGAGGAGAGTAGTCCTAAAAAGATGGAATGGATTCCCAGTCCCAGCAGGGGGAGCAATGGCTCGAGGCAGGGTGAGCCTGTTACTCCCTTCCCCACTAGAGGGCGAGGGAAGGATGAAGCTCAGTTTCCCTGGCTTCACCATCAGTATATAATTCCCCCCAGCTGTGAGAAGGGGAGAGCAGATTTCCTGGAGACTCTCAGTCACCAGGAGGGAGGAGAGACGCAGGGAGAAAGAGATTCCATGGAGTATGTGGAGGAAGGAAGGAGTCTGCCACTAGAGCTGCCCAAGGGAGAGGAGCCAGCTACCACAGAATGGGAGAATTCAAAGGTTGCCCTGCCCAGCATTTGAAGGCAGTGGAGGAGGCCACATCGGGCGTGGTGCTAAGAGGTGGGAGAAACTGCCAACCCTGCTCCTTACAGGGTTCCCTCTGTGCTGTGAAAAGGCAGGTGATTTGTGGTATTGGTTTGATGTGCAAAGACTGTCCATGAAGATTTGATCTGAACTGTTGTGCTATATTGGAAGTGTGCTGAACTCTTACTAAACCCTTCTGAAGGAGGGGGAAGGGAAAGGTAATGCCCTATTAGAAGACCTGAGGTCTTGAGGAGCTGAGCATTTGCTGAGGGATTTTGGGACCGGGACTGCACCTTTTTTTCTTTTGATGATTATTTTATGAGGACTGTACCTTTTTCTTTTGAAGACTTTATTAAGAGGGCTGTACCTTTTGTTATGAAGAATTAATTATGATTTTTGGTATAAAATTGCCTTGACAATAAAATACTTTGGCCCTGAGTCCCAGTATCAGCAGTATTCTGTCCAGGAACCCTGGGAGCCCCGCAGGCTTGCTGGCACCACGCAAGAGGAGGAAGCGGACCCCCCCTTTACAATATGAAGAAATGCAGCATAAAATAGATGACTTGGAGAATCGAGGGTGGCGCAACAATTTACGCCTGCGTGGGGCCCCTGAATCGGGTGACAAAGAAGATGTGCCTGTGATTGCCAGGTTGATATGTGGGAAGTTTCTGACTCGGAGGACTTTGTGATAGAGCTCAGAGAGTACTAGGTAAACTGATTAATAACTGCCCCCGGGATATTATAATCTGCTTTGGTTCTTATGCAGTGAAGGATCAGGTGCTACATAGGGCCCGCCAGCTGAATAGTGTGGAATACAACGAGGGGAGAGTCACGGTTTTCCAAGATCTATCTCAATTTACCTTGAAACTAAGGAGTGCAATGAAACCTGCACTGGATGTACTGATCAAGAATAAAATTCCATACCGGTGGGCTTTCCCCTTTGCCCTTTGTTTCACAGCCGGAGGGAAGATGCATCGGCTGCGTTCTCTACCTGAAACTTGGAAGACCTTAAAAGAGTTGGGACTGACGACTGCTGAGGAACCTACGGTTGATACGAGTTCAGCTGCAAGAGCTAAACTCCAGCCGTGGAAGAGAGTTGTCAGCAAGCCTAAGAATACTTGAATAGCTGCTTGCTTTATTTACCCAGCTTAGTCTTTTGCTGTCTATACTTAAGCTCAGTGAATTAATTTGACATTTCTTTATGGATATTTGCCATTTGGGAAAGTGGCAGGTGAATGTTTAGGAGGGGTGACTGGTGTGTAAATGTGTTAATGGGGTTGGGGTAGGGTGCTTGAAACTTAAGGTGACTTTTGAAATGGTGTGGATGAGTAGGTTTGCGGGGAGGTGGATGGAGTATGGTTCGAGTGGTGCTGTGTTTGTGGGTGGCTCTTCCTTCTGTTTACCCAGACAGAGGTATTGGGGGGGCGGGGCTATTTGTCTGGTGGTTAGTTGGTTGGTGGGGGGGTTGAAGTTAGGGGATGGGGAGGGGTGTAGAGTGGGGGTTGGAGAGGGGGTGCTAGGGGGATATTTCTTTTTCTCTCTCTCTTCTCATTTTCCACTCCTATGCTTATTGTAATTGGCTTAGATACTGTTGCCTAAATGAGTATGGACTTAAAGTTTTTGGCATATAACGTTAAAGGTCTTAATTCTCCACAAAAGTGCCAGAAGATATTTAAGGAACTAAGTTCCCAAAAGGCGCATGTTATCTTTTTCCAGGAGACTCATTTAAAACGGGAACATGAGAGGCTCTTGGTCCATCATCATTACCCAAATGTCTTTTTTGCTTCTGGTGCTGACGCATTGAAGAAGCGGGGAGTTGCTATCCTACTACACTCATCTTTGCAGGTTCAAGTGCTGAAGGTATGGCGGGATCCTTTGGGTAGATTTTTATATTTGCAGGTCTTATTAAATAATTTTGCCTTTTCCTTGGTAGCAGTCTACGTGCACAATGAGTCACAGGGGGAATTGTTTACAAAGCTAGGTAAAGTTGTTCAAGCTGATCCCTATGGTAAATTGGTTTTAGAAGGTGATTTTAATGCCTCCTTCGACCCGACTTTGGATAAGTCTGGAGGACTGTCGAAGCTTGATGTTATAAATTCTAAGGCACTGGGTGATTTGGCTAGGACGTTAGCAGTATGCGACGTGTGGAGACTACATTACCCAAAGGTTAGGGACTATTCCTTTTACTCACACTCACATAATTCTTATTCCCGCATTGACTATGTGTTAATGAATGTGTCTTTAGCTCAGGGTAGATGTCTTTCTGGAATTAGCCCCATTACTATTTCAGACCATTCCCCGGTTTGGGTTCAGCTATTGTCCTTTTGTGAGGAAGACCGAGATAGCAGATGGACTTTGAATGTCTCCCTATTGAGAGAGGACAAGGTTGTGGCCCACTATCGTACACTCCTAAAGGAATACTTGGATGCAAACTTGGCCTTTGGACCCTCTTTGGGGATTGTGTGGGATGTGTTAAAGGCAGTCTCTTGGGGGTATTTTTTACAACAGGCTAGTGGTCGGGCTCGAGCCCGGCGAAAGGAAATAGCTGAGCGCACTTCTCAATTGTCTCATTTGGAAACTATTCATAAGTCTTCTCCTTTGATTGCTATCTTGAGGCAGATTCAGGGTCTTCGGCTGAAACTAGATAATATTTATACAGAACAATTGCATTCAGGGTCAGCAACAGCTTACTCAGTACTTCCACCACAACAAACCGGGTCGTTCGTTAGTTCTTAGGCTGAGGCAGCATAGATTCGATCATACAATTCTTCGTATTGGAGGTGGCAAGAACACAATGCCCTATAAATCTTCTTTGATTCGTCAGAGGTTCCAATCTTTCTGTCAATCATTATATTTGGCTGATTCCACAATTCGCCAAGATGCTATAGAGGCCTTCTTATCCTCTCAGAATTTACCCTCTTTGACAGAGGAACAGCATAGTATGATGGAAGGTGTTATTCAGGTAGATGAAGTTCTTAAAGTTATTAAAGATTTGCCCATTGGGAAAGCCCCGGGTTTGGATGGCTTACCTAATGACTTTTACAGGATGTTTAGAGGTGAGCTAGCTTCTCTCTTGGTTGAGATTCTTAATGGTGTTCGTGATGGGGAGGCTCTCCCGCTGTCTATGTTGGAAGCTTGGATAGCTGTGATTCCAAAACCAGGTAAAGACAAGACGGAGTGCGCTTCATACCGTCCTATTTCCATTCTCAATTCAGATGTAAAGATTATAACAAAGGTCCTGGCAAATCAATTAGCTAAAGTCCTCCCGGCTTTAATACATCCAGATCAAGTTGGGTTTGTTCTGCAAAGGCAAGCAAAAGGTAATGTTCGCAGAATGGTTAATTTGCTTCATGTAGCTAAAACATCCAAAATTCCACTGTGCCTGTTAGATCTTGACACGGAGAAGACTTTTGACCGCGTCCACTGGTCTTTTATGTTTAGTGTCATGGAAAGAATGGGGTTTGGACTGGGATTTAGGGAATGGACTCAAGCACTTTATAATTCCCCTAGAGCATGTGTGCAAATTAATGGAGGGAATTCCTCGATGCTTTCCTTGTCTAGGGGGACTAGGCAGGGTTGCCCTCTCTCGCCAATGTTGTTCGCCTTGGTCATGGAACCTCTTGCTTTTGCAATTAGGTCTAATATTGACATATCGGGCATTACAGTGGGTAACCAGGTGTATAAGCTTGCTATGTTCGCGGATGACATCTTACTTTCCTTACCCAAACCCTCAATTTCAATGCCTAATCTGCTCAAGCTCCTGGCAGAATATTCTGCAGTGTCGGGATTTAAACTTAACATGACTAAGTCAGAAGCTATGGCCATCGGTATTCCCAGCCCAAATCTACAAGCCTTACAACAACATTTTTCTTTCAGGTGGGTAACTCGAAGTATTAAATACTTGGGAATTCTCCTCACTCCGAATTATTCGGATTTATTTTCAGCTAATTACCCTTCTCTTTTGCGGGAAATTTATAAGGACTTGGAGGCTTGGAACTCTATCGACCTGTCGTGGTTTGGACGAATTGCTTCGTTGAAAATGAATGTATTGCCTCGCTTGATGTATCTTTTTCAGGTCCTCCCTCTTCGTTTGTCGCGTAAATTTGTGCTGGGTATTCAAGATCGCTTTTTCCGTTTCATTTGGGCAAACAAAAAGCCGCACCTCACGAGAAATTTGTTATGTAAGGATCAGAAAAAATGGTGGTTTAGGTGTTCCAAATTTGTATTGGTATTATAAGGTGGCTCAGGCTTTGGCTGCAATAGAGTGGTTCCATGCTAGTACCCAAAAACAATGGGTCTATTTGGAACAGAGATCAGTAGGCTCCTGCCCTTTGAGTTCCTTAATGTGGCTTCCTCGGAGAAATCGCTCATTGTGCCAGGCCATATGCCCTTCTATTTTGTCCACTCTTCATTACTGGGATGACCTATTTGATAAGCCTGATCAGGTCTTTTCTAAGCTTAGTCCATTAACAAATAACCCCCTTTTCCCACCTGGTCTTGAGCCTGGGCCATTTGTGAACTGGTTCTCTGCTGGTCTGAAGACTTGGGGTCAGTTTTTTGAGGAACATTCGATCATCCCTTTTAATGTATTAGTTGGAATGTATAGGATCTCGCCTGCAGATACCTTTGCATATATACAAGCGAAGCATTTTCTCTCAAACGCTGATATTAGGGCCATAGGAGCCAACTTTTCAAAATTATTGGGGGTGCTAAGCCCAGTGGAAATAACCCTTCCCTGGACACATAAAAGGAATTTTCTCAATATTGGGGGCGCTCAAGCACCCACAGCACCCACAGAGTCGGCTCCTATGATTAGGGCTAAGATTCTTCGGGATGATTCCTTTTTGGAGGGTTTATGTGAGGACTCTAAGGGAACCAGAGGTCTTATTACTTGTATGTATTCCTACCAACGTGGGAAAATATGGCCCCTGGTGGATCATCGTATGCGTTTGCATCGGGAGCTGGGTGTGACATTGGGTGATGATGATTGGAATTCCATGGAACTTGCTCTATTGAAGATTTCCATTTCTATTCCTTTCAAAGAATGCTGTATAAATGCTGTATAAAGTATTTGACCTCTGTTCGCCTTCACCGCATATTCCCATCGGCTTCACCACTGTGTTGGAGGGATTGTGGACAGAGGGGGACTATGGGCCATCTGTGGTGGTCATGTAATAAAG
The DNA here is from genome assembly GCF_901765095.1 of Microcaecilia unicolor. Lineage (NCBI taxonomy): Eukaryota > Metazoa > Chordata > Amphibia > Gymnophiona > Siphonopidae > Microcaecilia > Microcaecilia unicolor. The sequence continues at coordinate 138,443,137 of NC_044041.1, read as the reverse complement.
CTCAGGCTTTTTGGAAAGCTGTTCAGCACAGGCTCCAGAGCTGGATGTGGTCGCATGAATTTATTCTATCCGTAAGAAGCCTCCTGGTCTTACATCACAATCAAGCTACAGTGGGGGAAATAAGTATTTGATCCCTTGCTGATTTTGTAAGTTTGCCCACTGACAAAGACATGAGCAGCCCATAATTGAAGGGTAGGTTATTGGTAACAGTGAGAGATAGCACATCACAAATTAAATCCGGAAAATCACATTGTGGAAAGTATATGAATTTATTTGCATTCTGCAGAGGGAAATAAGTATTTAATCCCTCTGGCAAACAAGACCTAATACTTGGTGGCAAAACCCTTGTTGGCAAGCACAGCGGTCAGACGTCTTCTGTAGTTGATGATGAGGTTTGCACACATGTCAGGAGGAATTTTGGTCCACTCCTCTTTGCAGATCATCTCTAAATCATTAAGAGTTCTGGGCTGTCGCTTGGCAACTCGCAGCTTCAGCTCCCTCCATAAGTTTTCAATGGGATTAAGGTCTGGTGACTGGCTAGGCCACTCCATGACCCTAATGTGCTTCTTCCTGAGCCACTCCTTTGTTGCCTTGGCTGTATGTTTTGGGTCATTGTCGTGCTGGAAGACCCAGCCACGACCCATTTTTAAGGCCCTGGCGGAGGGAAGGAGGTTGTCACTCAGAATTGTACGGTACATGGCCCCATCCATTCTCCCATTGATGCGGTGAAGTAGTCCTGTGCCCTTAGCAGAGAAACACCCCCAAAACATAACATTTCCACCTCCATGCTTGACAGTGGGGACGGTGTTCTTTGGGTCATAGGCAGCATTTCTCTTCCTCCAAACACGGCGAGTTGAGTTCATGCCAAAGAGCTCAATTTTTGTCTCATCTGACCACAGCACCTTCTCCCAATCACTCTCGGCATCATCCAGGTGTTCACTGGCAAACTTCAGACGGGCCGTCACATGTGCCTTCCGGAGCAGGGGGACCTTGCGGGCACTGCAGGATTGCAATCCGTTATGTCGTAATGTGTTACCAATGGTTTTCGTGGTGACAGTGGTCCCAGCTGCCTTGAGATCATTGACAAGTTCCCCCCTTGTAGTTGTAGGCTGATTTCTAACCTTCCTCATGATCAAGGATACCCCACGAGGTGAGATTTTGCGTGGAGCCCCAGATCTTTGTCGATTGACAGTCATTTTGTACTTCTTCCATTTTCTTACTATGGCACCAACAGTTGTCTCCTTCTCGCCCAGCGTCTTACTGATGGTTTTGTAGCCCATTCCAGCCTTGTGCAGGTGTATGATCTTGTCCCTGACATCCTTAGACAGCTCCTTGCTCTTGGCCATTTTGTAGAGGTTAGAGTCTGACTGATTCACTGAGTCTGTGGACAGGTGTCTTTCATACAGGTGACCATTGCCGACAGCTGTCTGTCATGCAGGTAACGAGTTGATTTGGAGCATCTACCTGGTCTGTAGGGGCCAGATCTCTTACTGGTTGGTGGGGGATCAAATACTTATTTCCCTCTGCAGAATGCAAATAAATTCATATACTTTCCACAATGTGATTTTCCGGATTTAATTTGTGATGTGCTATCTCTCACTGTTACCAATAACCTACCCTTCAATTATGGGCTGCTCATGTCTTTGTCAGTGGGCAAACTTACAAAATCAGCAAGGGATCAAATACTTATTTCCCCCACTGTATGTCTACTGCTAGGGTTACTTTAGCGGCTCATTGGAAGTCTCCTAAAGTTCCTTCATTGACACAGTGGTTAAATAAGCTGTGATACATCTGTGAGATGGAGAGACTTTGGTCCGCACGCCATAAAACTTTGTCCAAGTGGGAAGCTATTTGGGATCCTTTTCTGTCACATTGTTCATGTTGAGCCATGGGGTTGCGAAGGGGTGAGTGGAGGGAGAGGGAGGGGGGTTTAAACGGGGGAAAAACCTTGTTATAAATATTAGGAGAATCCTGTTATCTAACCTATGTATTGGGAGAGTTTTTACAGTATGTTAATATGATTTAGTGCTGTATGCAACACGTTTGTTTACAGAGGAATACAACCGACTTTTGTATTTTGCTGCACTCAGTTTGTATTTGAACTGTCTTTCTCAAATCCAATAAAGTCTTCTACAAATTAAAAAAAAAAACATTGGGAAAATACACTATGGAAACTAGTTAATAATGCTTGCTTTTTTCTCTTTACTACTACTACTATTTAACATTTCTAAAGCGCTGCTAGGGTTACGCAGCGCTGTACAATTTAACAAAGAAGGACAGTCCCTGCTCAAAGGAGCTTACAATCTAAAGGACAAAAATGCAGTCAATCAAAATGGGGCAATCTAGATTTCCTGGATAGAGGTCCAATGGTTAGGTGCTGAAAGCGACATTGAAGATGTGGGCTTTAAGCAAGGATCTGAAGATGGGCAGGGAGGGGGTTTGGCGTATGGGCTCAGGGAGTTTATTCCAAGCATAGGGTGAGGTGAGGCAGAAAGGGCAGAGCCTGGAGTTGGCGGTGGTGGAGAAGGGTACTGAGAGGAGGGATTTGTCCTGTGAGCGGAGGTTACGGGTAGGGGCGTAGGGGGAGATGAGGGTAGAGAGGTAATGGGGGGCTGCAGATTGAGTGCATTTGTAGGTTAGTAGGAGAAGCTTGAATTGTATGCGGTATCTGATCGGAAGCCAGTGAAGTGACTTGAGGAGAGGGGTGATATGAGCATATCGGTCTTTCCTTTTGTTTTTCCCCTAAGACTAAACTAGGTCCTGCAGTGCCTGCTAGAGTCTATCTGTTAATTCTGTGGTACAAAGTTCAAATTTTAAAACTAGGGGGAAAAGAATGTGGAGATTAGTTGATAAAGTTTGCTTTTTTATATTTTTATTCTACCTATCACTAACCTACAATTCCTCCTTTAAACCCAAACCTTTAAGTTCTCCAAGCACAAGGCAAAATAATGTTCACTTACCAGAGAAATGTCTTTTCTCTCAGAACTTCTCAGACCATAGAAGTCCGCCTGGCTCTATCCTTATGTTCCAACTACTGGAGTTGCTGTCGAAGCCCACTCCAGCCTATCTGTTTGTCATTTGCAGGACACAGACCATAAAAGTCTGTCCAGCACTGTCCTCAGGTTCCAGCCACTGAAGTTGCTGTCGAAGCCCTGTCCTGAACCAGATTACCATATACAGGAAACAGACTGTAGAAGTCTGCCTGGCCCTGGCCTAGTTCATCACAGGTGGAGTTACCGTCTAAGTATCACTCGACACATGAACACATATGCAGCCACTTAAGGTTTTTTTATACCATCCATTTTCTAATTAGAGATCCTCTGTGTTCATCTCACGCCATTTTGAATTCCATATCCATTTTTGTCTCTACCACTTCCCTCAGAGAGGGCATTCCTGGCTTCGACCACCCTCTCTATGAAAAAGAATGTCCTGACATAGCTCCTAAGTCTACCACCCCACAACCTTAATTTGAAAGTGTAAACAAACGCTTCACATCTGTCTGCTCTAATCCACTCATTATCTTGTAGACTTCTATCATATCACCCCTCAGCCGCCTTTTCTCCAAGCTGAAGAGCCCTAACCTTCTCAGCCTTTCCTCATAGGGAAGTTGTTCCATTCCCTTTATAATTTTTGTCACACTTCTCTGCACCTTTTCTAATTCCTTTCTATCTTTTTTGAGATGTGGCGACCAGAATTGGACACTATACTCGAGGTGCGGTCGCACCATGGAACGATACAACGGCATTATAACATCCTCATGTTTGTTTTCCATCCCTTTCCTAATAATACTCAACATTCTGTGCGCTTTCTTAGCCGCCGCAGCACACTGAGCAGAAGTTTTTAACATCTTATCCACGATGACTCCCAGATCCCTTTCTAGGTCTGTAACTCCTTTATTTATTTATTTATTTATTATTATTATTTATTATTTATAATTTTTACATTATTCATCAAGCTTTACATCTTGAACAGAAAAGGTACTTCATCAAAGAAAAGAAAAAAAAACAAATACATCCTTAATTCACAATTGAAAATTACCAGATTTAAGTACACTCAAGTCCTCAGTTTTACGATCCAAGAATTACACATGTGGAAAGTAAGGTTATATAATATTAAGATTTATTAAACCTGGCTAAACAAAGAGTTCCTATTTCAATCATAGCTCTATATTTCATAAAGTTCTCAAACTCTTCTAGCAACAAGAAATTCTGTAAGTTGTGAGGATTCATAAAAAACATACTTCACTGACTGGAAACAGATTACGCACTTACAAGGGTAACGTAGGTAAAAGGTAGCTCCCAACTGGAGGACACCTGGTTTTAGAAGCAAGAATTGTCTACGTCTTCTTTGTGTTTCCTTAGAAACATCAGGAAATATACGTATTTTTAAACCCATAAATTCTTTATCTTTATTTTTAAAGAATTGTCTCATAAGCCACGCTTTATCTGGAGGAAAGGCAACTGTTACCAATAATGTTGCTGGAGACACTGATTCAATTGTTTGGGCCTCTAATGCTGCGGAAACATCTAATAATTGATCTGAAGCATTTCCAGGCATTTTAGTTGGTAAATAATATACTTGAATTAAAGGGGGAAGAGAGTCCTCCGGCATCCCCAAAGAGTCTTTGAAATATTTTTTCAACAGTTCTCTAGGAGCAATCGTAATTGTCCTAGGGAAATTTAAGAATCTCAAGTTGTTAGCCCTTTGGGAGTTCTCTATAGGTCCGTAACTCCTAACGCAGAACCTTGCATGACATAGCTGTAATTCAGGTACCTCTTACCAACGTGCATCACTTTGCACTTGTCAACATTGAACTTCATCTGCCACTTGCACGCCCAATCCCCCAGTCTCGCGAGGTCCTCCTGTAATCTTTCACACTACTCCTGCGACTTGACGACCCTGAATAATTTTGTGTCATCTGAGAATTTAATTATCTCACTAGTTACTCCCATCTCTAGGTCATTTATAAATATGCTAAAAAGCAGCGGTCCTAACACAGACCCCTGCGGGACCCCACTAACTACCCTTCTCCACTGAGAATACTGACCATTCAACCCTGCTCTTTGCTTCCTATCTTTCAACCAGCTCTTAATCCATAGTAATACCCTACCTCCAATCCCATGACTCTCCAGTTTCCTCAGGAGTCTTTCATAAGGCACTTTGTCAAACGCCTTTTGAAAATCCAGATACACAATATCCACCGGCTCCCCACTGTCCACATGTTTGTTCACCCCCTCAAAAAAATGCAGTAGATTGGTGAGGCAAGACTTCCCTTCACTAAATTCGTGCTGACTTTGTCTCATCAGCCCATGTTTTTGTACGTGCTCTGTAATTTTATTCTTGATAATAGCCTCTACCATTTTGCCCCATACCGACGTCAGACTCACTAGTCTATAATTTCCCGGATCTCCTCGGAACCTTTTTTAAAGAGAGTGAAACAAGACAAGGAGATCAATTAAACAACAGTAAACAAAGAAAACTTGGTATTAACCTGATTATCCCCAGTTATTATTTATCTGAATCATTATTCCACATTGATAATCTAGTTGGCTTCTTCAAACCCAAAACGGTGTATAGTCAATTTATTTCGTTGGAAACATACTTATTGTCCAATATTAGTGGAAATAATGCACCTGATTTCATTTTTTTCTCTTTTAAAACCAGAAATTATTTAACAATACAACCACTTGAGTCTCTAATCCAATTCCCACTGATTAAGGTAATCCCAGTTTCACAGGCTTCACTCCTTTTGAATTAATACACTAAGAGGAATCATTTCAGAGGAAAAAATCTTTAGGAGTCATACCCGGAACTCTGGGAAAACAACAATCTCAATATTAATCATCTGTAATAATATTCATTTTGTTCAAATTTTCTGGTCTATTATCATTTTCAAAATCTTAACCGCTCACAAATATATTAAAGAGAATCGGGCTTAGCACCAATCCTTGAGGCACTCTGCTACTCACCTTTCCTTCCTAAGAGTGAATTCTGTTGACCACCACTCTCTGGCATATGTCTGCCTGACAACTAGTTCCTAATCTAGTTCACCTCTTTGGGTTCTAACTTCAGCCTGTCAAGTTTATTCAGGAGCCTCCTATGAGGAACAGTGTCAAAGGCTTTGCATCCAAGTAGAGTACATCTACTACTACTACTACTACTACTACTTAACATTTCTAGCACACGAATTATGGGGAGTTTGTGCAAGATATGACCCTTTTATACTTGGCACAATATTTGAAGCCACTGGAGATCTTCTGGATATCATGGAAAAATAATCGAGGCAAAATCAAATGGCTCAGTGGCAAGGAGAAAAGAAAAAAGCCTCACAACTCCTTGCTAGTGCCAGGAGTTTCTATTTCTATTATTTTATTTATTTATGTATTCCCAACATTTGATATACTGCTAAAAGGCATTCTCGTAGGCAACTAAGCAGTTTACATAATCATTAGATATGTAAAAAAGAAGAGAGAGAATAGACTAAGCGGTTTACATAATCATTAAATATAAAGATAGGAGGAGAGAAAAAGGAAAAGCTGAGATGGCACAGTTACAATCATACAGAAAAAAGCAACACTGGGCCTTCAAGAAAAAGATAACAGCCGTCCTTTATTATTACAAAGACCCGACACGGGCCGTGTTTTGGCGCACAAGCGCCTGCCTCAGGGTCAACCAAGGTCTTCGTATTGTATAAGCAGCAGTAATCAGACAAACGTTTGAAATCTCCAGCCAAAGTCTCCATATGATATACGCAGCAGTAATCAAATGTGTGAGGTCACTAGCTCACACCGAGCGTATGTTCAATCAGACAGGACGCTGTCCTCGAAAAACGCCAAAGAGTAAAGAGAGAAAAGGTGAGTTTTGAGTGATTGTTTAAAGGCAGAGCGAGAGGATTGATCCCAGTAGGAGGTCATTCCAAAGTTTGGGTCCAACATAGCAGAAAGCTGTATTATGGGAGGAGGAGGTATGAAGCTGATTAGGGGAAGGTAGGACCAAAATAGATTATTGTCTGCAGAGTGGCGACAGCGAACGGGGGTGTAGGGAATCAGGTGTTTATTAAGGTAGGCAGGGGCCAGAGGGGGACCTAGCATTGTAAACCACAAGGAGAATTTGTTTGAATTTACTGTGACAAGAATTCTATACAGGTCTGTTTGCTGGTTTGTTTACTGGAGCTCTGAAGGGGATTCCTCATCCCTCTTCCCCCTCCCCTGGTCCTCTCTACCTTAGGAGATATGGTGTTATTGGGGGTCCATCTTAATTTTCTGCCCAGGGCCTATTCAGTCCTAACTACTGAATTGATTTTGCACTTCTCTGCTTACTGACAGGCATGACCCATGACCTACATAGCTGAAAGGCTCACACTTCATCTTTCTGTATTTTTGCTGAGAGCTGTAAATGCAAGGTCACACTGTATCAGCAAAGAGTGCTCTTCCCCCTCCCCTGACAGAAATGGTGCCACTGACTCTAGCTTAGATAAGGACATTAAGAGTATTTTTACAGTTTGGGAGGGAAGAAATGTTGAGGACTTAGATAACACAGTGATAAGGCTCGGGTACGAGGGAAATTCTTGTAATGGAATAACACTGCAATCTTGAGTAAAAGAACCGTGAACTTATTTTAAGATGCTGAGTTTCATAAACATTATTCTGTATTCTGTAAACATTCAGATAGTCTGTTCCATTTAATATAAACAGTAACTTAAGACAGAATTTAGCTGACATTGCAAGTTGTAGACTGGTTGGGAGGGGGATTGATGCTCCATCCTCTGTATATAAGTGGCTGTTGTATTCCATCTAGTTAGAGGGGCTGAGATGACCAACAGAGAGTAAGTTTTTGCAGCTGTGGTTTCACTCCCTCTCAATAACAAATGGCTATTTGTTATTACTTCATTTTCTAATTGCATTGCCTAATTACTTTGCAGATTTCTCTGCTATTTGCTACCTGCCTTATTGCTTAGTTACTGCCTCATTACTTTTGTCTGATTACTCTAATTACTTCGTCTGATTATTTTGCTTAACTGCTGTATTGCCATATTGCCTTGTTATTGGTAAGTAATAAAGACCTTTCCTTCTGTAGAAACATAGTCTATATCCTTTCTAATTTCCTTGTTCTATCTGTCTATTTTGTTACACTTTATTTTGGGGATGACTGGTCCACTGTATCTTGGGTGGGTGTAAGGAGGTAGAAAAACCCTATTTGCCCCATATTTCCAAATTGTATATTTCTTATGGTAAGTAGATATATCAGAGAAATAATTCCCACATTGGGGCTAGGTTGTCAGAGGGGGCCATGTAAGAACAGACTCCGACTATAAACATTTGGTAGCAGAGGATTTGGTATGAATACGGGTTCAAAAGTGGAGTCGGAGTTTATGCTTTACTTGTTCCTCTGGGATTAAATGTTGTAGTGTGTCTTTGCCAAATTTAAATAAGATCTGAGATAGGGTTATATTTCTAAAGGTTAATAAACGTGGAGTTTATTGGGCTTTACTAGTTGATTAATAGCGGGGGATTATCCGGTTATTGACCGGTCCCTGATTAACTTTCGTCACTTAAATTTTAACTTTCATTCATATGCTCTGTACCTTTTCTGTTTTAATATTTTCGTCTTAGATGCAACTATAAGTTGACACAATTAGCATTCACTGATACCTGTGTGACGGTTTACATCTGCGGATGAGACTTATACCTGTCTGAAGGTATACCATCTGTGGGTGACAGTGACTAAATTTAGGCATTTGGTTTTTAGCCCATTTTAGGGTTTTCCTCTAGTGAAGTGTTTTGTTTCTCGTATCATGTCCATCGTCCAGGGATGGCCGTTACTTCCCCAGTGGACTAGACCTCTCTTACATCCAGTCCGTCTGGATTGACCCTGGAGTGCCTAGACGGTGAGGTACCAGGGGTTTCTGAGTCCGAACACTTAGGAACGGAAAGAGGGGTAAGTATATTTCTCTATTTATGTCTCTAACTTTCTTTTCTATATTACTCCATATTAAGGTTAACACTTATTCTGGTTTGTGAATAAATGTTTGTCTTTTTACGCTCTAAATTATGGGGAGTCCTTTGCCATCTTATTTTGTGAGTAGTGAAAATCTTATACAAGTTCTTTGGAGTGGATATAAAAAGACTAGCCATTAAGAGATATTTGAGTCAAAGAAAATAAGTAACGCAGATATAGTTTACGGAATATTTGACACAGCGCGGCCCCTCATAAAAGACTCTGTCTTGTTACCCAGATATGCGGGGTTCTGAAGTAGATGTATCCTTTCGAGGGCGAGTCATTATCGACTATGTTAGTTGTGGTAACGCGTCAGAGAGTTAATGTTTTTTGATTAATATTATACTAAGAATTATTTCTGCCCCCACTTCTATATAGTGTGCCACTTTCGATTGGACAGCAGATTCTCAGGTTGCCTCCATACTGGCACCATCCTAGCCTTTTCCAATACCTGTCCTTGAGGAGTGGATCTGAGCCATGCTCCAGGAGGAGCTGGGAACCTCCTTTCAGGGTGCGGTGTAAAGGCATTTAGGGCATTTGTTCCAGACATGGAGCTGCTTCAGCCAATCCTGGAGACTCATGCCCTGTCTTGTCGGGCAGTTGTCGACACCAGTTCCTCACCGAGCATTGGTGTTGGCACCAACTGATGCAGTTGCCCTCTGTACATAAGGGGAGAAAGCTGCCCTCGGCACCTATTGAGGCCTGAATCTCATTCCAGTAGACTGTATATTATTTAGGGTGAGATTTATTCCTCCCAGTGCAGCGAATCTATCACTGCTATCTAGGGATGAATGAATTCCATCCAAGGCTGCTTCTGGTATATTTATTTATCTCGTATTATGCAGACTCCTAAATCACCAGAGCTGTGCACTTAATCAAACTAATTCAGGAGACAATAATAGTGGGTATTTATTACAAGATCATTTGTATTATTAGCAGATAAGTGATATTTCATTTGGAGGACAGAACATTGCTACACAAAATTACTTTTATATCTGAGACTCCACGGAATATACCAGTAACATGAACAACAAATTAGTTATGGGAATATAGTACCACAGCTACACATAGGTGTTTTCTGGGACTGAATCTTTAATGTTATATTCTACCACTCAAAACCAATTAGTAGATATAATAGACTCAAAGCTACATATGAGAAAGCAATTGGATTACTTGCCAATTCATTTTTTATTTTTCTTTCATTTGTACCCCGTGCTTTCCCACTCATAGCAGGTTCAGTGCGGCTTACATATTATATACAGGTACTTATTTGTACCTGGGGCAATGGAGGGTTAAGTGACTTGCCCAGAGTCACAAGGTGCTGCCTGTGCCTGCAGTGGGAATCGAACCCAGTTCCCCAGGACCAAAGTCCACCACTCTAACCACTAGGCCACGCCTCCATTCAGTTACAGTTCATTGGTTTCTCATAGAGAGAGGGCAGCTTGGCTCGCTCTCTGGCTTGAAGTAGGAAGTACACTCATTTTTATAGGTCTTCTGAGGAGGAACCTGAAAACTTCTCAGAGGAGAAGTCTTAAAGATCCCTCCCCTCCACAGGAGAGGAGAAAGTGTCCTCCAGAGGAGGTCTCCTATTTTGGCTTTCTCAGGGAAATGGCGGCTGCCATCCATTTCAGTTGAATGTGGAGGACGAGCCCAGGGCTGAGCTATTAAGTGTCCTGGATTATGATTCTTCTCCACGGGAGGCTGTGACATAGACCCAGTGGTGTGCTGGTAAATTTTTAACAACAGGCTCTCTCCCCAGTCCACCTCGGCGCCCCCCCCCCCATCCACCTCTGCGCCCCCCCCCCCCCAAAATTGCAGAGCTGGCTATAGCCGGGGGGGGGCAATGCATTACTTTCTCCAGGAAAAAAAAATTAAATGATCCCAGGATCCAATCTAATTAATGTTTAATATGGGATAAAATGCCATAAATAAGTAAATAAATATAAACTTTTAACGTTCAGCACCTGATTCTCAAAGTGGACACATTCCAAACACTATAATGAAAATAAAATTATTTTTTTCTACCTTTGTTGTCTGGTGACTTTGTTTTTCTGATCATGCTGGCCCAGTATCTGATTCTGCTGCTCTCTATCTGTTCCCTTAACTCCGTTTCCAGGGCTTCCTTTCCATTTATTTCTTTTCTTTCGTCCTTTCTTCTTCATTTCTGGTCCTCCGCAGACTTGACTGTACAGTGGATCCAGCTTCTGCCTATTTTCTCCATCCATGTGCAGTTTCTCTCCTCACTTCCTTTTCCCTCATCTAATCTCCTTCCTCTATCTTCCCTCCATGTCTAGCATTTCTTCTCTCTCCCTTCCCTCCCCTCCATCCATGTCCAGAATTTCTCTTGCCCTCCCCTCCATCCATGTCCTGAAACTCTCTTCTCTCCCCTGCCCTCCTCTACCCATCCATGCCCAGCAATTCTCTTCTCTCCCCTGCCCCCCTCTACCCATCCATGCCCAGCAGTTCTCCTCCCTCCCCTGCCCTCCCGCTCCCATCCATGTCTAGCGATGTCCTTCGCCCCCACCCTCCCCTCCCGCTCCCATCCGTCAGTTTCAATTACCTCCCTCGAAGCGCCGCCTTATTTAAAGCCCTGCTGCCCATCTCCAGCTGCCTTCCCTGCTTGCTTCTGAGGAGTTCACGCCCTTAGTCCCGCATTCGCGGAAAAAGGAAATGACGTCAGAATGACGTCAGAAGGCGGGACTAAGGGCGCGAACTCAGAAGCAAGCAGAGAAGGCAGCTGGAGACGGGCAGCAGGGCTTTAAATAAGGCGGCGCTTTGAGGGAGGTAATTGAAACTGACGGATGGGAGCGGCAGGGGAGAGTGGGGGCAAAGGACATCGCTAGACATGGATGGGAGGGGAGGTAAGCATGGCACCCTCCTGCCATGCTTACCTTGTGCAATGGAGCCGGCTCGCCCCGAACAACAACCAGCTCACAAGAGCTGTCAAAATTTAACAAGCGGCTCTTGCGAGCCGGTGCGAGCCGACTCCAGCACACCACTGCATAGACCCCACTCTCTGTGCAAGTAGTATCTAAGAAGACAGACTCCCCATACAGGGTCCACAAGGCTCCCGGATCTGAAAAGGTTTAGTTGCCTCACCATTCCATGGTAGTCAAATCTGCTCTCAAAAGGGCCAAGAGCTCTCGCACTCGTGCTTCAGCTACCCCGGATAGAGAGGCTCAGACTCTGGATTCCTTTGGGAGGAAAGTTTTTCGTGTCTTGATGCTTATTTCTCGCATCTAGACCTACCAGCTCTACACAAGCCTGTACTTGAAGTCCTCTACATTCAGTTTGCTCGCCTTTGCAGACACTCTCCCAGTGGAACAGGCTGCAGAGCCTCGCCAGTTAATCAATAATCATAAATAGTGTAGAAAATATCTGGCTAGGGGCATGTTTGATTCCTTTGATATTATGTCCTGGCTCTCCACCCTAGGTGTGGGAATGCGCAGACTGTCTTGGCGGCATGTTCCTGGCTTAGAACTGCAGTTCAGGAAAGGTTAGCAGACATCTCCTACCGTGGAGACAGTCTTTTTGGGGACAAGGTGGAAGAGGTCACAGACCTCCTCAAGAAATATCAAACATATAAATGACAAGTGACCGACTCACCTGCAAATGCGCAGTAGAGACTTCCCTCTGTGTCCCACCCTCGCGTCAAGACGTGATGACGTCAGAGGGTGGAACAGAGAGGGAAACGGACGCTGCTGCTGGTGCCTGGAGACGAAGGAACATCGCCGGCGCACCAACCTCCACTCCCCATCCCCAACGTCGCCGCTGCTCCCACCCCCTCTGTATCGGGCCCCCTGCACTGACATGACAGCGCCTCTCACCTCCGTGTGGAAGCGCTGCAGGACGCAGCAGAGCGATCTGCTGCTGCCTGCAGCGCTTTCACACGGAGGTGAGAGGCGCTCTCATGTCAGTGCAGGGGGCCCAGCACAGAGGGGAGAGGGAGCGGCAGCGAGGAGGGTAGCTGGACATGGGGGAGGGCAGGGGGGAGAGAGGAGGGTTGCATAGGAAGAGAGCAGAGCAGAGGAGGGTTGCTGGACATGGGGGGAGGGCAGGGGAGAGAGCAGAGGGGAGGCCAAGGGAAAGAGGAGGGTTGTTGGATATGGGGGGAGGGCAGGGGAGAGAGGAGGGTCGGTGGACGGGGTGAGGCCAGGGGAGACAGGAGGGCTGCTGGACATGGGGGGAGGGCAGGGGAGAGAGCAGGGTTGCTGGACATGGATCGGGGGAGGGGAGGGCAGGGGAGAGAGGAGGTTTGCTGGACATGGATGGATGGAGGTGAAAATTATTACATTTTGCAAAACACAAATCTTGCCCGTTTTAATGGGCTTAACGGCTAGTGCTAATATAAAAGAGATTCCTACTACTCTCTAAGGTGTAGGTATAGCTCTTCTTCTCGTCCTCAGCAACATGCAAAGGCTTAGCACTCCCATCCTCAACAGTAACGGGCCCGGTACCTCAGCAGGATTCCTCAGTTTAAGCCAAGGACAGGCTTATGACTGGCACCAAGAGAGCATAACTTTGATAACAGTGTCAGTCCCGGACGACCTTCTGGTACAGCGCTGCATACGTCTAGTAGCGCTTTAGAAATGATGATTAGTAGTAGTAGTAGGGAGGCTGAATTTTTTCCAGGAAAGTTGGCCCCTTGTAACCTCAGACTGGTGGGCTCTGAAAATAGTCCGGACCAGTTACAGTCTCAGTTTGCACCACAAACCTCCAGGTAGCTCTCTGGGAGCAACATTTCAGCTCTCAGCATAGGGAAGAACTCACAGAGAAACTCTTTTCCTTTGTCAAGGCCCATGTGGTCAAAACTGTTCCACTGAGGGAAGAAGGGAAGGGATTTCATTCCTTTTTCATGCCCAAGAAGATTGGGGGGGGGGGGGGGGGGATTTCATTCTATCCTAAAACTAAGGGCCCTGAACAGATTCTTGGCCGAAGAAAAGTTCAGGATGATTTCCTTGGGCACCCTTCTTCTCGTAATTGAGAAAAGTGATTGGTTGTACTTTTTGGACTTAAAGGATGCTTACACCTTTACAGGAGGTATCTCAGATTTCTAGTAGGGAAGTACCGCCGATGACATTCAGTTTCTAGTACCAGTTGAGATTTCATTTGAGGGTATTTTTGCAAAATTTTGAATATATCTCAAGAGCATTACTCAATGGATGGAAAGAAACCGGTTAAAACTAAACATTTCTAAAACCCAAATTCTTTTTTGTCAGGCTGTCTGGAAGAGGTCATCCCTACTGTGCTTAAAATTAATACAGTTGAAATTTCAATACTGAAGAAAATTAGGGATTTGGGAGTTCAACTTGATTCTGCTCTAATAATAAAGAAATAATGTCAGAATGTAATTATGAAAGTAATTAACAAACTTAGAATAGTCAGACGTGGAGGGAGTGGTGACGTCACGCTGTAAGATGGCGGCGTGAGCAAAGAGCTCTGCATGCCCAGCGAGAAAGATCACGTTTTTAAGCAACAGCGGTGATTTATTCCCCCCAGGTCACCTTCAAAACAAGCGTCGGAAGTCTTAGCGAGTGTACTCATGGCCGGTAAAGAGTCATCGGGGCCGCGTAAAACTTTAAAAGCTTTCTCCTACCAGCCGCAGTCGGAGGGAGGCAAGATGGCGGCTGGGCCGAGAGCGGCGCAGGCCGCAGGCGCTACCCGGGAGGCTGAGAAGAGTGGAATTGCGGGAGATGTGGATCTCTCAGTGAGCGATTTCCATGCCTTCCTTATGGAGATTCGAGAAGAAGTGAAAGGCGGGCGCAAAGACATCACAAAATTAGCCGCGGAGCTTCGCGGCGAAATAGCAGAGATGGGCCGACGCGTGGCAGAGGTGGACGATCGTGTAGATGAGCAGCAAGAGGCTTTAAGCACAATGAACACAGCTTTTAAGGAACAACAAGAAATCTACAATACACTCTTAGATCGAGTGGAAGATTTGGAGAATCGAGGTAGACGCTCTAACATACGGATCCGGGGTATCCCTGAACAGGCAGAGTATCTGCACTGTGAAAAGATTGTGCAGCAGATAGCGCGCATGCTTCTGTCGGACGAACAGCACGAGGTGGCCCCGGAGGATATAAAGATAGATTGAGCACATAGAGTGTTGTCACGCGCTCGTGCAAATATACCTCGAGACATCATAGCTTGCCTCTCGGACTATAAGATCAAAGAGGCCATTATGAGGGAAGCACGGAAAAAGGACGATCTTAAATGGGATACGATCCCGATTGAAATATACCAGGACTTGGCGCCTTCGACTTTGCAACGACGGGCGGCTTTAAGGAGCTTCACAAGATACCTACGCGATCAACATGTATCCTACAAATGGCAATACCCATTTGCTTTGGCCTACAGCATGGATGGAAAATGGCACCGCGTCCGGACCGTGGAGGAAGCTAGAGCTACTTGGCCAGAGGTCGAGACAGTGCCGGAAAGAGCGGGTACCACGGCGGATGCTGGGTTGCGTTCGGCCCGCCAAGGATGGACATGGGTGACCAGAGGCAAGGGGCGACTCACCAGGCATCAACCCAGCCAGCAGCAAAGTCCTACCGCTAAAGACGGACCTTGAGAACTAATGTGTGACAGGGACTATTCTAATCCAATTTGAAGGAGGTATATGTGGGGTTATACTTTCGCAGAAGTTGATCTGGGGGTGTTATAATGATATTGCTATATATATATACTTTTTCATCATAAAGCTGGGAGGGCATGCGAGGGATCACCGCTCTCTCAACTAATGGGTGGGAATAGGATGTCCCACTGGATGCAAAGGGGATGGGGGGGGGGGGGGGGGGGGGGGGTGATGGGGTAACTCAGAAAAGAAAAGATCCTAAGGCTATCGGGAGGGGGACTTATTGTATGAAAGGATTAATAGCGATGTTCTTCTGGCTAGATCAATGACTGCAGCGATAAAACTGATCTCATTCAATGCCCGTGGCCTAAACTCTCCACAAAAACGAAAGAGTTTTTTTAAAGAGGCCAGTAGGATAGGGGCAGATATTATACTGGTACAAGAAACACACTTATTGGAGAGACATGAACATTTATTGGGTAATTCACGTTCTCCGAGGACAAGCAGGCTGCTTGTTCTCACTGATGGGTGACGTCCACGGCAGCCCCTCCAATCGGAATCTTCACTAGCAAAGGCCTTTGCTAGTCCTCGCGCGCCAATGCGCACCGCGCATGCGCGGCCGTCTTCCCGCCCGAAACCGGCTTGTGCCGGCCAGTCTTCTTTTCTCCGCGCTCGGTACAGTTGTGCTTTACCGTTCGTGCCCCGGAAAGTCGGCCTCGCGCGTCGTTTTTCGACTGCTTTCTGTGAGAAATCCCAGAAATTATTTGGATTAACCACTTTTGGTTTTTCCTCCCTCTACTTCGAGTTTTTTCGCCCCGTTAAGTTTTCTTTTGTTGTCGGGGTAGGCCTTACTTAGGCCCCGGTCTAAATTTCCCTTTTTTCTGTGCCAAATTTCGCCATTTCGTCTTTCGATTTCGCCGGCGTGATTTTTCCGCCCATGACATCGAAGCCTTCCAGCGGCTTCAAGAAGTGCACCCAGTGCGCCCGGGTAATCTCGCTCACTGACAGGCACGCGTCGTGTCTTCAGTGTCTGGGGGCTGGGCACCGCCCTCAGGCCTGTAGTCTGTGTTCCCTTTTGCAAAGGCGGACTCAGGTAGCGAGGTTAGCCCAGTGGAACATTTTGTTCTCGGGCTCTTCGTCGGCATCGGCACCAGGGGTATCGAGTGCATCGACGTCTTCAGCGTCCAGACCTTCCACCTCGGTGGCCAGTGCATCGAGTGCATCGAGGCATCGGCCCTCTGCATCGGCGCCGAGACATCAGACAGCTGCATCGACGTCGGTGGTACCGGGACCTCGTCTGCTGATGTCGTCGGACGGTGGTGCTTCATCTGGAGTGCAGGTGAGGGCTGTCCATTCCCCTGCTGGTGGCGGTGAGCCTTCGGGTGGGTCTCCCCCTACCCTGAGGGCTCCTGCGGTACAGCCCCCCCGAGACCGACCTTCTTCGATCTCGGCCCCGAGGAAGCGACAGCTGGATTCTACGTCCTCCTCGTCGGTACCGGGAAGCTCCGGTGACATGCTTCGTCCCAAGAAGTCGAAGAAGCATCGTCACCGGTCCCCTTCCCATGTCGGTACCGAGAGCTCTGGGTCGCCGAAGGAGTCGGCACCCAGCAGGCATCGGCACCGAGAGGACCGCTCACCCTCTGTTCAGGAGGTGTCGATGCGCTCCACTCTGGACAGCCCGGAACAGCCTCCACGCCCGGAACAGGTTCTGACGTCAACGCCTGCATCGACCTCCATGCCTTTCTCTGCAGCCGCTCTGAACGAGAGCCTCCGGGCCGTTCTCCCAGAGATTCTGGGAGAGCTGCTGCGCCCTACCCCTCTGGTACCGGCGGTGCTTGCGCCACCGGTACCGTCGAGCGTGGCGCCGGCTGGCCCATCGCCCGAGGTGAGGTCTGCGGCGTCGGTGCCGCGTGCGGTACCGGCTGCCGTCGCCTCCCAGGAAGGCTCCCCGACTACGTCGGCGGAGGGAGCTTCGCCGATGCGGGCGAGGGAGTCTACCTCTCGACGCCCCCATCATGGACGTGGCCCCACGGAGTCGAGTCGGGCACGGTTGCAGACACAGGCCCGTGAACTTGTGTCTGACACCGAGGGTGATGCCTCGTGGGAAGAGGAAGAAGACCCCAGATATTTCTCTGACGAGGAATCTGAGGGTCTTCCTTCCGATCCCACTCCCTCTCCTGAAAGACAGCTTTCCCCTCCTGAGAGTCTGTCTTTTGCTTCCTTTGTCCGGGAGATGTCTACGGCCATCCCCTTCCCGGTGGTTGTGGAGGACGAGCCCAGGGTTGAAATGTTTGAGCTCCTGGACTATCCTTCTCCACCTAAGGAAGCGTCCACTGTTCCCTTGCACCATGTCCTAAAAAAGACATTGCTTGCGAACTGGACCAAGCCTTTAACTAATCCCCACATCCCCAAGAAGATCGAGTCCCAGTACCGGATCCATGGGGACCCAGATCTGATGCGCACTCAGTTGCCTCATGATTCTGGAGTTGTGGATCTGGCCCTAAAGAAGGCTAAGAGTTCTAGGGAGCATGCTTTGGCGCCCCCGGGCAAGGACTCTAGAACCTTAGACTCCTTTGGGAGGAAGGCCTACCATTCTTCTATGCTCGTGGCCAAAATTCAGTCTTACCAGCTCTACACGAGCATACACATGCGGAACAATGTGCGGCAGTTGGCGGGCTTGGTTGATGCGCTCCCCCCTGAGCAAGCCAAGCCATTTCAGGAGGTGGTCAGGCAGCTGAAGGCGTGCAGAAAATTCCTGGCCAGAGGGGTGTATGACATCTTTGATGTTGCGTCCAGGGCCACTGCTCAAGGTGTGGTGATGCGCAGGCTCTCATGGCTGCGTGCCTCCGACGTGGAAAATAGAATCCAGCAGCGGATTGCGGACTCGCCTTGCCGTGCGGATAACATTTTTGGAGAGAAAGTCGAACAGGTGGTAGAGCAGCTCCACCAGCGGGACACCGCATTCGACAAGTTCTCCCGCCGGCAGCCTTCAGCCTCTACCTCTACAGATAGAAGATTTTTCGGGGGAAGGAAGACTGTTCCCTACTCTTCTGGCAAGCATAGGTACAATCCTCCTTCTCGACAGCCTGCGGCCCAGGCTAAGCCCCAGCGCGCTCGCTCTCATCAGCAGCGTGCGCCTCAGCAAGGCCCCTCGGCTCCCCAGCAAAAGCAAGGGACGGGCTTTTGACTGGCTCCACCAGAGCATAGCCGACATCCAAGTGTCAGTGCCGGGCGACCTGCCAGTCGGAGGGAGGTTGAAAGCTTTTCACCAAAGGTGGCCTCTCATAACCTCCGATCAGTGGGTTCTCCAAATAGTCCGGCAAGGATACACCCTCAATTTGGCCTCAAAACCTCCAAATTGTCCACCGGGAGCTCAGTCTTACAGCTTCCAGCACAAGCAGGTACTTGCAGAGGAACTCTCCGCCCTTCTCAGCGCCAATGCGGTCGAGCCCGTGCCATCCGGGCAAGAAGGGCTGGGATTCTATTCCAGGTACTTCCTTGTGGAAAAGAAAACAGGGGGGATGCGTCCCATCCTAGACCTAAGGGCCCTGAACAAATATCTGGTCAAAGAAAAGTTCAGGATGCTTTCCCTGGGCACCCTCCTTCCCATGATTCAGGAGAACGATTGGCTATGCTCTCTGGACTTGAAGGATGCCTACACACACATCCCGATACTGCCAGCTCACAGACAGTATCTGCGATTTCAGCTGGGCACACGTCACTTCCAGTACTGTGTGCTACCCTTTGAGCTCGCCTCTGCGCCCAGGGTGTTCACAAAGTGCTTGGCTGTAGTAGCAGCGGCACTTTGCAGGCTGGGGGTGCACGTGTTCCCATATCTCGACGATTGGCTGGTGAAGAACATATCCGAGGCAGGAGCCCTGCAGTCCATGCAGATGACTATTCGCCTCCTGGAGCTACTGGGGTATGTGATAAATTATCCAAAGTCCCATCTTCTCCCAGTGCAGAGACTCGAATTCATAGGAGCTCTGCTGGATTCTCGGACGGCTCGCGCCTATCTCCCAGAGACGAGAGCCAACAACTTGTTGTCCCTCGTCTCGCGGGTGCGAGCGTCCCAGCAGATCTCAGCTCGGCTGATGTTGAGATTGCTAGGCCACATAGCCTCCACAGTCCATGTGACTCCCATGGCCCGCCTTCACATGAGATCTGCTCAATGGACCCTAGCTTCCCAGTGGTTCCAGGCTGCTGGGGATCTAGAAGACGTAATCCACCTGTCCACGAGTTTTCTCGAATCCCTGTATTGGTGGACGATTTGGTCCAATTTGACTCTGGGACGTCCTTTCCAAATTCCTCAGCCACAAAAAGTGCTGACCACGGATGCGTCTCTCCTGGGGTGGGGAGCTCATGTCGATGGGCTTCACACCCAAGGAAGCTGGTCCCTCCAGGAACGCGATCTGCAGATCAATCTTCTGGAGTTGCGAGCGATCTGGAACGCTCTGAAGGCTTTCAGAGATCGGCTGTCCCACCAAATTATCCAAATTCAGACAGACAACCAGGTTGCCATGTACTACGTCAACAAGCAGGGGGGCACCGGATCTCGCCCCCTGTGTCAGGAAGCCGTCAGCATGTGGCTCTGGGCTCGCCGTCACGGCATGGTGCTCCAAGCCACATATCTGGCAGGCGTAAACAACAGTCTGGCCGACAGGTTGAGCAGGATTATGCAACCTCACGAGTGGTCGCTCAATTCCCGTGTAGTGCGACAGATCTTCCAGGTGTGGGGCACCCCCTTGGTAGACCTCTTCGCATCTCGAGCCAACCACAAAGTCCCTCAGTTCTGTTCCAGGCTTCAGGCCCACGGCAGACTGGCATCGGATGCCTTCCTCCTGGATTGGGGGGAGGGTCTGCTGTATGCTTATTCTCCCATACCTCTGGTGGGGAAGACTTTGTTGAAACTCAAGCAAGACCGAGGCACCATGATTCTGATTGCTCCTTTTTGGCCGCGTCAGATCTGGTTCCCTCTTCTTCTGGAGTTGTCCTCCGAAGAACCGTGGAGATTGGAGTGTTTTCCGACCCTCATCACGCAGGACGAAGGGGCGCTTCTGCATCCCAGCCTCCGGTCCCTGGCTCTCACGGCCTGGATGTTGAGAGCGTAGATTTTGCCTCTTTGGGTCTGTCAGAGGGTGTCTCCCGTATCTTGCTTGCTTCCAGGAAAGATTCCACCAAGAGGAGTTACTTCTTTCTGTGGAGGAGGTTTGCCGTCTGGTGTGACAGCAAGGCCCTAGATCCTCGCTCTTGTCCTACACAGACCCTGCTTGAATACCTTCTGCACCTGTCTGAGTCTGGTCTCAAGACCAACTCTGTAAGGGTTCACCTTAGTGCAATCAGTGCATACCATTACCGTGTGGAAGGTAAGCCGATCTCAGGACAGCCTTTAGTTGTTCGCTTCATGAGAGGTTTGCTTTTGTCAAAGCCCCCTGTCAAGCCTCCTACAGTGTCATGGGATCTCAATGTCGTTCTCATCCAGCTGATGAAACCTCCTTTTGAGCCACTGAATTCCTGCCATCTGAAGTACTTGACCTGGAAGGTCATTTTCTTGGTGGCAGTTACTTCAGCTCGTAGAGTCAGTGAGCTTCAGGCCCTGGTAGCCCAGGCCCCTTACACCAAATTTCATCATAACAGAGTAGTCCTCCGCACTCACCCTAAGTTCTTGCCAAAGGTCGTGTCGGAGTTCCATCTGAACCAGTCAATTGTCTTGCCAACATTCTTTCCCCGTCCTCATTCCTGCCCTGCTGAACGTCAGCTGCACACATTGGACTGCAAGAGAGCATTGGCCTTCTACCTGGAGCGGACACAGCCCAACAGACAGTCCGCCCAATTGTTTGTTTCTTTTGATCCCAATAGGAGGGGAGTGGCTGTGGGGAAACGCACCTTATCCAATTGGCTAGCAGATTGCATTTCCTTCACTTACGCCCAGGCTGGGCTGGCTCTTGAGGGTCTTGTCACGGCTCATAATGTTAGAGCCATGGCAGCGTCGGTAGCCCACTTGAAGTCAGCCACCATTGAAGAGATCTGCAAAGCTGCGACGTGGTCATCTGTCCACACATTCACATCTCATTACTGCCTACAGCAGGATACCCGACGCGACAGTCGGTTCGGGCAGTCAGTTCTTCAGAACCTGTTTGGGCTTTAGGATCCAACTCCACCCCCCGAGGGCCCTGTTTGTTCTGTTCCAGGCTGCACTCTCAGTTAGTTGGTAAATTTTTTAGGTCAATCTCAGTTATGTCCTCGCCGTTGCGAGGCCCAATTGACCATGGTTGTTGTTTTGAGTGAGCCTGGGGGCTAGGGATACCCCATCAGTGAGAACAAGCAGCCTGCTTGTCCTCGGAGAAAGCGAATGCTACATACCTGTAGAAGGTATTCTCCGAGGACAGCAGGCTGATTGTTCTCACAAACCCGCCCGCCTCCCCTTTGGAGTTGTGTCTTCCCTTGTCTTTGTTTTGCTACATATGAGACTGGCCGGCACAAGCCGGTTTCGGGCGGGAAGACGGCCGCGCATGCGCGGTGCGCATTGGCGCGCGAGGACTAGCAAAGGCCTTTGCTAGTGAAGATTCCGATTGGAGGGGCTGCCGTGGACGTCACCCATCAGTGAGAACAATCAGCCTGCTGTCCTCGGAGAATACCTTCTACAGATATGTAGCATTCGCTTTACCCGTTACAATATCTGGCATCCAATAAGCTGCAGAGAAAGACAGCAGGTGTGGGGATATTATTGAAGCGGGGACTGGCCTGGGACACTACTGATGTGACGAGGGACAATGGGGGTCGTTTTGTAATGCTGGTGGGCAAAATGGAGGGCCAATTGTATACAATAGTAAACATCTATGCTCCTAACCAAGCACAGGGTGAATTCTTTGAAAAGGTCAGCTCTCGAATGGCAAAGATTATTCAGGGAGAGATACTGTTGGGAGGGGATTTCAATATTACCATGGATCCTAAGGTAGATAATACAGGGGAGGCTACGCACTACGCACAGGCGGAGCGTAGCCGACTAATCTATTTCCTGAATATATGGGGATTGGTGGATATATGGCGGGCTCTACATGATGCAGAAAGAGATTACACATGCTACTCAGCCCCTCATAATACACATTCCAGAATTGATATGTGGATGGGTAGCCCGGGTTTAATGCTACAGGTTATATCTACAGAAATAGAGACACTTACATGGTCTGACCATGCTCCAGTGGTTCTTTCATTGCGGGGTAGACGGGTGATGGATGGGAGGAGAAACTGGCAATTTCCGGACAGCTTGCTAAATGAACCTAAACAGGTGAAAATAATTGAAGGGGAATTAAAAGAATTTCTTAGCATAAACGATACACCTGATGTCACACCTGAGATATTGTGGGAAACCCTAAAAGTCGTGATGCGTGGTAAGATGATATCCTTACAAGCGCACTTACATAAAGAGGTTAAACAGCAGGAAATAGCACTGCGAGACACAATAGATCTTCTTGATACCAAGGTGAAGCAGCAACAGACTGCACCAAATATCCAAGAAGATCTACATAGAGCTCGAGTGCAATTGCCAGCATTGGAAAATAGGAGCATTCAGGAACAGCTGCAAAGGGTTCAGCAAGCGTATTATGAGTTTAACAACAAAGCTAGTAGGCTATTGGCATACAAATTAAAACAATTAGCTAACCGCAATAATATTAATAGCATAACAGATGAGGAAGGTCGGGTTTGGGATCAGGTGGAGGACGTTCAAAGAGAATTTGTGAATTACTATAAGCGGTTATACCAGCCAGAAACCCTCCCAGAAGAGGGATCAATACACACATTGTTGCAGAGGGTAGATTTCCCCACTTTGACGGAAACAGAGCGGAATATGTTATCGGCCCCTATTGAGAAGGAGGAAATTGAAACAGCTATAAAGGGATTGCCGGGAGGGAAGGCACCAGGGCTAGATGGCTTTGGCAACCGGTTTTATAAGTGCTTCCGAGCCATTCTATCACCGGTGCTACTTCGTGTGCTTAATACTATCACGACGGGGACTACACTCCCCCACTCGTGGAGGTTGGCGAGTGTGGTGTTGTTACTCAAACCCAATAAGAATCCTCAGAATTGTGGATCTTATCGGCCAATCTCCCTGTTGGGAACTGACTATAAAATTTTCACCACTATCCTGGCGACGCAACTACAAAAAGTGCTCCCACGCCTGGTACATGAGGACCAGGCAGGTTTTGTCGCAACTAGGCAGACTTTTGATAACACTAGAAAAGCACAATATTTATTGGACAGAATACAGCAGATAGGGCAGCCAGCGGTTTTCCTGTCAGTGGATGCAGAAAAAGCATTCGATAGAGTGTTGTGGCCCTTTCTTTTCAAGTTGCTAGAATACGTAGGATTCAGCGGACAGTTTCTGCATTGGGTCATGGCGCTCTATCGTAACCCGCTGGCTCAATTAAAAATCAATGGTAGGAGTACAGCTCCGTTCGAGTTGTTCCAGGGCACGAGGCAGGGGTGTGCGCTGTCCCCTTTGCTGTTCGTCTTGTCTATGGAACCGCTGGCCCGGATGGTTCGACAGGAGCCACGGATTCAGGGCATAAACATGGGGAGACAGGACACTAAAATAATGCTCTATGCGGATGATGCCTTCTAACTTTAGCAAATCCTGAAGAGTCTATGCGTGCAGTGATGGATATTCTTAAAATATATGAGGAGGTAGCAGGCCTAAAAATTAATACAGAGAAATCAGAACTCTTAGCTATTCAATTTCCAGCAGGATTACAGGAGAGCTTGCAGCCGCTATTCCCATTTAAATGGGCACCAAAGGCTATACGCTATTTAGGGGTGAATTTAACCCCGAACACGATGGACTTGTTTCAGGCAAATTTTGTCCCTAAAACGCAAGCTCTATTCATGGAATTAGAAAGGTGGGGTGGGCTGGGGATGTCCTAGATGGGCAGAATCGCGGCGGTGAAAATGTCTATACTCCCCAAGCTCCTATACCTGTTTATGGCAATTCCCATCCAAATCCCGAAAACATTTTTCAAGATGCTATACCGAAAGGTCTTCGCCTTTATCTTGCGGAAAAGACCCCCGCGGGTTGCTAGAAATGTATCAATCTAGAAAGGATGGGGGGATGGGGGTACCGAATTTTTGGTTATATTATAGGGCATCATTATTCCAAATGTTAGCTATAGGTCAGAAAGGACTCACCAGACCGTGGTCACATGCAGCACAGTGGGGTTTGAAGGGGATCCCATTATGGGCGGTTCCTTGGCTCCCTATACCGTCATTGAAGAGTCTTATACAGGGATTACAGGGCCAAATGGGGGTGGCTTTGAAAGAATGGATCAGTTGCAGAACAACCTGGTTCCCGGGTCGGAAGTATCATTTAAATACCCCCATAATCTTTGCATTGGATTTTTCAGCGGGTCGGGAGGAGCGTGTATATGGGCAGTGGTCGGCAGCATCATTGCGAGTACTAGGCCAGTTATGGGAGGAGGGACACTGCTGCACATTTGACACTTTAAAGGAGGAATATGGGTTGGTGGACAGGGATAACTTTCACTATATGCAGGTCCGAGATTTTATACAGCGGAAAGCCAAGGATGACCTGTCCTTACAAATTACTGAATTAGAACGGGCCATGGACTCTGGGGCAGGAAAAGGCGGAATATCTAGAATTTACAAAGCACTATTGCACCACTCGTTCCCCCTGACTCCTTATATTAAAAAATGGGAAGCTTTACTAGCAGTCCAATATCCGAAGGAAAAATGGCTAAAGATCTTTAAAACATTACTAAACTTCACGGTGTCGACACCACTGGTGGAAAATGGCTATAAGATGCTCTATCAGTGGTATCTTACACCACACAGGCTATCCCGTATATTTAAAACAGGGACGTCGACTTGTTGGCAGGGATGTGGGGCACAAGGTACATTTTGGCATATATGGTGGGAGTGCCCGGTGATCCACAAGTTCTGGACGAACCTAATGGCCCAAATACAAGAGAAATTGGGGATTCGGGTCACACTGTCTCCGGGTTTGTGTCTGCTTAACATTCCGGAGGCAGGGATCCGTAAAGCACAACATGGTTTGCTGGTATATATAGTCACAGCAGCTCGGACCTTGATAGCCAGGTTATGGAAGCAGGTGGTGGCTCCTACGGTGGAGCAGGTGCTGGCAAAATTAGATTTTTGCTGTATAATGGACAAAATGACAGCTTCTAGAAGAGGAACATTGGTTCGTTTCCTTAAAACATGGAACACATATATGGAGTGGAGAGGGTTGGTGATGTAACCTATTAGTAAGTCCGATCCTCAAGAGTTTGAGATGTACGTGTTGAGTTACCTCAGGGGAGGGGGGGGGGGGTAGGGTGGAATGGGAGGTGGGGGGGGGCAAGGAGTTTGATTCTAAACTTTCTATAATTAACAGAAGACGATGGCTTATTGTACCATGTGAATGACATGTTTGTTGTATCCTGTTGGATGAAAATCAATAAATATATTGTTTAAAAAAAAAGAATAGTCAGACGTATAAAGCCCTACCGGCATTGCAGTAGTTTACTGAAGGCATTACAATTTGCCCAGTATTCTATAGCAAGGGTAATTACAGGTACTTCATGCTACAATCATATTTCTCCTATTCGTAAGTCTCTGCATTGGTTGCCTATGAAATATCACATTGAGTTTAAGATATTACTATTGGTTTTTAAGAATTTAAATAATTGTCTCACCACTGCTTTGTTACACTCTGAAACTTTATCAGCCCTCATGTTATCTGAGATCTTCTCAAAAACACCTGCTTGATAATCCAGGTTTTCGTCAAGTACATAAGTACATACATATTGCCATACTGGAACAGACCGAAAGTCCATCAAACCCAGTATCTTGTTTCCAACAGTGACCAATCCAGGTCACAAGTACCTGGCAAGATCCCAAAGTGTATACTGAAGAATATAGATCTTCTATTTTCTATATTATTGGTCCAAAGTTGTGGAATGCTCTACCCTCTGAGCTTCACTCAGTAGTGAATATTGCACAGTTCAAGAAGAAGATGCATATGTTTCTCCAGGCATAATGTCACTTTCATTTTGAACTAAGAACTGACTGTGCCATATATTACTGATTTTATTGTGATATTATGTTTATGATGTAATTGTCTGTATTATTTTTAATTTTATTATGCATGTACACTTGTTCCCCACTCAGAATTTCATGATAGTGCAGACTATAAATATATTTTATTAATATCACTTCCAGTATTGCATCTTGCTATTTGATCTCACGTCTCCCCTCAGAGGTTTTACAGAGTGTCTTGCTACAATCACAGCATTGCTATACAGACTGAGAGAGCATGTGTTTTCCTGCTTGGACAATTGGCTAGTCAAGAGCACATCAAAGGAAGGTGCTCAGGAACTTTTCAGGTGTTGGAGCTACTAGGTTTCATTATAAACTAACCCAAGTCCCATGTTCTCCCAGTGTAACAATTGGAGTACATAGGAGTCCTGCTAGACACAATACAGGCTCAGGCCTACCTGCCACTGGCATGGGCAGATTCTCTTGATGCCATCTTCACTCAGGTTCACAGCAGCCAGCAGGTCTTTTCTCGGCAGATGTTGAGATTGATAGGCCACATGGCCTCAACTATGCATTCCACTCCCATGACTCGCCTCCATTTGCGGAGCGCCCAGTGGACCCTTGCTTCCCAGTGGTGTCCAGCCACAGGGAGTCTTGAGGATGTTGTCTCCATCACCCCAGAGTTTGGCTCATTTACTTCTCTGGTAGATGATTCAGCCCAATTTGGTCCTGGGACTCCTATTCCAAATTCTGCTTCCTCAGCGGGTGGTGATAATGGATGCATTGAACTTGGGGTGGGAAGCCCATGTAGACAAGCTTAATCCTCATGGTCTTTGGTCCACTCAGAGACTGAACTTCACATCAACCTCCTAGAGCTACAGGCGATATGGAACACTCTAAAGGCTTTCTCGACTGCTAAACCAAATTATTTTAATTCAAACAGACAACCAGTGGGTATGGGATCCTACCCCTTGTGCCAGGAAGCTGTCAGAATGTGGCAGTAGGCCACCAGTCATGGTGTGGTACTCTGAGCCACATACTGTACATGATGGGGAAGCAGAACATCCTGGCAGACAGTTTGAGCAGAGTGATGCAACTGCATAAGTAGTCTCAACATGGGCATTTCCTGAAAGATCTTCCACGAATGGAGCACCTCGATGGATCTTTTGCCATTTATCTCCACAACAAAGGTCCCTGAGTTCTTCTCCAGACTCAAGTCACAAGACAGACTAACATGGAATGCATTCCTCCTTGATTGGAGAAAAGGTCTTCTGTATTAATATCCTCTAATAGGGAAGACTCTGCTGAAACTCAAATGGGACCATGATCCTCATATAGTCTTACTAGCCAAGACCGATCTGATTCCCTTTTCTTCTGGAGTTGTCCTTCAAGGAACTGAAGAGACTGGACTGTTTTCCAACTTTCATCATGCAGAACGAGGAGTCTCTTCTGCACCCCATCATCCAGTCCCTGACCCTCACAGCCTGGATGTTGAGAGCATAAAACTTGCATAGCTACAACTGTCTGAGGGTGTCTCCAAAGTCCTGTTGGCTCCCAGAAAAGATTCCACTAAGAGATATTATACTTTTAAGTGTAGGATGTTTGCCATCTGGGTGAAGGTAAGGCCCTAGACCCTCTCTCTTGTCCTACCCAAAACTGCTTGAATGCCTCCTATACCTTCTGAGTCTGGTTTGAAGACTCAGTGTAATCTGTGCTTATTGTTATCGTGTAGGGGGAAAGCTTGTCTCTGTACAGCCTGTAGTTGTTCACTTCATGAGAGGTTTCCTGTTGACAACCTCCCATCAAACCTCCTACTGTGGCATGAAACCTCAACGACATCCTCACCCAGCTGATGAAAGCTCCTTTTGAGCCACTTGATTCCTGTCATCTGAAGTATCTAACCTAGAAGGTCTTTTTTTGGTGGTAGTCACTTCAGCTCGCAGAGTCAGTGAGGTTCAGGCCCTAGTAGCTAATGTACCTTACACAAAGTTTCATCATAACAGAGTAGTTCTCCGCATGCACCCTAAGTTTCTTCTTAAGGTAGTATTGGAGTTCCATCTTAGTTGTCCTGCCAACATTCTTCCCAAAACCTCATGTCCATCCTAGCGAAAGTGCTCTGCACACCTTAGAGTGCAAGCGAGCCTTGGTCTTCTAACCTGGAGAGGACTAAAGCCAATGGCTTTTCCCATCTTTCTATATTTTATTTATTTATTTATTGCATTTGTATCCCACATTTTCCCACCTTTTTGCGGGCTCAGTGTGGCTTACAATACATTATAAATCGTGGAAATACAATTTCTTACAACTCGGTTATGGATTACATTGTGATGAGTTATTCTGGTCAAAGTCAAAGTATCGTTAAGGAATATAATAATGGAAAAAGCACTGAAACATTGGAAGGAAACAAGGGAGACAAGGGCAATATATAATAACAGGAAAACATTTGGTATACATTTTCTATATGAATGTCTCTCTCTGTTTGGTTTTATAACATCCACTTCTCATGCAAACCTTGTTTGTTTTTTTAGTCAGCTTTACTATGTTGTCACATCGTAAGGTCAATATACGTAATGACCACATTTTGTTTTGCATCATTTTACTATGATTACCATATTGTCTAGAGTTTAAATCTGTTTTTACATTTGTACATGCAGTCCTATGTTTCTTATGTATTTTCATTTATTTTTTAATCTGTTCTGCTCTTTACATTCCTTTTAATTATATTATGTTCATATTTTTTATAGTGTAACTCTTGACCCCTAAGGCAGGCATTTTTTCCGCCAAACACGGCCCCGTGTCGGGTCTCTCTTTGGTGCAATAAAGGTGATTTTATCAACACTTCCTGCTTTGAAGCTCGTGTTGCACTCTCAACTTTTCTGCCCTCTTTGGACTTTTCATAGAGGTGTTTTTCCTGTTTTAGTGTCTAAATGTTGCCATGCAAATGCTGACTTACACTCTATTCTATAATGGAATCTGAACACCCAGATGTTATAGAGTACTATTTTAGCACAAGATTTTTAGTTCCTTAGCGCCCTTTATAGCTTTGTCCCCTTAGAGTTTTGTCTTTAGTAAAAGGGCCATTAAATTGCTTTAAACAAAGGGGTCCTTTTACCAAGCTGCAGTAAGCACTAATGCATGCTTACCGCAACTTAAAAGGGCTACCCACGTGCTAAAAATTCATTTAAAAAAATGTTTTGGTTGATGGGGCATATCTGGGGGGGGGGGGGGGGGGAAAGAGTGGGCATTTCTGTGCTAATCAGAGTGTCGACATTGACACATGCTAACTGATTAGTGAGCCCTTTCTCCCCATAAAATAGGCTCATGCACTAATTTTGGTAATGGATGCACACTAATGGCAACATTAGTGCATGCCATT
This sequence comes from Microcaecilia unicolor, assembly GCF_901765095.1. NCBI lineage: Eukaryota > Metazoa > Chordata > Amphibia > Gymnophiona > Siphonopidae > Microcaecilia > Microcaecilia unicolor. The sequence continues at coordinate 138,413,141 of NC_044041.1, read as the reverse complement.
AATTTGGAAAATGGATAATTGGCCATTTTCTGGCTACAGTAGAAATGGTCTTAACACGTGAGAAAGACCCACATAAGGGTGCACTAAGACCACTTTCTACCACTGCTTTGCAAAAGGACCCCTTAGTGTGTTAAGCACTTAACGTCTGGTTAATGCCTGGAAACAGTCTACCGTGCAACCATGTGAAGGAATGTTGCAGTGGTTTGCTTGTTTCCGCATGTTAAACCATGTTTTATTTGTTTTTTGTTGAATTTTTCGGTCAGGGGGCATGGGTGTGGAAGCATTATTCAGTTAGCACACTGCACTGTTTAACATGGGACTGATTACTGCCTCCTAAATAGAAGGTGGTATGTGGTCCCACATTACCTCTATGCAGGTACTGCGCACTATTGGGAACATTAATACATGAGAATGCCCACAAAAGATGCAGCATAAAATTTGCATCTACCACATGATTAAATATGCTGCAATAACTGCTAATTTTACTGCAGTTTTGTAAAAGGGCCCCCTTAATGATTTATTCTGTTCTCAAAATTTAATTTTGTTTTCATGAATTTTTAGTTATGAAAGCATATGTTTATTTTTTTACATAAGTACATAAGTATTGCCATACTGGGACAGACCAAAGGTCCATCAAGCCCAGCATCCTGTTTCCAACAGTGGCCTATCCAGGTCACAAATACCTGGCAAGATCCCAAAAAAGTACAAAACATTTTAAGCTGCTTATCCCAGAAATTAGCAGTCGATTTTCCCCAAGTCCATTTTAATAAATACATTATATTTTTGTGTGTACATGCTGAATATGTACATTTATACAAACTGCAATACAATATGCAGCAATATGAGATCCCTCTAAAATGGATGTGACCTTATGATTGAAAAAGGTTCTTACCTGTGTCCAAGCTGTTTACATTAGAAAAGAATGTAATAGTGGAGATTCTATTAAATATCACATGACAATAGAGAGGAAGTTTTGTTTTGTTTTTTTACAGAAGGCAGATGGGGATCTTTCTATATGATAAAGGGATACTAGATTTTAGCACTGCCACATAAAGGAAAAATTTTTAACTCAAAGGACCTTGAAAGATGTTTTCTTTTGGCACAAAATTGGGAGGCTGAGGGGAAGGTCCTTTATAAAGTAACATCCAAAGAAGGAAATTGTGAATTGTTCTGCCAGTGTGACCAGAACACTAACTCATTTCAAAGGTTAAATCTGTCACATTTATAATTGGGAGAAGGATGTGATCATAAGAGCTATATGCTAGGGAAACAAATTCCAGTGGTTCTGAAATTTATTCTTTCTATATTTGGCAGGTCAGGTCGGCGGCTCAGCCTTTATCTTTGCCTTTGTAGCAGATACGTGTGTGATGGGCTTCCTCTTCTGCACTGCTTTCCTGTTTTTTCACTCCATCTTGCTCACCCGGGGCTCCACTTCCCGGGAGTGGTTTGCTGGGGATCAACGATATGACCTAGGCTGTTGGTGGCACAATGTACGAGAAGCATTGGGGAGCCAGTGGTACCTGGTCTGGCTGTGCCCACTAATATCTTCACCCTTGCCAGGTGACGGTGTTCACTTTGAAATGTGAGCACCACAAGAACGCCCCCTTCTGAGGACATCTGAGCTCTGAATTTCAACGCTGCAATATACTAGATCATAGGAGAGGGAAGGAGGGTTGTAATACAGGCACTGGCCGATCGAGCATGTTCACCATCTCACGTCAAATATAGAACAAATGTAAAGTCTATGAGGAAGGAACAATCTAACCAGGTTATGCTGTACAGTTTCTTACCCACTGACTTTCACAAAGAAATACATTCATATTTTGGTCTGCTTTTTGTCTTGATTAAACCATCCCATACATTCAAACTATTGATATTGTTCTTTTACACTGTGTATAAGAGGGTTTTGCAATTCTGTAATCGCAGAAGCATTATGTTTCCACACTAATGAAACCAAAAACTGTAAGGGAATACTCTTACAATTAAAATGATATGGTTCCTCCATTTACGTACATTTTCCCACACCTTTACATTTTTTAACTTGGTCTGTTTTAATGTCCAGAGATTTTATGTGAAAGGAATGGGAGACCCACTCTTTAAGTGGGTCTTTTACAAAGGCTCGGTAGTATTTTTAGCATGTGCTAAACACTAGAGACGCCCATAAGAATATTTGGGCATCTCTAGCGTTTAGTGCACAAACGCTAATGCTAAAAATGCTAGCACGCCCTTGTAAAAGGGCCACTAAGATTTTCTGTTAACCCCCCCCACACACACACACATTTAACACTAAGGTATATGTTTTTTCAACAGTACCACATCTTTCATATAGTCTTGCCTATTGCTAAATAAGAAAACTAAGCATATGGAATACACAATATAACGGCTTTTGTGAAAATTTCCTGTGTAGCATTGCCTCTTGGCCACAGCTGGAGCTTCAGTTAGTGTGTTGGGCTATGTGCCTTCCTTGTTCATCCTTGTCCTCCACAAGAATTAGCAAAAGTAGGCCCAAATCTTAGCGATGTCCATGCTATTTGTATGCAAAGAAGTAGCCTTGGGCAAAAGGATCAAAAAATGTGCCCTCTTCAAAGATAAGAAGACTTAGGTCTAGGAGAACGCAGAGTTGCCTGCACTGACAAGTACGGGCCGATAAGTTGTTAAAAATGACTTTGATCTTTATTGGCTAGCAAGACAGAATTGCTGTGGTTTATATAAGTCTAAGTAAGTGTTCTTCATCCTAAGGTCCAGGAGTCAGTGCTGGTTCTTATCAGTACTAGGTGTTGGTTCCTGTTGAAAAACGATAACGGAATTCAAACATGCGTGGGATAAACATAAAGGAATCCTGTTCCGAGGGAATGGATCCTCAGAAGCTTAGCTGAGATCAGGTGGCAGAGCCGGTGGTCGGAGGCGGGGCTGGTGGTTGGGAGGCGAGGATATTGCTGGGCAGACTTAGACGGTCTGTCCCAGAGCCGGTGGTTGGGAGGCAGGGATAGTGCTGGGCAGACTTATACGGTCTGTGCCTTGAAAATGACAGATACAAATCAAGGTAAGGTATACACAAAAAGTAGCACATATGAGTTTATCTTGTTGGGCAGACTGGATGGACCATGCAGGTCTTTTTCTGCCGTCATCTACTATGTTACAATGCTCAGAGGTAAACGGTGCTAGAGGCCATTAGCATCAGACTAGCACCCGCATTTATCAGCGCAGAATGCACAAAAGGCCCTACCATGACAAACTGTGTGTACAGGCAGGAACACCGCAAGTGACATGCAAATGATATTAAAAACATGCAGATGAGATACTCAAAAAACAGCACATCTTACAAGGGTGCACCTACCGCTTGAAACCCTATGCCAGCTTGGAGCTGGTGTTAGGGTTTAAAGCGTCGTGGTGGTCACTCATCAGCCAAGGACTCAGGCTTCAGCTGGCGGGGGGGGGGGGGGGGGGGGGGTGGAGCAGGCAGTCTGCCCCTCTGTGGAAAGTGTCCGATCTGCACGTGCTGAAAGGCAGGAGTCAGGCGCTAGCTGTTCAGATGAGGTTCTGTTTCCCCAGACCACCTGCTGAAGCCAGCACATTGTTGCAACAAGGCCGATGCAGCAAGGGGTTGTCCCACTGGGAGCTGATGTGGCTTACAGCTACTGTAAGCAAGCTCAGGTGCTCCATCAGCCATAGCCGAGAACCCCTTCACCTGCGCCAGCCTGGGACCCTGTCCAACCAGTTCACAAGTGCTGGGAATGTTCTCCCTTCCTTACTTCCCAATGCTTGGTGCTAACAGCGTGCATAAAATTTGCATGCCATTATTGCTTAGCTTTGGGAAGTTCTTTTACCAAGCTGTAATGGTGATATCAGCACCAGAGTTTTGAGCATCTGGCCCCCAGAACTCTTCAAGTAATACACTTGGCGCACACTTTCATTGGAGGATTGCCACCAGTAGAATCTCTGAAAAAGCTGTTCTCTTTTCTAACAGTATCAAGTAGTGAGTTCGACCTATATGATATCTGAGATTCCGCAATATTCTCATGAGATTCTGAGAACAACACAGGAGTTCAAGCACCATACAGCTCAAACTCGGTGATAGCCACATAGGGCCAAATTCTATGTAAGGCTCCTAAAAAATCCGCGTGGTAAACATTTCCGCCTAAGCATATTCTAAGCAGTGCCTAGATTTAGGCGCAGTATATAGAATACGCCTAGTTGACATCCCAGCACCTAAAACTGTGCGCTTCCATTTACATCAATGAAAACATGGCGTGTAGATTTATGCGCACTGGGCCATATTCTATGTGTAAATTTTGTAACACCCATGAAATGCCCATTTCCCTGCCCATTGCCACACCCCTTTAGAACTGTGTGCATTAGAATTTAGGTACAGTTCATTACAGAATACACTTAGCGAGTTGTGCTTGTAAATTGTAATTACCAATTAGTGCTTATTGCTTGTTAAGTGCTATTATCAATGCTGATTAGTTTGTTAAGCCAATTATGTTACATGCATTGTTATGAAAATGCCTAGATTTCAGAGCAGATCTCTAGGCTAGCTTGGGGGTGATGGATATGGAAAACTTAGGGTTAATATCTTTAGTCTGAAAAATGGCAAAAATTCCTTCAGGGTTACATGAGACAAACTTGTAGCCCTCAGCTTTTCCACTGACCTTAGAGGAGGCTAAATTATTGTGAAATAAGCTGTTTATTTGTGTTAAGAGGCCCTATGTAGAAGAGTAAATTTCTCAAAGTAAGGTGCTAGTGACAATTATTTTCTTTTCCAGATCACATGCTGCCTAAAGAATGATTTAGATAGATAAGAACACATCAGTAATTGTTCTCTTTCTCTTATCAATAGCTGAGAAAACATTATCTAAGACATGTTTTTCTGTCTTGAAACCCATCTGTTTTTGGCTAATGGTCAAAGTCTCTTTTCTTTTGTTATTTTGCTGACCTGAACTGAATGTTAGCTGACCCTCTGATGTAAGCTTTTTTATGTCTATATAATCTTGTATTCTGTTTCACACAGACAAAAAACTCATGGGAGGAAAACTGACTTGATTGTTGCTAGTCTGTTTCATGAACTTTCTTCTTGCTAGTAATGTATTGCACTGAATAAAGGAAATGTCAAATGACCGCTCTGCTGTGAGATGTTGATTATGCAGCCTGAAGTCTCAATTTTGTGTACTCCTGTCGTAATCATTATCTTTCCTGCTGGGAGAGGCTTTGCATTGAGAGTCCTGTTGTAATTGCATAAGTATTTTAATTTAGGGTTCAGAAACCTCAAATCTGACTCCATCTCTAAATAGCACTAGTACTGAGGTAATCAAGAAGTTGTGAAGTTCTAAAAGGAATTGCCACTAAGAGGGACGTTAGGTCTAAGGAAAAGATACCAGCCTTATGACAAACTGGATTTAGATTACAAGTTATACAATGCAGCGAAAGATAGCCTGATACAGCAAAAGCATTTATACTTACAGCCTTTGATCATTAAGTGAAGTCCACAGAACATCATTTGGGATGAGGAGTTTATTTGCCAAGATACAAGTCAAATCAGTGATTGACAACAGGCACATACAATCAATTAATTATAGGAATATAATAATCCAGCTGCAAACAGGTGTTAATTAGTTCCTAATCTTTTATAATTTCCTTCACCAATTAAAGGTTTTACAAGGGAAAGCAATTAGGTAATTTGTCAATTCTGCTGGTCACATTGGTTTCCCTGGGAGAGAGAGAGTGGCAACCCTTCTCTCAAGCTCAAACCAGGAAATACCATGATTTTTATAGGTGCCCTCAGGATATGGATAATATGACAATAGATATACCTGATTGGATCTATGCTAATGTCATGGTTACCACTGATTGGCTCATACTAATGAGTAGCTTTTATCTTGCTAACATGGTTTTGTCTTTAACTCGCTTGACCACAAATCTTAAGCAAGACCCTGCATCCAGCTACACTCTGTCCTTTGGACCCCCACCTTTGTGTTTCCTGTTGTTCTCTTTAGAGCTCCAACACTGGGAGTTCAAGCAAGAGTCACTCAGGCCTGTAAGCTTTTCCCTTATTTTAGAGCCTGAACCAAAGTCTAGGCAGGGGACCAAGGCTCATAGCTGTAGCATTTTTATACATCTCCCCCCTTTGAAGGCCTTTAGGAAAGGGCTTCAACAATATATGGTTTGACAATATATGGTTTGAAGGGAACAGATAAGACGGATTTATCCATGGAGCAGAGTGCACAGGAAGGGGTGTTCCCTTCTCCACTACTGCCAACTCCAGACTTCGCGCCTTCTGTCTCGCTGCACCCTATGCCTGGAATAAACTTCCTGAGCCCCTACGTCTTCCCCATCCTTGGCCACCTTTAAATCTAGACTGAAAGCCCACCTCTTTAACATTGCTTTTGACTCGTAACCACTAGTAACCACTCGCCTCCACCTACCCTCCTCTCTTCCTTCCCGTTCACATTAATTGATTTGATTTGCTTACTTTATTTATTTTTTGTCTATTAGATTGTAAGCTCTTTGAGCAGGGACTGTCTTTCTTCTATGTTTGTGCAGCGCTGCGTACGCCTTGTAGCGCTATAGAAATGCTAAATAGTAGTAGTAGTAGTAGGAAGGACGAGTGTGGAGAGATACTGGGGAGCAGCAGAGTCAGTACATTTATAGATTAGTAGAAGAAGTTTGAACAGGATGCGAAAACGGATAGGGAGCCAGTGAAGCGACTTGAGGAGAGGGGTAGTATGAGTAAAGCGACCCTGGCGGAAGACGAGACGGGCAGCAGAGTTTTGAACCGACTGGAGAGGGGAGAGGTGACTAAGTGGGAGGCCAGCAAAAAGCAGATTGCAGTAGTATAAACGAGAGGTGACAAAGGTGTGGATGAGGGTTTTGGTAGAGTGCTCAGAAAGAAAGGGGCGGATTTTACGGATGTTGTAAAGAAAGAAACGACAGGTCTTGGTGATCTGCTGGATATGAGGCTCTTGTTGAAGTAACTAAACATTGTCATCGTAAATTGCTTCATCAGGAAGCAGAAAAGGGCTCTAAGCTAGCAAAGAAACAAGAACAACTGTTGAACCTGCAATTGCGATCTTTTCAAAGCTCAAATAACCGGGAAAGGGAAGAGGTAGAGGACAAGGGCCTGGAAACAACAATGACCTATCAAGAGGCCCATGTTTTATATGTGGCCAAATGGGACATTGGAAAGCTTTTTGTCCTGAAAAACCTCCATGAGGACCGCCTAATTCTGAAGCTAAACAATCCCTGTATATTCATGATGTCCCACCTAGTGACTAACTACAGGAAACTCCAGCACTGAAGAACCCAAGAAGACTTTTCATGGAAACCCCCTCCCCCCCACCTGAGACCCTCTATCCTCTCATACCCCTTGATGCTTATTGTTCATCTGATGTTATAGTGAATGGACAGTCAGCCCAGTTGCTGATTGACACTGGAGCCACACTCCCTACTCTCAAAAGTTCATAATTTCCCCACACTCTATCAGGGGAAATGGTTCAAGCTGAAGGACTATCTGGTAATCCAATAACTCATGCTTTATTTGAACGCTTGCTCATACAAGTGGTTTCCTCATATCAAGAAAATACCTTCCTTATGATCAGTACTTTTCCAATTAATCTGATGGGCAGAGATCTTTTTTTGTTGCTTGGGCTGCACCATTTGCTGTAGTCCAGATGGCATGTTCCTTCACGTTCCAGAGCAACGATTACAGGATGCTGAAGCAATACTGTATATGTCTCTTGAGGAACCTGCACCTTTTGAAGGTCTTGAATTGGAAACTCATTATTTTGCTGTTCCACAGACCTTGTGGGCTTCTAACTCTAATGAAGTGGGGTGGTTGCAGAATGAATTTGTTAGAGTTGTCCTGGACCCTTCTGAGCCTGTGCCCAGGATTCCTCAGTATACCCTGAATCCTGATGCTAAGGAGGGTATAAAACAAGTGATTCAGCATTTACTGGACCAAGGGTAATCTATCCTACAATTCTCCTTATAAGTCCCCAATCTTGCCAATCCCCAAGCCTGGGAAGAATACCTGGAGATTTGTGCAAGATCCGAGAACAGGGCTATTGTTGCCTCCATCCCAGTTGTTCCTAATCCACCTACAATCCTCTCAGCTATTTTATTTTTGTTACATTTGTACCCCGCGCTTTCCCACTCATGGCAGGCTCAATGCGGCTTACATGGAGCAATGAAGGGTTAAGTGACTTGCCCAGAGTCACAAGGAGCTGCCTGTGCCTGAAGTGGGAATTGAACTCAGTTCCTCAGGACCAAAGTCCACCACCCTAACCACTAGGCCACTCCTCCACTCATGATGCAACATTTTATACTGTCATAGATCTCAGTAGTGCCTTTTTTAGTGTTAGATTTTATCCAGCTGTCCAAGTGTCAAGGATTTGAGTATTCTCTAGTAATTGTGTGTTTATTCTCAGGATGGATTGAAGCATTTCCTTGCCACAAGGCTGATGCACTTACAGTGGCCAAGAAGCTAATTCAGCATTTTATTCCTTCCTGGGGAGTCCCTATTTGGCTCTCCAGTGATAATGATACTCCTTTCATTTCACAGGTAGTAAAAGCTTTGGGTATAAAGCATCAGTTCCATATCTGTTATCACCCCCAGAGTTCAGGAAAAGTAGAGAGAACAAATGGAATATTGAAGACAAAGATTGCTAAAATACAGCAGGAAACAGGATTAAATTGGGTTCAAAGTTTGCCATTAAATCTCACGAGTCTATGAAATACACCTAATAGGAACGCTGGACATGTGTGGCTGGAGGGGGGCAGGAGAGAGAGGAGGGTCGCTGGACATGGGTGGCTGGAGGGGAGCAGGGGAGAGAGGAGGGTCACTGGACATGGGTGGCTGGAGGGGGGGTAGGGGAGAGAGGAGGGTCGCTGGACATGGGTGGCTGGAGGGAGGGCAGGGGAGAAAGGATGGTCACTGGATATGGGTGGCTGCAGGGGGGGCAGGGGGAGAGGAGGGTCGCTGGCCATGGGTAGCTGCAGGGGAGCCGAGGAAAACCTTGCTAGCGCCTGTTTCATTTGTGTCAGAAACGGGCCTTTTTTACTAGTAGGAAAATAAGACTAACCCCTCATGATATAGTTACTGGAAAATATGTGAAAGCCTTCCTCTTTGTATTTATGCCACCAGATTTGAATTTAATGAAAAGTGAATTTATGTCTTATTGCAAACATCTAATCCATACAATACAGTCGTATCATTTGCAGGTTGTTGCTGCCCTTCCCAGTAAAGCCGATCAATAGAAACAAAACATGGAAAAGAAAATATGAAGATACCTTTTTTATTGGACATAACTTCATACATTTCTTGATTATCTTTCGAAGGTTGCCCTTCTTCTTCAGATCGGAAATAAGCAATGTTGGTAGATGACAGTATATATAAGTGAAACATCAAAGCATTTCAGTGACAGTCTAACAGGATGGGGGTGGATAGATGAGAGACAGGAAGAGTTGGGTGGAGGAGGGACAGGGAAAAATGCATGGAGAGAGGGAGGGTGACAAGCAGTACAATTTTATGGTTTATAATGGGAGAAAACCCAGATATTTGTTAAGTCCTGTCTAGTGGGTGTCAAAATATTTAATCATTCTGACTTCAAATGTCTTACCTTCCTGTATTGTTTTAAAGTTCCCTTTCAAGATTCTTACCATGAAATCACTGGTAAAGTGTTCTGGTTTTGTAAAGTGCTGTCTCACAGGCGTGACATCTTTATTGGTACTAGCATTTTTTTATATGGTGTCTATGTAAATTAAATCTCTTCTTTAGCATCTGACTTGTTTCTCCAATGTAGCAGCCTTTGTTGCATTTTTTACACTGAATGATGTATACCACATTGGAAGATGAGCACGTGAAAGATTCCTTAATGTTGAATATTTTTCCTTTGTGAATGACCGTGGGGCCCTGTGAAATGTTTTGGCATAGTTTGCAGCTGGATATATTGCAAGGATGTGTGCCGTTCTTTTCTTTTTGAGTCTGTGTTGGGAGCTTACTTCTAATTAGCTTGTGTTTTAAGTTGGGTGGCTGTCGGAAGGCCAGCACTCTTTCAGTAATTCATCCTCCTCGAGTAGAGGCTGTAGATCTTTTATGATTTTTCTTAATTTTTCCAGCTCTGGGTTGTATGTCACTGTAAGGGGGGGATTCTGTCTGTGGCTTTTTTTTCTTTGTACTGTAGCAGATTTTCCCTGGGTGTTTTGAGGGAGGAGGCAATATTCTTTGAGATTATTTGGGGTTGTAGCCTTTCTGTTTGAAGGATGCAGTCAGGATTTCAAGGTGTCTGTCTCTGTCCCCTGGGTCAGAGCAGATATGGTGGTATCTTGTGGCTTGGCTGTAAATAATGGATCTTTTTGTATGTGAAGGGTGGAAGCTGGAGTTGTGGAGGTAGCGGCATTTGTCTGTGGGTTTCTTGTATATGGATGTTTGTATTTAGCCATCACTGATTGAGACTGTGGTGTCCAAAAAAATTGACTTTTTCTGGGGAGTAGTCAATTTTGAATCTGATTGTAGGATGGTATGTATTGAAGGAATTGTAAAATTGTTTCAGAGTTTCTTCTTCTTCAGTAAAGCCGAGAAATCGTGCCATCAGTTACAGCCCGGAGATTGGTTTATGTGAAGGTGTTCCACATAAAGAATTGCCTGGAGTCAAGGTGGAGAGGACCTTATCAAGTTCTTCTGACTACACATACAGCAGTGAAATGTGAAGGACTTTCTTTGTGGATCCATGCTTCTCACTGTCAGAAAGCTAGAGTTCCAGACAAGGATCAGTGGGAAGTGACACCCATAGGTGACACCAGATTAAAGCTTCAGAGAATGGTGAAGTAAGACAATGAAAGCCTGAAGAACTGCTGGGAAGCAGGACCAAAAATCTGAAGATGGGAAGAAAGATTGTTGAGCCTATTCAGGAAGATTATAAAGAGTGTGAACCACAAGTAGGTAATGAGGAAGAAATGTTTGAAGTAGAAAGTATCATTGATACTAAGAATGAAGGAGTTAAGACCCTTTATAGAGTACATTGGAAAGGTTACCTACCTGAGGAAAACACATGGGAAACAGAAGAACACTTAAAGGACTGTGAGGAACTCCTTCCTAATGCTAGGGAGGATGATTTGAATTCTTTAGATACTAGTTTCTATTGTTCAAGCATTTTTTCTATTATTGCTTTTGTTATGATTGCTGAATTCTTTCTACTTTTTGCTCCTATGCCAGTTATGGCTGTTCCTAAATATAACATTGTTATTAAGTTTTTAAAATAAGTTATTGATGCTACTAATGTTGCTGATTGTTGGATGTGTCTTCCTAAACCCCTGGCCTCAAGTACTGGTCTTCTTTTGTTGGCCTTCCCTTTAGGTGCTGATGCCTTAACAACATAGGGAACTCCACAATGGGAAGAATCAGGAGGAAACAAGCCTCATCAATTTGACAGGTTTAACAAGCCTTGGACAGAGAGAGGATTATACTCCCAGAAACCCACTTACAGTTTGTCAAGTACACCATGATTTAGTGGGTCAGGAATAACATATCTGGGTACTACTACAGGGTGCCAATGGCTTTTGTTAGCCAACGGCTCCTTGACTGATGGGAAGACAGCTCCCTGACGAGGGTTCTGTAAATTGTATCATAGATTTCCAAATAATGATGATTGTAGTGATGCCTTGGACGATGGCAGGCAATGCCCCATCCAAATTGATGATGTAGATTATTCAAACAAAAAGACAATTTGTGATCCTTATGGCATCAAGGCCAATTTTTCCCCAGCCCTTTTTACAGCTACTATAATCCCTGGTGCACTGGATACCCTGGTTTTTGTGCATATATTATACAGTCCCTTGGTTATTTGATGGAAAAGACATTTCCTGAAGATAAACCTTAATGGGACATTATTTCTTGTGCAGTCAGTCAGCCTATCAGCTATTGCCTCCTGGATGGGGGGGACCTATATAATAGTGGAAGTATACCCACATTTGACCACTCATAATAATTATTCAGAAAGTGAGCAAGGTCTGTCAAAGTGCCTTGCTCAGACAAATGATGACGCAACCCACGAGGGAAGGGTCAATGCTGGATCTGGTATTCACGATTGGAGGAAGTGTTTCCAATATCCAAGTGGGTGCTCACCTATGTAATAGTGATCATCACACCATATGGTTTGATATAAGGGCAAAGGCAGAGTGCGGACACATAAAACTCAAAAGTACTGGATTTCAGATGTACTGATTTTGATAAAATGGAATACCTGAAGAAGAAGCTGTTAGCATAGGAAGGCATAGGAGATGTGGAAAATCAGTGGTAAAAGCTAAAGGCTACTACAAATATGGCAACTGATCTTTATGCAAGGAAAGTAAACAAAAACAAGAGAAACAGGAAGCCTATATGGTTCTCCAAACAAGTAGCTGAAAAAAATAAGAGAAAAACGCTTTCTTCAAGAAATACAAAAGAATACAATGAGAGGATCACGGAAAAGATTATCGGATTAAACTCAAAGAAGTGAAGAGGGAAATACGGCTAACGAAAGCACAAACAGAAGAAAAATAGCTAAAGATGTAAAGAGAGGTGACAGCCTTTTTCAGATATATTGGAGAAAGGAGAAATGATAGGAATGGAATTGCAAAACTGAAAGATAATGAGAATGGCTGTGGGGAGACTGATGAAGATAAAGCGAACGTGCTAAACAATTACTTCTCTTTGGTGTTCACGGAAGAAAATCCTGGAGAAGGACCGCGGTCGGCTGCTGAAGGAACATCTGGGAATGGATTGGATACTGCGCCGTTTACGGAAGAAAGAGTTTATAAACAGCTTGAGAATCTGAAGGTGGACAAAGCTATGGGGCCGGATTGAAAAATGCATCCCAGGATACTGGAGGAGCTAAGAGAGGTCCTGGCGGGACCGCTTAAAGATTTATTTAATAGATCTTTAGATACGGGAGAGGTTCAGCGGGGCCTCTTAAAGATTTATTTAATAGATCTTTAGAGACAGGAGAGGTTCCGCGGGATTGGAGACGAGCGTATATAGTCCCTCTTCACAAAAGAGATGGGAAGAAGTGGGAAACTACAGACCGGTAAGGTCCTCACGTCGGTGGTAGGAAAAATAATGGAGTCACTGCTGAAAGAAAGGATAGTTAACTTTCTAGAAGCCAACGGGTTACAGGACCCGAGGCAACGTGACTTTCCCAAAGGAAAATACTGCCAAACGATTCTTAATGACTTCTTTGACTGGGTGACCAAAGAACTGAGTGACGGACGTGCGCAAGATGTAATTTACTTGGATTTCAGCAAAGCCTTTGATACGGTCCCCCACAGAAGACTCGTGAATAAGCTGAAAGGGTTGAACTTAGGACCAAAAGTGGTGAACTGGATAGGAAACTGGTTGACCGACAGGTGGCAGAGGGTGGTGGTAAATGGAATCTGCTCATAGGAAAGGAAGGTAAGCAGTGGAGTTTCTCAGGGGTTGGTGCTGGAGCACATTCTGTTTAATATATTTGTGGGAGATACTGCTGAAAGGTTGGAAGGAAAGGTTTGCCTTTTTGAGGATGACACGAAAATAGTCATTAGAGTAGATACCCTGGAGGGAGTAGAAATAACGAGAAGGGATCTCCAAACGTTAGAAGAATGGTCAAGGGTCTGGCAGTTAAAATTTAATCACTACTGGAGGAAGTGACGTCACGAGGCTCAATGGCCGCTTGATCCATCGGCTCCGCACACCCTCACCCTAATTCGGGACCCACTGCACTTAAGAGTATTTCCTTTCATGGACTATTGCGGCAGAACGGGCGCAAGAGGCAAGTGTCAGCGCGATGAGTAAAAAAAATACAGCGCCGTTGAAGGACAGCGAGCGCCAGTCCACGCGGCAGCTCGCGAAAGGCCTCCCACACATGGCGTCTCCCAGACCACGGAGCATGGTGGAACCAGAACCGCCCGCCCCCCGTGAAGATCGGGAAGGCCCTGCCCTGACCTCGGCGCAACCGGCGGAGCTGAAAAAATATTTTGAAGAACTTCGAGCTGAAATCCTAGCCTCCAAGGAAGAGCTCCTTGAACATGTGGATTCGCTCAGTGTAGACCTGCGTGAGCTGGGGGGCAGGGTAGAGGCGCTTGAAGAAAGGGTCGACGAGCAGGGGGAGAAAACGAGGAGGTGGAGAGGAGACTGAATAAAATGGAGGAACAGGCTGCAGAACTACAGTATCCCCTGGACGACATCGAAAACAGGGGGTGCAGGCAGAATCTCCGTTTCGGGGAGTGCCAGAGGCTGGAGGTCTGGAAGACGTCCCAGAGGTGGTGCGCGCCCTCTGTACAAAGTTGATGGGGGAAAGCTTCGACTGGGCATTGACAGGGCCCACAGAGCACTGGGGAAACCCAGGGATAACATGCCAAGGGACATTGTGGTGCGCTTTACGGTATATGGGAGCAAAGAGCAGATATGGCAAAAGGCACGGCAGAGCCCGCCATTGGACTACAATGGAGCAAGAGTATCAATTTATCAGGACCTCTCCATGTTTACCCTCAAGCAGAGACGAGCAATGAAACCAGTAATTGAAGTCCTGAATGAAGAAAAGATACCTTACAGGTGGGCTTTTCCATTTGCGATTTGCTACGAGATCAAAGGGGAGAAGATTCGATGTCGACAGGTCGAGAAGGCGTGGCAACATCTGCACGCTGCGGGACTGGCCTCGACGGAGTTACCGCCGGTTGTGATGGCACCCTCTACCAAAGCGCGGCTACAGCGGTGGAAAAGGGTGGAGAAATCCTCGAAGAAAAATGTGGCCAAGACTTGAGTGGTATCAATATCCATAGACTAAGTTTGTTTGACTGTTCACAGTTCGGGGGTAGATACTGAGAGACATAAATGCTGGTGTTGAAAGGACAAGGTACAAGGGAAGTAAATGTCGAAGCAGTGGAGAGCGAGCGACAGCAGAGAGGGTGGGGGGCAGTGTGTGGAGAGGTGGGATTGAGAGGTTTCTTGTTTGTAAGTATTTTGTAAGGTTGTTAAACATTTGGTTTGGTGGCCAAGTGGGGTTTCGTCCTTCATAGTCCCAAGTAGTGTGGGTCACACTGGTTGGTGGGGGGTTCCTAGAGGACGGGGTTGGAAGTGCGGGATGGGGGGGGAGGGGAGGGGGTTTGGGGGGGCAGGAGGGGTTAGAATGTGGAGAGGGATGGAGGGGAGGGGGGCTAGGGCTTGGACCAAACAGTAGCCTAACAATAAGTGCAGTGAAATAAAGTAGGATGGCAGACATTAAGGTATTGACTTACAACATAAAGGGGCTGAACTCGCCTTACAAGAGGCACGCTCTGGGACGAGAGCTACGTCTGATGCACTCTCAGGTGGTATTCCTGCAGGAAACTCATCTTCGCAGGAGGAATGAGGGGCTATTGCCTACCAGGCAGTACCCCCTGGTGTGCTGTGCATCGGACATGAAGGGGGCTCGGAAACGAGGTGTGGCTATCATGTTCCACAAGGTTGTTCAGGTCCAGATATTGCATGTAAAAAGGGAGGCCGAGGGAAGATATTTATTTGTGCATGTTATGTTGGAGCAGGAGGAATGTACGCTGGCATGTGTGTATGCCCCTAACGAGAGGCAGGAACGTTTCTTCTTGCGTCTCCAGAGGGACTTGCAGGCATTTGCAAGGGGAAGGGTGCTGATGGCAGGAGATTTTAATGCGACCATGCAGCCTGGCCTAGACCGGTCTACACCCCCAGCTCCAGGAGACAATAAAGTCTCTCTTGCCCTGAAAAATATGGTAGAAGAGCTGGGGGTGTGTGTTGTGTGGAGACAGAGGAATCCTAGCGGGAGAGATTACACATTCTACTCTCCGGTGCATTTGTCCTGCTCCAGACTGGATTATGTATTTGTGGATAAAATATTGCTGAATGGTGGGGGGATTCCTCAATTGGGCACATTTCAATTTCAGATCATGCACCGGTCTGGGCTATCATTCCCTCCCTTAGGAAGAGGAGCGAGATACCAGATTGGTCTCTAAACAACTGCCTGTTAAGTGATCCTGACATAGTGGATAATTTCGTCCCGGTCCTGAAGGAATATTTTGAAATTAATCTGGACTCTGGCCCTAACATTGGGCACAGTATGGGACGCTTTCAAAGCAGTTGCGAGGGGCTTACTTCATAAAGTGTGCTAGTCAATAGGGCCAAGGCACGCAAGGCGCGACTGGTGCAATGTATGGAGAGGCTTGGGGCGCTGGAGAACAGACATAGGGCTACTGGCTCTGTGTCTGATTACAGACGGCTCCAGGAGGTGAGGTTGGAGTTGGCTGAGTTGCATGAAGAGAGTTTGCAGTTTGTGCATGCCCGTTTAAAACAAGTATACTATGAATGTACTAACAAGCCGGGCAGAATGCTGGCTAACAAATTGCGGAAGCTGAGGGCAGATCGCCAAATTCTGAAAGTGAAAGATGATAAGGGGGCCCTGTTGCATACCTCAGCCCTGATTAGGGAGCGGTTTGCCCAATATTATGAAACACTATATAGGGAGGATGCCTCTGTACAGACTGGGGACATAGATAACTATCTGAAAGGCAGAGGTATGCAGACGCTGTCAGAGCAGCAGAAGAGGGAACTGGAGACCCCGGTGTTAGTTGATGAAGTACTTCAGGTAATCAAAACATTGCCAAATGGTAAAGCCCCGGGCTTAGACGGATACACAAATGAGTTTTTTAAGATTTTTGAGGGGTCTTTGGCACCGTACCTGACGTCAGTTATTAACTCAGTGAGGGAGGGTGATGGGCTGCCCCGGTCAATGATGGAGGCATGGGTTGCAGTAATCCCAAAACCGGGCAAAGACAAAGCAGATTGTGCCTCTTATCGACCCATATCGATATTAAACGCCGATGTAAAGATATTGGCGAAGGTGCTAGCCAATCGACTGAGTGCGGTGCTCCCCTCGCTGGTTCACCCGGACCAGGTAGGGTTCGTACTTAAGAGGCAGGCTATGGACAACATTCGTAGAACACTGAACTTACTACACAGGGTAACAGTAAGGGCCATACCAGTAGTGTTGCTAGGATTAGACGCAGAAAAGGCATTCGATAGGGTCCACTGGGGATACCTGGATGGGGTGCTACAGCGAGTGGGGATAGGGCAGTTCTATAGGTCTTGGATTCAGGCTCTGTACTCAGCCCCACAAGCTTGTGTGAGAATCAATGGGGGAAACTCCGGGGCCTTTAGGCTGGGGAGAGGAACCAGACAGGGCTGTCCCCTGTCTCCCTTGTTGTTTGCCTTGGCGATCGAGCCACTGGCGGTGGCTATACATGAAAACGATGACATTACAGGAGTTAGGGTGGGAACTCAGGAACATAAGATTGCTTTATTTGCAGACGATGTACTCCTGTATTTGACAAAGCCTTTGGTCTCGCTGCCCAATTTGATGAGGGAGATAGAGGAGTACGCCAGGATCTCGGGTTATAAGCTTAATGCTAATAAATCGATGGGTATGGTTGTGGGCACCTCACCGAGCTTGTCAGAAACACTGAAGGCATCTTTTGCCTTTAAATGGGCAGAAAAGAATTAAGGTATCTGGGGGTACAGATTCCAAAACACTTGCCTGATTTGTTTGAGGTCAGCTACCCGGGACTTAAGAAAGAAATAGTAAGAGATTTGGATCGTTGGATGCCTATGGGATTATCCTGGTTAGGTCGCATAGCCACAATCAAGATGAACGTTTTGCCAAGACTTCTGTACCTGTTTCAGGTAATCCCTATGAGACTCCCTAGGGAGTTCCTGTCGGGGTTGCAAGATAGGATTAACAGGTTTGTTTGGAATCAGAAGAGGCCACGGCTCTCCCGAACACTTCTGTACAGGGGTAGAAAGGAGGGCGGACTGGGAGTCCCGAATCTTTATTGGTACTACTGTGCAGCACAGGCTAGAGCGGCAGTGGAGTGGTTCCGCTCTGAGGACCACAAACTCTGGGTCCAATTGGAGCAGTCACAGGTGGGCTCTCGTAAGTTGGGACATTGGATGTGGCTGCCGGCACGGCATAGAGGACAAGTAGATAAATTCCCTCCCATAGTGCAGGCTACATTCCATTACTGGGACAATATGTTCGAAGATGGACAACCATTCCTGTCTGGTCTGGCACCTATAGTGGACAATCCAGGGTTCCCCCCGGGGTGGGGGATACTATCTTTAGTAGATGGGCGAGGAATGGCCTGGATATGTGGGGACAGATGCATGTGGGATCCAAAGTGCTACCCTTTGAAACCTTGGTGGAGGACTACAGCCTTGGGAGGGAAGATCGCTATGCGCACATACAGACTTTACATTACATGCAAGGACCTGCCTATTTAACATGTATGAAGAGGGAGGCTCACCCTTTGGAGGTACTGTGTGTTGACTCTCAGACCACCCGAGGAATGATATCCTTCCTGTACACGCACTTAGCAGCTCGACATAAACCCTCATTTATACATAGGAGGAGGTGGGAGCAGGAGCTGAATTTGAATTGCCAGAGAAAGTATGGGGAGCACCTGGAGAGAGGTATATTGAAGTCAGCGCGATCGGTAGCCTTGCAGGAGAATACGTTAAAAGTCTTCTTAGGTGGTACCTCACGCCTGTAAGGTTGAACCATGTGTGCCCATTAGTGCCAAGGTCGTGTTGGAGACAGTGTGGGGGTGAGGGAACTATGGGACACATATGGTGGACCTGTCATAAGGCCCAGGCGTATTGGAGGGGAGTTCAATCCAGACTCAAAAAATGGATCGGCAGACCTGTGCAGTGGCATCCTTTGATTTATGTATTGGGGAGGAGGCCTGAGGGACTACAGATGAATCAGTGGTTGCTGGTGCGGGGGGCCCTGCAGGCTGTCCGGATTAACCTGGCAAGGCACTGGAAGGCCTCAGGGGTCCCTCCGCTGACAGCATGGATCACGAAGGTGAAATATATTTGTGAGATGGAGAGACTGACGGCTGTGAAAAGAAAAGTGTTACCTAAATGGGAGAAGGTGTGGATGCCATTTTTGAATGCCTGTCCGAAATAGATGAAGATTGGTCTGAGAGGGGAGGGAGAGTGGGAGGGATTGGAGGGAGGGTGGTTGAGAGAGGGTATAGGGGAGGTGGGGGGGGGGAGGGGGGGAGAGGGTATTACAAAACTGGATTAAAAATATGAAGTACACAAGGCGAATATGGTGAGGCCAAAGACACCATATGATACTTCATGTATATTAATTAATGTTGTGTGGGGCTCACTTGGAATATGTTGTATTGAGCCGAGTTATATATGTTCTGACATGTTCTTTTTGCTCAATAAAGACTTCTAAAAATTAAAAAAAAAAAAAAAATTTAATCACTACTTCTCTTAGGGTTCAGTGAAATAGAAACTGGTGATAGACGTAATATGAATTTACTCTTCACACCAGTGTGTAATTCACCTACTACACTTCAAATATTCACTTTTATCATTTATTAATTTTGGGTTTTTTTTTAAATATGCAGTTCTCAGTGTTTGCTATTGTGCCTAATTACCACGATATGCGGTAACAGCATGCAGCACAACAACCCTAGACCATCACAGCACTGTTCCTGCCTGCCTGCCTGTCTCTTATTCGATATAGATGAATATCACCTTAAAAATCTTATGATTAAGTGTGACACTTATCTCTTAGGCGTTTTCTATACAATGCAGGGTCTTACATAAGTACATAAGTAGTGCCATACTGGGAAAGACCAAAGGTCCATCTAGCCCAGCATCCTGTCACCGACAGTGGCCAATCCAGGTCAAGGGCACCTGGCACGCTCCCCAAACATAAAAACATTCCAGACAAGTTATACCTAAAAATTGCGGAATTTTTTCCAAGTCCATTTAATAGCGGTCTATGGACTTGTCCTTTAGGAATCTATCTAACCCCTTTTTAAACTCCGTCAAGCTAACCGCCCGTACCACGTTCTCCGGCAACGAATTCCAGAGTCTAATTACACGTTGGGTGAAGAAAAATTTTCTCCGATTCGTTTTAAAATTTACCACACTGTAGCTTCAACTCATGCCCCTCTAGTCCTAGTATTTTTGGATAGCGTGAACAGTCGCTTCACATCCACCCGATCCATTCCACTCATTATTTTATACACTTCTATCATATCTCCCCTCAGCTGTCTCTTCTCCAAGCTGAAAAGCCCTAGCCTTCTCAGCCTCTCTTCATAGGAAAGTCGTCCCATCCCCACTATCATTTTCGTCGCCCTTCGCTGTACCTTTTCCATTCTACTATATCTTTTTTGAGATACGGAGACCAGTACTGAACACAATACTCCAGGTGCGGTCGCACCATGGAGCGATACAACGGCATTATAACATCCGCACACCTGGACTCCATACCCTTCCTAATAACACCCAACATTCTATTCGCTTTCCTAGCCGCAGCAGCACACTGAGCAGAAGGTTTCAGCGTATCATCGACGACGACACCCAGATCCCTTTCTTGATCCGTAACTCCTAACGCGGAACCTTGCAAGACGTAGCTATAATTCGGGGTCCTCTTACCCACATGCATCACTTTGCACTTGTCACATTGAACTTCATCTGCCACTTGCACGCCCATTCTCCCAGTCTCGCAAGGTCCTCCTGTAATCGTTCACATTCCTCCTGCGACTTGACGACCCTGAATAATTTTGTGTCATCGGCGAATTTAATTACCTCACTAGTTATTCCCATCTCTAGGTCATTTATAAATACATTAAAAAGCAACGGACCCAGCACAGACCCCTGCGGGACCCACTAACTACCCTCCTCCACTGAGAATACTGGCCACGCAATCCTACTCTCTGCTTCCTATCTTTCAACCAGTTCTTAATCCATAATAATACCCTACCTCTGATTCCATGGCTCTGCAATTTCTTCAGGAGTCTTTCATGCGGCACTTTGTCAAACGCCTTCTGAAAATCCAGATATACAATATCAACCGGCTCCCCATTGTCTTGTTGTGCTGTTGCTGTTTACACCCATGTGTAAGTGTTCAGAGTGTTTAAAATTGATGTTCCATTGTTATTCTCGACATGGGGCCACGTTTCACCATGGCAGCGTTCTCAAGGGAACTTATCTACAAAACTGAAACACAGAAAATTGACACTTAATTTCTATCTTCTCAGCCTAATGCGGCTTGCTCGATGTCTTTGAGTTATATTTAATTAAATCTTGTACGGTCTTACCGGGAGTGAAACCATGTCAAGTTCCTCCCTGCTCTCAGAAACCTAGCGTACGCTCTGTAGCCTACTGTTTATATATAAAGCCTCAGCTGATGCTAATCCTGTTAATCACATTAATCATGCTACTGAAGTGTCAACCACTCTATTTCCTTGTTGAGTCCTATTGGTTGCACCGTATTCCATCGATGAATGAATTTTTGTTCAAGTTGAGTCAATGCTGCAGTAATATCACTCCCCCATCGCAATTGCACTTGAGCCAAGACGACATATTTTAAATCTGATTCATGATGACCTCAAGAGATTCAATGTGCTACTAGTGGTGCCTCCATCTTCTTCAAACGCAAATTGCTAAGATGTTCTCCAATGCGTTGTTTGACTTTGCGTTTGGTTTGCCCTATGTACCATTTCCTGCAGGGGCACTGGATGGCATACACTACTTGTGCCGTGTTGCCATCAGTTTTTGTTCTCAAGTAAAACCGTTTTCCATGAATGGGATTGATGACAAATTTTACTTCCATAACATTTGCACAGCCGGACCATCTCAGGTACAGATGCCCACGCTTGTATCCAGTGCCTTGGGCCCGACCATAGCCCAGCCGCTTGTAGTCTGTTTCTTCATATGAAGAAATGGACCCAAGTGTCTCGAGAGGCCCAACGAGAAAAGCTTTTTGGGGCTCAGTCTGGTCCTTCGATATTGACATCGGTACCGAGGTCGGTGTCGTCGACATCGACAGGAGCATCAACGTCAAGGAGAGAGGTAATGGCTGCTGAGAGACCAACTTGGGCTGGGAGCAGTGAGGCATCGAGTGGGTCTCCACCTTTCTCGAGGCCTCCTGTTATGCCTTTGTCGGACCCGGCCCTGAGGAGACGTGAGGATTCCACATCCTCATCGGTACTGAGGAGTCTTGATGATGGGCGTCGAGTGAAGGCTAAGAAGCATCATCATCATTCTCTGACACATGGTACTGGGAGCTCCGGGGCGTCGAGAGAGTGGGCACCAGAGAAGCGTTGGCGCCGAGAGGATCGCTCCCCCTCTATATAGGAGGTACTGATGCGTCGGTCTCCCAGCAGCCCGATGCCTGCTCCCAAGCCTCCACGGATTCTGACACCACCTGATCCACCGGCCCCTGCAGCCTTCTCCAATGGCGGCTCTTGATGAGCGTATCCGGGCCTTATTTCCAGAACTTCTGGAAGGCTTAGTGCGACAATCAGCTTCAGTATCGGGGGTGCTTGCACCTTCTGTGCCATCTGCTGTAGCCGTGTCTGGCCCTTTACCTGTGGTGAGGTCTCTGACTGTGGTGCTGCCTGCAGCATTGGCGTTAGCTGCCACCCAGGTTGACTCCCCTTCGATGTCGGTGGAGGGAGCTTCACCGCAGTCTGATCGGGCGTCGACTTCTCGGCATCGCCACAGAGGACTTCGTTCCTCGGCGTCGAGGCAGGTCCAGTGTCAGAGTACCTTCACACAGGTTGTATCCGACAATGAGCAGGAGCACTCGTGGGAATCAGAGGAAGATCCCAGGTACTTCTCTTCTGATGAGTCCTTTGGGATTCCCTCTGACCCTTCTCCGCTGGAAAGAAGACTATCTCCACCCAAGAGTCTTTTTCCTCTTTTGTCCAGGAAATAGCTACGGCTATTCCCTTCCCTGTGGAGGTTGAGGATGAGCCCAGGACTGACATGCTCAAGGTCCTGTATTATTCTTCTCCACCTAAAGAGGCTGGTCCGCCCCTCTGTCTGGCCCTGTGGTTCCCAAGAAAGCTGAGACCCAATACCGGATCCACAGTGAACCTGGATTGATGAGGTCCCAATTACCCCACAATTCCATGGTGGTTGATTCTGCTCTCAAGAGAACTAGAGACTATGCTTCGGTGTGTCCCCAGGCAGAGAAGCTAAGACTCTTGACTCTTTTGGGAGAAAGACGTATCAGGCCGCTATGCCGGTGGTTCTTCAAATAGTCCAGTTAGGATACACCCTCAGTCTGGAATCCAAACCTCCAAATTGCCCACCAGGAGCTCATTCTTACAGCTCCCAGCACAGGCAGGTACTTGCAGAGGAACTCTCCGCCGTCCGGTGCGGTCGAACCCATTCCACCAGAGGAAGAAGGGCTGGGATTCTATTCCAGGTATTCTTGTGCAAAAGAAAACAGGGGGGGGGGTGGATGTGTCCCACCCTAGACCTAAGGGGCCTGAACAAATATCTGGTTCGAGAAAAGTTCAGGCTGGTTTCCCTGGGCACCCTACTTCCCATGATTCAAGAGAACGATTGGCTATGCTGTCTGGACTTAAAGGATGCTTACACACACATCTTGATACTTCCAGCTCACAGGAGGTATCTTTGATTTCGGCTGGGAACACAGCAGTTTCAGTACTGTCTACTGCCCTTTGGTCTGCTGTCTGCGCCCAGGGTGTTCACAAAGTGCCTGGCTGTAGTCGCAGCGTCGCTACGCAGACTGGGAGTGCATGTCTTCCCATATCTCGACGATTGGCCGGTGAAGAGCACCTCGGAGGCAGGCGCTTACAGTCCATGCGAATGACTATTCAGGTGCTAGAACTACTGGGGTTCGTGATCAATTATTCCAAGTCCCATCTCACCCCAGTTCAATAATTGGAATTCATTGGAGCACTGTTGAACACAAAGACAGTTTGTGCTTATCTCCCCGAGGTGAGGACAGACAAACTCCTGTCCCTAGTGTCCGTGGTTTGAGCGTCTCAACAGATCACGGCTCGACAGATGTTGAGACTTCTGGGGCACATGGCCTCCACAGTTCACATGACTTCCATGGCACGCCTACACATGAGATTGGCTCAATGGACCCTAGCTTCCCAGTGGTATGAAGCTGCGGGGAGTCTAGAGGATGTGATCCAACTGTCCACCGACTCTTGAAATTCTTTGCAGTGGTGGACAATTCGATCCAATTTGATCTTGGGACGTCCATTCCAAATTCCTCAGCCATGAAAAGTGCTGACGACGGATGCATCCCTCCTGGGGTGGGGAGCTCACAATCAAGGAGCTTGGTCCTTTCAGGAAAAAAGTCTTCAGATCAATCTCCTGGAATTACGAGCAATCTGGAACGCTCTAAAGGCTTTCAGAGACCGGCTGTCCAACCAAGTCATATTGATTCAGACAGACAATCAGGTTGCCATGTAGTATACCAACAAGCAGGGGGGCACCGAATCTCGCCCTCTGTTTCAGGAAGCCATCCAGATGTGGCTTTGGGCTCCCCGTCACAGCATGTTTCTCCAAGCATGGTGTCTGGCAGGCGTAAACAACAGTCTGGCTGACAGGTTGAGCAGGATAATGCAACCTCACGAGTGGTTGCTGAACATGGACGTAGTCCACAAGATCTTCCGAGCATGGGGCATCCCCTCGGTAGATCTTTTTGCCACTCAGATCAATCACAAGGTCCCTCAGTTCTGTTCCAGGCTTCAGGCCCACGACAGACTAGCATCAGATGCCTTTCTCCTGCATTGGGGAACAGGCCTTCTGTATGTGTATCCTCCCATACCTCTAATAGAGAAGACTTTGCTGAAACTCAAACAAGACTGCGGAACCATGATTCTGATAGCTCCTTTCTGGCCACATCAGATTTGGTTCCCTCTTCTTCTGGAGTTGTCCTCCGAGGAACCATGGAGATTGGAATGTTTTCCAACCCTCATCACTCAGAACAAGGGGGCGCTTCTACATCACAACCTCCAGTTCCTGGCTCTCACGGCCTGGATGTTTAGAGCTTAGAATTCACCTCCTTGGGTCTTTCAGAGGGTGTCTCTCGAGTCTTGCTCGCTTCCAGAAAAGATTCCACCAAGAGGTGTTACTCTTTCAAATTGAGGAGGTTTGCCTTCTGTCGTTACAGCAAGGCCCTGGATCCTATTTCTTGTCCTACACAGACCCTGCTTGAATACCTTCTACACTTGTCAGAGTCTGGTCTTAAGACCAACTCCGTAAGAGTTCACCTTAGTGCGATTAGTGCTTATCATCGCCGTGTAGAAGATAAGCCTATCTCTGGACATCCTTTAGTTGTTCACTTCATGAGAGGTTTGCTTTTGTCAGTCCCCTTTCAAACCTCCTCCAGTATCATGGGATCTCAACATCGTTCTCACCCAGCTGATGAAAGCTCCTTTTAAGCCACTGAATTCTTGCCATCTGAAGTACTTGACCTGGAAGGTCATTTTCTTGGTGTCTGTTACTTCAGCTCGTAGGGTCAGTGAGCTTCAGGCCTTGGTAGTGCATGCACCTTATATCAAGTTTCATCATAACAGAGTAGTCCTCTGCACTTACCCTAAGTTCCTGCCGAAGATGGTGTCGGAGTTCCATCTGAACCAGTCAATTGTCTTGCCAATATTCTTTCCCCCGTCTTCATACCCGCCCTGGCGAAAGCAGTTTACATACCTTGGACTGCAAGAGAGCATTGGCCTTTTACGTGGAGCGGACACAGCCCTTCAGACAGTCCGCCCAGTTGCTTGTTTCTTTTGATCCCAACAGGAGGGGAGTCACCATCGGAAAACACACAATCTCCAGTTGGCTAGCAGATTCAATTTCCTTCACTTATGCCCAAGTTGGGCTGACTCTAGAGGGCCATGTCAATATCAGTCTTTTCTGAGCAGCCCCAAACACAGCATTAAATTACTTCAACTTTCAATCCACCTTAACACGCCTAGAATTACATATGCAAACATGCAGAAAGCAAAGCAATGTCTTACTTACCCAGCTGGAGACTCATTTTCGAAACCGAGACAAGCTCCCCAAATGTCAGCAATCGTTGTCTAGGGTTGGTCCCGGATCCAGTTCGCAGAGGCAGTGGGTTCTCAAAGAATGCACAATCCACACGGGTTTGGATACGTAAAGTATATTATATTTGCATATAGGTATAGGCTCACAAAGGGTACAAGACTGTCTCTGTGTGTGTGTTTAGAGAAAGAGAAAGAACAGTTAAGCCAGCAGAGCCATGTGCTCTGGTGGCTAAAGATGGAGGTGTGCAGAGAGAAAGGAAGAGAGAGAAGCTACCAGCCCCCCAGAGCCCTGTACTCTGGGGCTCAAGAATGTGGTGGGCAGAGGGAAAGAAAGAGAGAGACGTAGTGCCCTGGACACAGAGAAGTGCCCTGGACAGAGAGAGAAGTGCCCTGAGCATGTGCTCTGCATTTATACCTCAAGAACAGAAAAAGATCAAAACTTATCTTTCTTCGTAGCCAAAACTCCGTTTGCTTTCTTTGAAGCCAGGAGAGGTGAGCAATTTCACAGGTTGTCCTTTTTGAAGTCACTAGTCATGGAGCCTCTATGTCTGGCCTCCTTTGTTCTTAGAGAGAGCCCTGCTCTCAAATGAAACAAAAGGTATGCTGATCAAGAGCAATTAAACACAGGGCTAGCAGGCCCTCAACACAATTTGTTCCATTTCATCCTTTGTGGTTCCTGAGGGAGGGGGGAGAGTTCTCAGAGGTCAGAAGCTGGTTTAATATTATGTCAAGCTGGTTTCATATTAATATAAGTATGACCAGCAATAATTTTGACTTCCAGCAATCCTGACACTTGGCGGCAGTGGCTGACCAGCAGAGGATCATGGGTCACCAGTGCAAGAGACTGTACGAGAAGGGAGTTCGCTTTTCTCTACGGCAAAAGTACGTGTGCTGCACGAGAATAAGACCTTGTTTTTCACGGAGTCAGAAGCACTGGAAACCTTTGTGTCCAACTTAAAATGAGGTGGGAGCTGCAGAATTGTATGGACCTTAGTGGTACAGCTGGTTGAGGATGGCTGTAGGAAACTGAGTTATGGGCCAGGAGATGACTTGAGAAAGAGGGAGCTGCCATGTACGAATGGGATTTGATGGTTAGAGATGGAGACTACAGTGAGAGCAGCGGGGCAGGACGTCGCAGCAGTGAAAGCCATGGCTACTATGCTTGCGGGCCCTGTGGATTTAGGAAGCTTTTGGTCTGACCCACTGCAAGGACCATTCCAGATTAACAGACTTTAAAAGTGCGGGAGCTCCCTGCTGAAAACCTTCTGGTAGTATGTACTGATGGCAGGTTTTGCTGTAAAATGCCATGTGTTAGTGTTGCGGTTGTTTAACGGGACATATGTTGGGGAGTCAGGGAGGGAGAGGGAGGGAAGACGAAGGGGGCGAAGAGGCCGGAAGAGTTGTTGGTGTGTCAGGAGGGTGTGTGTGTTGTGAATCGGGTGAGCGAGGGAACAGGGTTGGGGGGGGGGGGTTATCAAGATGGGGACATGGCAAAAGGGAAGTGAGGGAGGGGTGGGAAGAGAGATGGGGGAGAGGGAGGGTAGGGTTAAGGGGAGGGAACAGGGGAGAGGGGGGAAGCGTGGGGATCTGTGGTTAACCAATTGGACAGCACGGGAACAATCACCAAGGGTTGGAGTTTAGAGGATTAGTAGGCAGGCAATGCATAGATTGGAGAGAGGTAGGAGTGCATGAATGGTCCGAGGGCTCAGCTGGGAAGCTCTTGGACCTGCAGATGAGATACACGCAAGTGGAGACGTTGACGTTGAAGTTGTATGGCTAATTTAAAGATTGTGACCATTAAATGTTGACGGAGTGCATTCTCCCAGTAAAGCGCACGAAAATATTGCAGGCACTCAGGAGGCAGAAGGCTGATATAGCTATGCTGCAAGAGACCCACTTAAGCAAGATGGAACATCTAAAATTAAAAAGGGACTGGGTAGCAGATGTATATTTTGCCTCCTACAATGGGAGACAATGAGGGGTAACCATACTATTTAAGAAATCCATCACCTTTGATTTACATAGAATGTATTAAGACCCAGACGGGAGATTTCTTATAGTAGCAGGAGAACTGCAGGGCAGACAGGTGGGGTTGTGTAGTGTGTATGCACCCAATGTATACTCCCACAGTTTTTTTACCTTGCTGACTGCTAAATTGGTAACGTTTGATCAATATCAACTAGTAATAGGGGGGGACTTCAACATCGTCAGCGACCCTTCCATAGATTGTAAACCCCCAAGAAGGGTAGGTAAAGAACAGGAAGACAGAGGGGTCAATTTTTTGATGAAGGAGCTAGATCTAGTGGATTTATGGCGACATCAACATTTAGACGAGGCTGATTACACTTTCTTCTCGCACCCACATGGGACGCACTCTCGCCTTGACTATCTGCTAGTGCCTTACTCGGTAGCCCTGAGGGTGTATCAGTCGGGAATCGGAGAGCCAGAGGTATCTGACCACTCGCCGGTGTGGATGGAGTGGAAAGGGGGAGGGCGGGAGGGGGCCGACCGTTGGTGTATGAACCCGGCATTGTATCAAAGCAGGGAGTTCATACTATTTGAGAAAGAGCTGGATAGATTAGCATTATAGAGAATGATGCACAGGACGTGACCCCAAGAGTGTTCTGGGAGGCCTCCAAGGCAGTACTGCGAGGGAAGATCATCTCGTATCGGCCTCTCTGAATAAAAAACGGGAGAGAATCCGGGGCCCTTACCGCACAACTGAGAGATGCGCGACGAGCGCTACATTGGGTGTCCATCTGACTCCACCAGTAGGCATATATGGAAAGTAGAAAGGAGGTGCAAAAAGTGTTGGAGGAAAGTGCACTCTATAATATCAAACTGTATAATAAAATTACATCAGTGGGGCAATAAAACGGGCAAACTACTAGCGTCCCTAGTGAAGCAGAGAACGGCAAAAAGATTTACAGTGGGGGAAATAAGTATTTGATCCCTTGCTGATTTTGTAAGTTTGCCTACTGACAAAGACATGAGCAGCCCATAATTGAAGGGTAGGTTATTGGTAACAGTGAGAGATAGCACATCACAAATTAAATCCGGAAAATCACATTGTGGAAAGTATATGAATTTATTTGCATTCTGCAGAGGGAAATAAGTATTTAATCCCTCTGGCAAACAAGACCTAATACTTGGTGGCAAAACCCTTGTTGGCAAGCACAGCAGTCAGACGTCTTCTGTAGTTGATGATGAGGTTTGCACACATGTCAGGAGGAATTTTGGTCCACTCCTCTTTGCAGATCATCTCTAAATCATTAAGAGTTCTGGGCTGTCGCTTGGCAACTCGCAGCTTCAGCTCCCTCCATAAGTTTTCATGGGATTAAGGTCTGGTGACTGGCTAGGCCACTCCATGACCCTAATGTGCTTCTTCCTGAGCCACTCCTTTGTTGCCTTGGCTGTATGTTTTGGGTCATTGTCATGCTGGAAGACCCAGCCATGACCCATTTTTAAGGCCCTGGCGGAGGGAAGGAGGTTGTCACTCAGAATTGTACGGTACATGGCCCCATCCATTCTCCCATTGATGCGGTGAAGTAGTCCTGTGCCCTTAGCAGAGAAACACCCCCAAAACATAACATTTCCACCTCCATGCTTGACAGTGGGGACGGTGTTCTTTGGGTCATAGGCAGCAGTTCTCTTCCTCCAAACCCGGCGAGTTGAGTTCATGCCAAAGAGCTCAATTTTTGTCTCATCTGACCAACAGCACCTTCTCCCAATCACTCTCGGCATCATCCAGGTGTTCACTGGCAAACTTCAGACGGGCCGTCACATGTGCCTTCCGGAGCAGGGGACCTTGTGGGCACTGCAGGATTGCAATCCGTTATGTCGTAATGTTTTACCAATGGTTTTCGTGGTGACAGTGGTCCCAGCTGCCTTGAGATCATTGACAAGTTCCCCCCTTGTAGTTGTAGGCTGATTTCTAACCTTCCTCATGATCAAGGATACCCCACGAGGTGAGATTTGCGTGGAGCCCCAGATCTTTGTCGATTGACAGTCATTTTGTACTTCTTCCATTTTCTTACTATGGCACCAACAGTTGTCTCCTTCTCGCCCAGCGTCTTACTGATGGTTTTGTAGCCCATTCCAGCCTTGTGCAGGTGTATGATCTTGTCCCTGACATCCTTAGACAGCTCCTTGCTCTTGGCCATTTTGTAGAGGTTAGAGTCTGACTGATTCACTGAGTCTGTGGACAGGTGTCTTTCATTCAGGTGACCATTGCCGACAGCTGTCTGTCATGCAGGTAACGAGTTGATTTGGAGCATCTACCTGGTCTGTAGGGGCCAGATCTCTTACTGGTTGGTGGGGGATCAAATACTTATTTCCCTCTGCAGAATGCAAATAAATTCATATACTTTCCACAATGTGATTTTCCGGATTTAATTTGTGATGTGCTATCTCTCCACTGTTACCAATAACCTACCCTTCAATTATGGGTCTGCTCATGTCTTTGTCAGTGGGCAAACTTACAAAATCAGCAAGGGATCAAATACTTATTTCCCCCACTGTATAACTAAAATACGGAATAGGGAGGATGAAGTTAGAACCCGTTGTCTGACATTAAAAAGAATTTGTTGGTATTACTCAGCGTTATATCAGGCAGGAGACTTCTCAGAGGACAAATGCATGGAATTTCTTGAAGGGATAGGGCTGCCCCAGATTTCTGAGGAACAGCAGAGGGGGTTGAACGCACCTATTCAAGGTAAGGAAGTGCAACAAGTGATTAAGCGCCTCAAGCTGGCCAAGGTGCCGGGCCCGGATGGGCTAGGGGTGGAGTTTTATAAAATCTTGCAGGATGTCATGGTGGCACCTTTATAGCTATGTGCGAAGAAGAGCAAGGAAAAGGGTGCGATGGGGGCGGTATTAAATCATGCGCATATTGTGCTGATCCTAAACCGGGAAAGATGAGGAATTGGTGGGTTCTTATAGGCCCATATCGCTGTTAACCAAGACATAAAGATTCTGGCAGCGGTGCTAGCGGACAGATTGGGGAAGGTGGTTCCTGACCTGGTCCATCCGGACCAGGTGGGCTTTGTCAAAGGGAGGTATGCGTCAGCTAACATCCTGAAAGTGAGCCGAATATTAATGGACAGTGCCGGTAGAAAGGGAGATGCCATATTGGCAAGCCTTGGCGCAGAAAGGCTTTCGACAAGGTTGTCTGGCCCTTATTTGTTTTGGATCCTTGGACGCTTTGGCATCCAGGGAGACTTCCTGGATGGGTCCGAGCATTATACTGTCACCCGACGGGCAGCTCCTTGTCAATGACTCCTGACTGACACATTTACCCTGGAGGAGGGACTAGGCAGAGTTGCCCCCTCTCACCGCTACTATTTCTCCTCACTTTAGAACCTTGGCAGCAAAACTATGGCAAAGGCCACGTTAAAGGATTGAAGGTGGGGGGGAGGAATATATCATTAATCTGTTTGCAGATGATATGCTGCTTTTGTTAGACTAGGCAACTCATACATTGCCGCTGGCTATGTCAATTATTCGGGAGCATTTGGGGAATTTTCGGGTCTCAATATAAATTTTGATAAGTCCGAGGCACTGCCGGTAAACGACCCGTGTATAGCAGAAACTCGCACTCCTTTCCATTACGTTGGGGCCACCGAGGGTATTAAGTATTTGGGGATCTACATCAGTGCAAATCTGGTGTGGGTATACAAAAAAAAAATGTGTTAGACCGGCTAGATGTGATAAAAAACATATGCCAGAAATGGAAAGACCTACCAGTGAATTTTCTAGGTGATAGCGCTGGTTAAAATGGTTCTGCTGCCCAAAGTACTTTACCTGCTACAGATGCTCCCTTTATGGATCAGGGCTTCGGAGGAGAATTCGTATAAAAGTATTGTAGGCACTTTTTTTTCTGGCATGCTAAATGTCCGCGGATAGCATTTGCTAAGTTGACTAGGAACAATGGGCAGGGGGGACTCCAACTCCCAGACCTACGGGTTTATAATGTAGCGGCATTGATGTGGTGGATACACGAATTGATCATGGAGAAGGGTTTTTTTGTCCCCTCGGGTTTCTGGGAGAGCTGGTGCAGGCCAAATGATCCTTTTACGGTTTTAGAATCCTGGGCAGTACAGGGGGCAAGAAAGAAAGTGGATAACCCCTATGTAGCAGCTCTTCAATTGGCTTGGAGATGGTGGAGAGGACAGGCGGGAGTTAAAGTGGGGGTAAGCCCGTTTCTACTGCTGGTGGGAAATATGGCTTTCCCGGCGGGGATGGGAAGATCAGTCTTCTGCAAATGGAGGGATAAAGGCTGTAGATTTATAGGCCAGTTCCGGAGGGAGGGGGAAGATGTCTTTCCCACGTTCGCCATGGTGTGCAGTGAATTACAGATCCCTGGCTCTCACTTCTTTGCATACCTACAGGCACGAGATTACATACTGAGTGTGGAGCGTCAGAGCAAGGCTATAGTGCGATTTATGCAGCTTGATCACACTTTTATGCAGACGACCCCGCCTCATAATAGGTTGACCGGCTGGTGTCAACTGATCAGGAATCAACTGCAGGCGCCCCACTTAATATTGCTAGCAGCAGCATGGAGTAAGGATATTGTAGAAGAGGTGTCAGTGGAGAGATTGAGTGCAGTTTTCCGAGGACTGTGGAGGCTCACCCCGAATGTGTCCTTGCAAGACACACAGTATAGAATTCTTTACAGGGTACATATCACTAAAGTCAGGGGGAAAGCCCTGGGGATGTGGGATAGTGACACGTGTAACAAGTGTGGGGGGGCAGTGGGCACCTTTTTGCACTCTTTTAAGGAATGCCCAACCCTGCAGGAACTATGGTCTGGGGCGATAGAAACCCTAGAAGAGATATTACAGCGGTCAGTGAAGTGGCAATATTCAATCACGATAATGTGTTATGGGCAGGCTCTTAAGGAGCAGGGGTTGAAGGTCCCACACTGTAAATTTGTATTGTTAGCCATGATATTGCTTAAAAGATGTGTGTTGAAACAGTGGGTGCAGAGAGAGCCCCCGGCCCTAGCAGCTTTGAAGCACAGTATGCTTGAGATGGCTCACTGGGTGGCTATGAGATATAAATTTGTGACCTCTCTGGGTGCCCGTCAATACCGTGATTTGTGGGGAAGAACAACTGCCTTGCTCATCAGTGGCGTAGCCAGAAGTCAATTTTTGGGTGGGCCAACAGGTTGGATGGGTGGGCACTAGACAGTGGTGTGCTGGTAAATGTTTAACAACAGGCTCCCTGGTCCACCTCTGCGCCCCCCCCCCCCCCCCGTCCACCTGTGCACCTCCCCTCAAAATTGCAGAGCTGGCTATAGCCAGGGAGAGAGCCTGGGGGTGGGGGAGGCAATGCATTACTCTCTCCAGGAAAAAAAACATTAAATGATCCCAGGTTCCAATCTAATTCATGTTTAATGTGGGATAAAATGCCATAAATAAGTAAATAAATATAAACTTTTAATGTTGAGCACCTGATTCTCAAAGTGGACGTGTTCCAATCATTATAATGAAAATAAAATTATTTTTTTCTACCTTTGCTGTCTGGTGACTTTGTTTTTCTGATCATACTGGCCCAGTATCTGATTCTGCTGCTATCTGTCCTCTTTACTCCGTTTCCAGGGCTTCCTTTCCATTTATTTCTTTACTTTCCGCCTTTCTTCTTCATTTCTTGCTCTGGGTCCTCCGTAGACTTGACTGTCCAGTGGATCCAGCTTCTGCCTATTTTCTTCATCC
Source organism: Microcaecilia unicolor (assembly GCF_901765095.1). NCBI lineage: Eukaryota > Metazoa > Chordata > Amphibia > Gymnophiona > Siphonopidae > Microcaecilia > Microcaecilia unicolor. Next base: position 138,379,563 of record NC_044041.1, on the reverse strand, counting down.
ATGTGCAATTTTCTCCTCTCTTCCTTTTCCCTCATCTCATCTCCTTCCTCACTCTTTCTTTCCCTCCATCCATGTCCAGCATTTCTTCTCTCTCCCTTCCCTCTCCTCCATCCATATCCAGCAGCCTCCTCTCTCCTGCCCTTCCCTTCATCCATCCATGTCCAGCAACCCTCCTCTGCCCCCTGCCTCCCCTCCATCCACCCATGTCCAGCAACCTTCCTCTCTCCTCTTCCCTCCCCTCCATCCACCCATGTCCAGCAACTCTCCTCTCCTCTCCATCCATCCATACCCAGCAATTCTCTTCTCTCCCCTGCCCCTATCCATCCATCCCCAGCAATTCTGTTCTTGCCCCTGACCCCTCCATCCATCCATTCCCAGCAATTCTCCTCTCACCCCTGCCCCCCACCTCCATCCATCCATCATCCCCAGCAATTCTCCTCTCTCCCCTGCCCCCCACCTCCCTCCATCCATCCATCCCCAGCAATTCTCCTCTCTCCCCTGACCCCCACCTCCATCCATCCATCCCGTGACTCTCCTCTCTCTCCCCTCCCCTCCCGCTCCCATCCATGTGTCCAGCGATTCTCCTTCACCCCCATGCATCCTTCCCTCCCATTCCACCTGCCCGCCCTCTCTCGGATGGCAGCGCTTCCCAGACGCTGCCTACCGCCGCCACGATCTACCTTCTCCCTCTGTCTCACTCTCAACAGCAGCAGTAGCGATTCAAACACGCTACCTCCTGCTTCTAACCCGGAAGCGTCTCCTCTGCAGAGGAGACGCTTCGGGTTAGAGGCAGGAGGCAGCGTGTTTGAATCGCGACGCTACCGCTGCTGTTGAGACAGAGGGAGGAGGTAGATCGTGGCGGCGGTAGGCAGCATCTGGGAAGCACTGCCACCAGAGAGAAGGCGGCAGATGCAGGATCAGCGCTGCCTGCTCCCTCTGCTCCGCTGCTGGGTGGGCCTGAACCCAAACTGGGTGGGCCTAGGCCCATCCAGGCCCACCCGTGGCTACGCCCCTGTTGCTCATGATGCCTGAATAAGAGCATGACTAATTAAGTCTATGTGCTGACTAAGCGATAAGGAATAGAGGAGGGGGGAAGGTAGGGGGAGGGGTCTTTATTGGGGGGGGGAAGAAATGAAAGAATAAAACATGGAATCAGTAGATTGTTGGCAGAGTTGTCAGGATATGGTTTGTTTTTGTATTAATGTTGTTCTTGATGCCTGTAACTGAATCCATGGAACAATAAAAATATTAAAAAAAAAAAAAAAAGAATGTACGTTTGGGAAGCTTGCCAGGTGCCCTTGGCCTGGATAGGCCGCTGTCATGGACAGGATGCTGGGCTTGATGGACCCTTGGTCTTTTCCCAGTGTGGCATTACTTATGAATAAAGTGCAAATATCCTCTCTTAAATGCAGATAGAAGCAGTGGCGTAGCCAGACCTGACATTTTGGGTGGGCACTATGTATATAGGTATGAGTAGCGTTTCTTGAGATACTTCAAAATAATGCCTTAGAATGCTCTTAATGATGGATTTCTAAGTAGTCTGCCCTACAGCTGCCTTGCATCAACATAAACCACATACATACTTAATGGAAAAGGTAAAATTATGTATCATACCTGATAATTTTCTTTCCATTAATCATAGCTGATCAATCCATAGACTGGTGGGTTGTGTCCATCTACCAGCAGGTGGAGATAGAGAGCAATCCTTTTGCCTCCCTATATGTGGTCATGTGCTGCCGGAAACTCCTCAGTATGTCGATATCAAAGCTCCATCCGCAGGACTCAGCACTTAGAGAATTACACCCACAAAGGGACACTCTGCCCAGTTCACCACCGCCGAAACAGGGGAGGGGAATTAACCCAGCTCATCCCCACACAAGTGGGGGAGGGGAATCCGTCCAGCTCATCCCCGCGGAGCGGGGGAGGGACACCACCCCGCCGATGCGGGGGGATCTGGCTTATCCTGCAACCGCAACCGCGGGAGGAGCTGACTGACCCTAACACCGCCGAAGCGGGAGGGGTACAAAGCTGCCCTACAGCCGCACGAAGCGGGAGGGAGCGCCGGCAGAATTTAGGTCTCAATCCAGCCCCGTAAAACGGAGGGGAGAGGAATGCAGCAGCTCACTGTAACACAAACTCGTCTCAACTCTTGAAGAATCCAATTGAAAAAACTTGAACACGAAGTCCTCCTGAACAGGAACTGAAGACTAAACTTCAACCTGAAATGCAACCAGAATATAAACAGTACAGATATCTGGGAGGGGCTATGGATTGATCAGCTATGATTAATGGAAAGAAAATTATCAGGTATGATACATAATTTTACCTTCCATATCATCATGCTGATCAATCCATAGACTGGTGGGATGTACCGAAGCAGTACTCACCCAGGGCGGGACAATGAAATCCCTGACCGCAACAGTGAAGCTCCAAACCGGGCCTCCGCCCGAGCAGCCACAGTCAAGCGGTAATGCCTGGAGAAGGTATGGGCCGATGCCCAAGTTGCCGCCTTGCAAATCTCTTCCAAGGAGACGGACCCGGCCTCTGCCATCGAGGCCGCCTGAGCTCTAGTGGAATGAGCCTTCAGCTGGATAGGCAGCACCTTCCCCGCGGCCACATAAGCCGCTGCAATGGCTTCCTTGACCCATCTTGCCACTGTAGGCTTAGCAGCCTGCAGACCCTTACGAGGACCTGCAAACAGGACAAACAGATGATCCGACTTCCGGAAATCATTGGTCACTTCCAAGTATCTGATGATGACTCGTCTCACATCTAGATATTGAGAGCAGAGTACTCCTCTGAGTAGTCCTCCCTACGAAAGGATGGGAGACAGAGCTGCTGATTCACATGGAAGCGAGAAATAATCTTGGGCAGGAAGGAAGGCACTGTGCGAATAGACACTCCTGCCTCAGTGAACTGCAGAAAAGGCTCTCGACATGATAGTGCCTGGAGCTCGGAAACTCTTCTGGCTGAAGTGATAGCCACCAAAAAGACTGCTTTCAACGTCAGGTCTTTCAGAGATGCCCTCGACAAGGGTTCAAAAGGCGGCTTCTGCAAGGCTCTTAGCACCAGGTTGAGATTCCACGCAGGCACCACTGAGTGCAGAGGAGGAGGGCGCAGGTGATTAACTCCCTTGAGAAAACGCACCACATCTGGCTGCGAAGCCAGGGAAGCACCCTTCAGGCGGCCCCTGAAGCAAGCCAGAGCCGCTACCTGGACTTTAAGGGAACTGAGCGACAGGCCTTTCTCCAGACCTTCTTGCAGGAACGCCAGCACTGAAGAAATTGGAGCAGTGAAGGGAGAAAGTGAGCCTGCTTCACACCACGCTGCAAAGGTACGCCAAACCCTGGCGTAAGCAGTAGAAGTAGAGCGCTTCCTCGCTCTCAGCATAGTGGTGATGACCTTGTCTGAGAAGCCCTTCTTCCTCAGACGCTGCCGCTCAATAGCCAGGCCGTAAGACCAAAGGGGGAGGGATCCTCCATCACCACGGGACCCTGATGCAACAGGCCCTGCTCCACTGGCAGCCGCAGAGGGTCGTCCACTGAGAGCCTGATCAAGTTCGCATACCAGGGACGTCTGGGCCAGTCCGGACCCACCAGGATTATCCAGCCTGGATGCTTTGCTACCCGGTCTAGTACCCTGCCCAACATGGGCCAGGGCGGGAACACATAGAGAAGCTCCTGTGTCGGCCACTGTTGGAGAAGAGCATCTACTCCCAGAGATCGAGGGTCCCGTCCTCTGCTGAAAAAGCGTGGCACTTGGCAATTGGCCGATGACGCCATCAGATCTAGGCTCGGCTGGCCCCAGCGCTTCGTGATGTCCAAGAACGCCTGAGCCGATAACTGCCACTCTCCGGGATCCAAGGTATGGCGACTGAGAAAGTCCGACTTGACATTCATGACTCCAGCAATGTGGGCCGCTGACAGCTGTTCCAGGTTCGCTTCCGCCCACTGGCATAGATTCATGGCCTCCTTGGCTAGAGGGGCGCTCTTGGTACCTCCCTGGCGGTTGACATAGGCCACAGCCGTGGCATTGTCCGACAGGACCCGTACTGGCTTTCAACGCCAGTACCGGAGGAACTCCAAAAGCGCCAACCGAATGGCTCTGAGTTCCAGGAGGTTGATAGACCACTTTGCCTCTGCAGGAGACCAGAGCCCCTGCGCTGTCCTTCCCAAGCAGTGGGCTCCCCAGCCCGTCAAAGAGGCGTCCGTCATGACGACAATCCACTCCGGGGTCACAAGAGGCATTCCTGCAGACAACTTGTCTGTCTTCAGCCACCAGCTCAGCGCCTTGCGCACTGCTGGGTCCAAGGGAAGGCGCACAGCATAATCCTCCGACACTGGAGTCCAGCGCCACAGCAGAGAGTGTTATAGTGGTCTCATATGAGCCCTGGCCCAGGGCACTACTTCCATCGTGGCCGTCATAGAGCCCAACAGCTGCACATAGTCCCAAGCCCGAAGAGGAGAGGCTACTAGGAACTGGTCCACCTGAGCCTGAAGCTTGACAATCCGATTGTCTGGCAGGAACACTCTGCCCACTTGGGTGTCGAAACGAACTCCCAGATACTCCAGGGACTGAGTTGGGTGCAGCTGGCTTTTCTCCCAGTTGATGATCCACCCCATGGAGCTCAAAAGAGCAATCACCCGGTCCACAGCTTTGCCGCACTCTGCATAAGAGGGGGCTCGGATCAACCAGTCGTCCAGATAAGGATGGACTTGTACTCCTTCCTTTCGCAGGAAGGCCGCGATGACCACCATTACTTTGGAGAAGGTCCGCGGAGCAGTAGCCAACCCGAACGGGAGGGCTCTGAACTGGAAGTGTCGGCCCAGAAAGCGTTGATGAGGAGGCCAGATGGGAATATGCAAGTAAGCTTCCTTGATGTCCAAGGATGCCAGGAACTCCCCTGCCTTCACTGCCGCTATAACAGAGCGGAGAGTCTCCATGCGAAAGTGCCGAACTTTCAAGGCCCGATTGACCCCTTTGAGGTCGAGGATAGGCCGTACAGAACCTCCTTTCTTTGGTACCACAAAGTAAATGGAGTAACGTCCCTTGCCAAGCTGATCTTCTGGCACCGGAACGACCGCACCCAGGCGGATCAGATTGTCCAAAGCCTGCTGCACTGCCACAGCTTTGACCGGAGACTTGCAGGGAGAGAGTACAAACCCGTCTCTTAAGGGTCGGCAGAACTCTAGCTTGTAGCCGTCTCTGATGACTTCCAGCACCCAAGCGTCTGAAGTTACCCTGGTCCACTCGCCCAGAAACGAGGACAGGCGTCCTCCAATCTGCACTGAGCCATGGACCAGGGCCTCGTCATTGGGTACGAGACCCTGGGGGAGGACCGGAGGGCGCACCTCCGGGACGGCGGTCTCTGCAAAGGAATGCTGCTTGGGGGAGAAGTTCCTCTTGAATGAAGAGGGGGCAGAGGAGCCCGACTTGCCCGGGCGGTACCGACGGGCTTCCTGAAACTGTCCTCTGGAGTTACCGGGGCGAGCACTGGCCCGAGCCCTGACCTCTGGTAACCTCTTGCCCTTAGACGTGCCAAGATCGGTCACAATTTTGTCCAGCTCGACCCCAAAGAGCAGCTTGCCTTTAAAAGGCAACTTAGCCAGGCGGGACTTAGAGGCGTGGTCAGCAGACCAATGCTTCAGCCAAAGCCACCGCCGCGCAGAGACTGTCTGAGCCATACCTTTAGCCGAGGCACACAAGACATCATACAGCAAGTCTGCCAAATAAGCCAAGCCCGATTCCAGGGCCGGCCAATCAGCCCTCAAGAAAGGATCCGAGGGGGAAGCCCGCTGCACAATCGTCAGGCACGCCCTGGCCACATAGGAGCCACAAACTGAGGCCTGCAAACTAAAGCAGCCGCCTCGAAGGACGACCTTAAGGCCGCCTCCAATCTTCTGTCTTGGGCGTCCTTTAGGGCCGTGCCACCTTCCACCGGCAACGCCGTTTTCTTAGTCACCGCAGTGATTAAAGAATCCACGGTAGGCCAAAGAAAGGCCTCCCGTTCACTTTCAGGCAGAGGATAGAGGCGGGACATAGCCCTAGCCACTTTGAGGCTCGCTTCCGGGACATCCCATTGAGCCGAAATCAAGGTGTGCATGGCATCATGCACGTGGAAGGTTCTAGGCGGGCGCTTCGTCCCCAGCATAATGGCGGAGCCAACAGGGGCTGAGGGAGAGACGTCCTCCGGAGAGGAAATCTTCAAAATGCTCATGGCCTGCACTAACAGGTTGGGTAAGTCCTCTGAGCGAAAGATCCGCGCTGCAGAGGGGTCATCCGCTCTATCCGAGCAGGAATCCGTCTCCTCCAAGGAATCCCCAAAGGACCGTTGGGAAAACCCAGATACGCTGCCCTCATCTACATCAGAGGAGACAGAGTCCTCTAAGGCCTGGAAATCCACCCGAGGGCATTTACTTCCGGGGGCCTCAACCCCTTTATCGGACAAGGGAGAAGGGGCAGCGTTTTGCATAAGGAAGGCCTGATGCAGCAGCAAAATAAACTCGGGGGAGAAACCCCCCAGACTGTGCACTTCAGCAGCCTGGGCCACAGCCCTAGACGCACCCTCAACCGGCGCTCGCAAGAGCGAGGGAGAAACATGCTGCGCATCCAAAATGGCATCCGGCGCGACACTCCGCGAAGGAGCCGCGCGGGAAGAACGGCGCTTAACTTTGGCCGCTTTTTTGCCGTCGCCCAAATCGAGGGCGGCCATAGTATTAACGTCTCCCACCTCAAGGGCGGCCCAAGAAGAAGCCGTCCGAGCAGAGTGGCCGGCCAAGATGGCGGAGGCAAGCAGCGGGGGATGGGCGTTTATGGCGGGAAAAACCGCCGTACCGGAGGAAGAACCGGGACACTGACCGGCCTCCAAACTGACACCCAACAAGGGCGAATCAGACTTTAAGACCCCCGCATCCCCGCTAGAAGCGCACACGCGGTCCAGGGAGCGATTCTTTGCGCCCTCGCCCTCCGACGCCATAGGCCACGTGGAGACCGATCGGGGAACCCCCTGCCCGCTACAAAAAGGTAAAAATTACCTGCTTCTCGCTCCGAGCTGTAACGAACTGGTGTCCCAGTGAGTAGCTGCAATAAACGTTGAAATAAACGCCCTTAAGGACGTCCAAAATTTTTTTTTTTTTTTTAAACGGAGCCAGCGGGAGGGGGGAGAAAAGGAGGGACCTTGCACCACCAGGTTTGCACTTGCTCAAGAAGAGCCCTCAACCCCAGGTACTCAACAAAACCTAAAAATTAGGCTTGGAGACCTAGCCAGAGCTGCTGCTGTGTGTGACCACCACCTGCTGAGATAGAGAACATACTGAGGAGTTCCCGGCAGCACATGACCACATATAGGGAGGCAAAAGGATTGCTCTCTATCTCCACCTGCTGGTAGATGGACACAACCCACCAGTCTATGGATTGATCAGCATGATGATATGGAATTTTTTTTTAAATATAGTTACATTATCCCATATCTTAAACTTGACCAGACATAAGTCTACTATAATAGCAAACATCTCAACACACATGACAGGATCCTGCAATATAATTACAGCAACGGCATATATCCTTCAAACATTGCTTTATTTATTTATGTATGTACATATGTATGTATTTATCTATTCATTCATTCATCCCATTATTATCCAAAACAAGTTTCAGTTCAAAGTGGCTTACAATTTACAATAACAAATGTAAGTGCCTGATTAAGCAAAACAGATAAATACCTTTGAAGTCTTTTTCCCTTCCTTTGGGTCTACTGCTTTCTCTCCCCCTATATCCATCCCGTAGCCTGGCATCAACCCTTCCCTTTCCTACCTCCCCACCCCCATATCCATCCCCATAGAATTGCATAAGCCCTTCCCTTCCCTACTCCCTAAGATCCATCTTGTAGCATGGCATCAGACCTTCCCTACTCCCCCCCCCCCATTGATCCATCCCCATAGCCCGGTCTCAGCCATTCCCTTCCTTACCCCCCCCCATCCATCCCCGTAGCTCGGCATCAGCCTTTCGTTACCCCCCATGTTTATCTCCGTAGCCCGGCATTAGCTCTTCCCTTCCCCATCATCCATCCCATAGCTAGGCATCGGCCCTTCCCTGTAGCCTAGCGTCAGCCCTGTCATACTCCCTACCCATCTCTCCCATAGTCTGGCATCTCCCCCCACCAAACCCTGAAGCACACCAGCGTTAAATATAAAACCTTTTGTTTTTAATGTCCTCTGCACTGCAGAGCCCACCTCCACCCAGAAACACACCTACATTAAAAATAAAACTTTTTTAATTATTTTAACCTGGGCACTGCAGGAGACTATCCCCACCCAAAAACCCACCAACATGAAAAAATATACAACTTTTTTTATTTTAACCTGGGAACTGAGCCCACCCCCACCCAGAAACCAACTATCATTAAAATTCATTGTTGGTGGGTTTCTGGGTGGGGGTGGGCTCTTTACTGCCTAGGGAAACAAAAGGTATATTTAATGATTAAATATACCTTTTTTTTCCCTAAGCAGTGAAGAGCCCACCAGCACTACACTGTACATGTTCAAAAAAATAGGTATTTTACCTGGGCAGCTGGGCTTGAGTTTTCCAAATCTGTGTGCACGTTTTGCAGCAGCAGACTCAGAGAGTACTGCAGCCTGTGCTCCCCGTGCTGGTTCCCGTGCATGTTTGTGGGGCTGCATCATTGTTTGCATATGAATGCTTGCTGCTTCCACAACTATCCTCAAGCAAGCTGCGACACTGCTGGCAGATTTTTCCTGTGGCGCTAGTGTGCACAACACAAGGACGCTGGGGGACAAGCAAGGAAAGGCAAGACCCTGAGAGGGTGACGGACAGTGAGAAGGAGCCGTGCACCAATGCAGATTTTTTCCTGCGGCACTGGTGTGCGCGTCACGCGAGCACTTGGGGCAAAGGAAGGCAGAACCCTGAGAGTGAGGGCGACTGACAGTGAGGAGCCACGCACCGATGGCAGATTTTTTCCTGTGGCACTGGTGTGCACGCTGCAAGGGCACTTGGGGCAAAGCAAGGCAGGGCCCTGACAGGCCGACGTCGGAGTGAGAGCAGCAGTGATGCTCTTATATCACCCATTATAGAACAGAAAATTCTGACTCTAGCACATGAAGAATACAGGTTGGGAAAGAATATTTCATGGGCTATGGCCTGTGATCAAATACAGATCGAGCTTATTACTATCTTAAAGGAAATTCTAATCACGTCTAAGTTAGGCCACTGGCCACCATCTCTTGTTCAGATGGCTAGCACCAAATTACCAGAATTTGCTATAGCTCACCTTTATTGGTGGACGGTTAGTGTTCCAATCTGTTCACAACAAGGATGCTCTATCTGTACTTTGGTCCCATGGTCAGGACAACATACAGTTATTTACCCGGTAGTTAATATTGGTGTGCAAATTAATAATGTGATAATGTATCCTCTGGACCATCTCGCTTGGGTGCAGCCCCTGGACAATGACTGGACATCATTCAGATCAATGGACCCTAGCCTGTGCCAGCGGACACCCTTTCATTTCCAGTGTGAACCTCATCAGTTTAGTGACAGCTCCTGCTGGAACAATTCATCCTCCTGTACTCTGACTGCTGAACTTTTGTATTCACCCACTGTCTCATATAGGGTGTACTACCTTGGAGCTGGACACTATAGAAATGCTAAGTAGTAGTAGTAGGATGTGATGCTAGAGCGACCAACTTCCGTAGAGTGGACCCAACACACATACACAAAAAAAAAAAAACAGGAGCGAGGATAGGAGGGCTGCTGCTTTTCTGCGAACTATGGCAGAACTAAAGGCTGTCCAGTGTCCACTCCCAATGCAGACTAACTGGCACCTGTCAGGACAAACATGGGTGGGCCTAAGCTGAGATTGGTGGGCCTAGGCCCACCCGTAGCTACGCCTCTGGATAGAAGAAATAGAAATAGCAGTGATAGTATTGTTACAACTTGTAGGACTAATTTTGTTCTGCTGCTTAAATAAGGAAACGTTTTGGGGGAGACCTAAGGGGGACGAAGGAGATTATTTAGAATTGGTTACCTTTAACCAGTCTAAAGTCTAATTTGTCTAACATGAGTGGTCTCAGCCTTTCCTTATTAGTAATCATAATACTGATGTTAATGAGTCATGTTAATGCTTTTGTAGGAGTGGACAAGCAAACACTGTACTCGGCCTGCGGCCATCACTAGACTGGCAGGACAACCTCAAGCTCTGTGCATACTACCTATGGACTTTGCTCTTTGCACACAACTTATGGACTTTGCCTTCTTTGTGGCATACTTTATACTTGGGTGTTTACTGAACATTTGCATCTTCTTGTATTGTGCCTTAACTATCAACTGTCAGCTCCTGATAGCTAGATAGATAACTGATTGAGACAGGATGCAGATGCATTAGATAGACAGCATAACACACTGTTTATTTTGTGTAGACTGTTGTGGACTTTTTGTACTAACAGGATTTTCTATTTGAACTTTGCATACACACTTGCACCCTTTGCTTTGTACCAAAACCTAAGCTTACATATAATGAGCATAGACTAAGACCTAAACCTGTGCAGTTTAGACTTTTACTAGTAGTATGTATTTATTAACCAGCAGCTAGATAACAAGTTGTAGTAGTCAGCAATTTAGGATTGTAGGAAAGGCAGCTGGCTCTGCCAGCGCAGTCTTGTGATTCAGGCATAGAGGCTGTATTGTGTAAATGTGCTGGAACACTGCAATAAGTTACATTTCTTGCAAAGTAACAATTTCTATGAAAGCTGTGAAACCGACGTATCTTTTCTCTGTGAGAACTACAGAACTACTAATGTATTGCGCATGTGCCTGTACTGCGCATGTGTATGTGTGATGTATGATGCGTTTTATGTGCATGACCAGTAATCTGTATAAGAACAAGTGTCAGATGACGCTCGTGACGCAGTATCCTGAGACTGATCTCGGTGCTGTTCATTGCTAGCAATAAAGCTGCCTCGTTCTCGGAACCATTTGCCTCTTGTCTCCTGATTTACTTAGCCGAAGATTCTGTTACATTTTCTGGCGAGCCAACCAGGAGTTCATAGAGGGAAAACGGATTGTATTCTTTCCCCTCCCCCGCCGCGGTCGGGTCGGGTAATCTGCCCCCCTCCGAGACTGTGGTAAGTGGTCACCGCTGATTTCAGCGTCCATCTCCCGAAGGAGGGTTGATAGACGCCGGCTGACTGGCGGTGGGGCCGTGTGGTTCCGGCGAGGCACCTTTTCTTTTTTTTCCTTTTTGTTTGCTCGAGCTCTGGAGAGAAGCGCGCCAACAGGCCACGTCCAAAGATGGCGGACAGGCGAGTATACTCTGGGTAGTGACCAGCCCGGTAAAGGGTCGAAGAAGAGGCTTGATCACCCTCTTGGCCAGTGGCTAATACGGACTAGGTCCCGAAACTCACTAGGCCCTGCGAAGGAACCGAACGGGAGAGTTTCTTGTGGCGTATGAAAGTTGAGTGAGTGGGCCTGCAGTTTCAGATCGGGCGACCGCATTCCGGTCAGGCCGGCTGTTGACCCTTTTGTGTCCGGTGGAACGAGACCCCTTACTCCTCCACCATCCCTTTCCCCCTTTTGTCTGTCTCCTATCCTTTGGCACTCAGGTTAGGATGGGCGGGGGTGGATCGACTCCGTTAGATTTAATGACGGAACACTTTAGCGAAGTGTTCGACCAGGAACAATGCAGTAAAGCCGGGATGATACAGCGATGTCAGTTTATGTGGCCCGGGTTAGGGAGATGTGTTGATTGGCCGCCGGAAGGGTCATTTGAATATGAAAAAGTGGCGGCAGTCATGAATGTGGTTATAGTTGAGGGAAATCCAGGCTGTCCTGAGGATATCCCATATGTGGAGGGGTGGCTTGATGTAGTCCGGAACCCGCCGGTCTGGGCCCAGCATAAGGTGGAAAAGGCCGCCCTTATGGTGATAAGCCAGACGAAGGGTCGCAAGACCAAGTTGAAAGCCCAGACCACGCCCACTATTCTCAACTCTCCAGCAACCGTTGCCGTCGCGAAGGCCGTAGGGAACACCCCCATCACTGAAGCCACGCCCTGTACTACCAACCCAGAGGCCACGCCCCGTACTACCAGTACTTCCAGTACCCTCCCAAGACCAAGACCTCCGAAAGCAATCCGAGGGAAAGTTCAGGGCCCCCAGAATCCCGAAAAGGTTCCTCCGAAGGCCCCTATACTTAGTACGGTAGAGGCCTAAGAGGAGGAGGCAGCGCCTCCCCCCTATAGTCCCCTACATCCCAACCTTGTAAATTTGACAGAGGGCCTGAATAACGCCGAGGCCTCCGGCCCAGAGTCGGACGTGGAAGAAACTTCCCGGGCAAGTACTCCCGAATCAACGGGCCCCGGAACCTCCAGAAAGAGTCAGAGGGTTACTAAACCGATAACCCGATTTCCCCAGTCGAGCCCGATAAGTACCCTCCCTCCAAGCAAGAGGGCGGATGTTACCGACCTGTTTCCGATCCGACAATCAACAACATACACTCCATCGAGTCAACCGTCTACAGTCACGTCCCATTCTCCAGTGCTGACTTGTATAAGTGGAAGGTGCATGGGCCTTCCTACGACCAAAAACCCGAACAACTTGTAGAACTGGTGGAGGGCATAATATACAGCTACAACCCAACCTGGGGTGATCTCAGGCAGTTGAGTGCCCACATCTTGACTACTGAGGAATATCGCCTGTTACAACAGAATATGGAGGAAGAGGTCCGGAGGGCCCACCCGGATGAAGCGCAAATAGAGGACCGCTTAAGGAGGGAGGTGCCCATTGCACGTCCTGATTGGGACTATCGGACGGAGGATGGTCAAACCCGCACCCGTCAATACCAGCAGGCCTATCTGGCGGCCCTGAAAAAAGGCAAACAGAAGATTACTAATATGGGAAAAATTCATAACGTTGTTCAACAAAAGCATGAGAGCCCAGGGGATTTCCTAGAACGCCTGATGGAAGCGTTTAGGAGACACAGCCCAATAAATCCCGAGGATCCAAAAAAGTCCCCACAGTGGTCATGAGCTTTGTCAGTCAGCACCGGACATAAGAAAGAAACTCCAGAAGACTGAAGGATTTGAGGGGATGAGTATAAGCCAACTGAAGGCCATAGCTGATCGCGTGTTCGGATACCGCGATCAGGAAGAGAAATCCGAGGCTCGGAAAGAGGCAAGCAGACGGATGCATGAGAATGCGGATGTACTGGCCGCGGTGTTGGAAGAGCGCCTGGGAGCAAGACCGCGCGGCAGAGGAAGGGGCCGAAGGGGTAGAGGAACGCGGTCCCCCATAGGACGGAACCAGTGTGCCAACTGTCGACAAGAAGGGCACTGATGGGCGGACTGCCCGGAGAAGCCACGAGACCAGAATCGAGAAGGGGTGGACGACGACCGCCCACGAGGCCCCAGGCAAGGACAGCGAGGCCGAGGCCGCGGCCGGGGACACATTGAACAACAGGAATGGCAGTTGGCCCTTGACGCAGCCCGGGGCTATCCTGCATGAAGTGACCGGGAGGGCAGAGTCCCCACTGACCCTCTGGTGGAAATCCGAGTGGGGACACAACTAATGAAGGCCCTATTAGACACTGGGGCCCAATGATCTGTCATCACCACTGCCATAGCCCCTCCCACGAAAGAAACCATACCGATTGTGGGGGCCTCTGGAAAATCCCTGACTGCCCCGCTCCTAAAGGAACGCCATGTCCAAATCGGAGGGACAATGGTGTCTCATCAGTTCATACATATCCCCGAATGTCCAGTCCCCCTGATTGGCCGGGACCTACTGTGCAAGCTCCAAGCCACCTTAAGATTCAAGGCTACGGGAGAAGTAGAAGCCCAGTTTGAAAACCGGCCAGTAACACTTATCTGTCCTGTACAAGAAGAATGGAGACTGCACGCCCCCTTATTTGCAGGCCCTGACGACTGCCGCTACTGCCAGTATACCCCTTTCGCACGGCAGAGAAGATCCCTCATGGCTGGGGTGCCTGGCGTGTGGGCAGAAGTGAACCCCAGCGGACTTGCTATCAACGCCATCCCCATCTGGGTCGAACTCAAACCAAATGCCCAGATTGTCAAACAAGGACAGTACCACATCCCCTATGCAGCTCGACACAGTATGCAAACGCATCTACAGAAACTCCTTCAGCAAGGGGTCCTTAAACAGGTCAGATCTGCTTGGAACACCCCACTGCTGCCCGTTAAGAAGCCAGGAACATCAGAGTACAGACCTGTCCAAGACCTGAGGAAGGTTAACAACCAGGTGGCTGACATAGTTGCCCTCGTACCTAACCCATATTCCATTCTAGCCCAAGTGCCAGCCCAAACCAAGTGGTATAGTGTCATAGATCTGAAGGATGCTTTCTTCTCCATCCATCTTGCTGCCGATAGCCAGCAGTTGTTTGCCTTCACGTGGGAAGACTTACAGGCTGGGAGTAAGCAGCAATTCACATGGACCTGGCTCCCCCAGGGATTCAAGAATTCACCTACCTTCTTCGGTGACCAACTTGCCCAAGACTTAAAGGTCTACCAGGACGAGTATGGGCCGGTCGTCCAGTACATGGACGACCTGTTGGTAGCCCGGGAAACATACACGGATTGTGCAGAAGCTACCCTACACCTCTTGAAAACCTTGGAAGCTCAAGGGTACCAAGCCAGCCGAAAAAAGGCCCAGATATGTGAGATCGAAGTCGAGTATCTGGGATTTCGCCTCCGAGAAGGAACCCGAAGGCTCGGTACACCCCGGACCCAAGCTATCCGCAACCAACCCACTCCTGCAAATAAGAAAGAATTGCGTGTGCTACTGGGGGCAGCCGGATACTGCCGGATCTGTATCATTAACTTCGCTGTTTTGACCCAGGACTTGTACACCAAGCTGAAGGGACCTGAACTCGAGGGCCAGACCCTCCAGTGGGAGAAACACGAACTAAAGGCTCTCCAGGACCTCAAAGAGGCCCTCGTGGCCCCACCAGCGCTCGGATTGCCAGATGTGACTAAACCGTTCCACTTGTTCGTCGATGAGAAGAAGGGATTGGCACTTGGGGTCCTCACCCAAATGGTTGGCACCTGGCAACGCCCTGTAGCATACCTTTCCAAGGGCATGGACAATGTGGCAAGAGGTTGGCCGGGGTGTCTCCGAAGCATTGCGGCTGCATGCCTGTTGATACACGAGGCCAACAAGCTCACCTTTGGCCAGACGCTCCTTGTGACTACGCCCCATACCATCCGCAGCCTGCTCGAGAGTCATGGGCCCCGATGGATGACTAACTCCCGACTAGTCAAGTACCAAGCCCTACTGTGTGAGAACTTGGAGGTGCAAATCCAGGACACCACCAACCTCAACCCTGCTACCCTTCTCCCGGCCCCGGAACCCCCATTCCACGACTGCGCAGAGGTAATGGCCACTGTACATTCCAGCAGACCTGACCTGAAAGATCAGCCTTGGCAGGGGGGAATCACTTTGTTCACGGACGGAAGTAGCCAAGTGATCGAAGGAATCCGGAAAGCTGGATATGCCGTCGTATCTGAGGATCATGTGATCGAGGCTATGGCCCTGCCACCCGGAACATCAGCTCAGAAAGCCGAATTGATCGCCCTCATCAGGGCTCTCCTCTGGGCAGAAGGAAAAATTGTGAATATTTACACTGACTCCAAGTATGCCTTCCTTACCCTCCAGGTACACGGGGCCTTGTACAAAGAAAGAGGCTTCTTAACAGCTGAGGGAAAAGGGCTCGCAAATGCCACTGAGATCTGCCAACTGCTCGAGGCTGTATGGAAACCAAAGAAAGTAGCTGTGATACATTACAGGGCTCACACAGGCCGGACGGACCCCATCGCCCGGGGAAATCAGCGGGCGGATGATGCAGCAAAAAGGGCAAGTCAGCTCCCTCATTCCTCTGACCCCGTGCTTTTCGTCCATCTTCCCACCGAAGCCCCCATCTATGCCCAACAAGAAACAGAGTGGGCCCGGTAAGAGGGCCTGGAATCGCGAAATGGATGGTGGATACTACAAGACGGCCGAATATAGATACCCGAAGCCCTGGCCTGGACGGTGGTCAGGGAAGCCCACAACCGCACCCACCTGGGCAGAGACGCCTTGGGACGCCTGCTCGAGAAGACCTACTATGTCAACAAACTATCCCTCTGGACCAAGAATGCTTCCAGCCAATGCACAATTTGTGCCCGGAACAACCCACGGACAGGACCAGGTCCTGCTCCTGGTCACATCCTGCGGGGCACCAGCCCATTCCACGTCTGCCAGATTGACTTCACGCACATGCCCCCGGCCCGGGGCTACAAAGCTGTCCTCGTGGCAGTGTGTACGTATACCGGATGGATTGAAGCCGTACCCACTAGGACAGAGATGGCTAAAGAAGTTACTTCCTTACTCATTCACCACATCTTGCCTCGATACGGGCTCCCTAAACAAATCAACTCTGATAATGGGCCTGCGTTTGCCAGTGAAGTGACACAGCAACTTAGCACTAGACTGGGCCTCGATTGGAAGCTACATTGTGCTTGGAGACCCCAGAGCAGTGGGGTAGTGGAGAGAGCCAACCGATCCCTGAAGAACCAGCTTGCTAAACTATGCCAAGAAGCCAAAGCCAAATGGCCCGACCTGCTCCCACTAGCATTACTGCATCTAAGGTGCACACCGAAAGCTACAGGTCTTACCCCTTATGAGATGATGTACGGAAGACCACCACCTTTGCCTTCCTTCCCCGACTCCTTGCAGATACAGGGTGAGAGATCCCTAGTAAAACAGCTAAGGGCCTTGCGCGAGGTAGTGCAGGACATCCAACAGTACACTGAGAGTGTAGGTCCCCTAGTCCTTACCAGCCCTACACACCAATTTCGGGTGGGAGATGAGGTATGGGTGAAAGAATGGGACGAATCTGACTGCTTGAAGCCCAAGTGGAAGGGGCCCTCCCTTGTTCTCCTAACCACCCCAACCGCTGTTAAAATTGCAGGAAGCCCCGTGTGGATACATTGGACCCGGCTGAAGCTAGCTGCACCTACCGACGGCTCACCCACAGTTTGGACAGCTCACAGCCATCCAGACGCTCCACTGTGATTAACCCTGAAGAGGAAGTGAACCAGGTCCATGCCTAGTCAGCAGCTCAGCCCTTGGACCTTCTGCGCCTTTGGTTCACTGTTTATTGGAGCTGTCATCTTAAGCCTCGTCATCTTCCTATTGCAACAGCTCGGATACCTCATCCATCAACCATGATGTTCAAACTACTCTTCATCCTCCGCCTCTGCCCAGTCCCGGTGGAGCCGGCTGTCCTTAGTCTGAACTGTACCGAGTGTTTGCGCCTGGTGCGTCACCGAACGGCCGAAGGGTATAACTTAGTTACTACCCTCATTCACCAGTCTCAGCCCCCGGAGAAGGATTGTCATCCCCTTGCTTCATGTGTTATTACTACCCCGGGTGGTCCCCAGCAGTTCCACAGATGCCTTGAGAATAAGAACCACACTATTTGCCATTCTCCCTCAGCCCCCAGATACTACAATGTCACCCTGAGTGTGGGTCTTCCTCAGTATCCGGGCCAAGCATATCGAGGGCGGATCATCACGTCGTCTACCGGGGTCCAGGGAGGTGGCATCCTATATTACATTAACTCCACCCGTGTCCTTGTTGCTGGAGTACAGACTACGGCCACCCTCACTTTTGACGCTTGTGCTGCCATGGACAAGCATCCCTGGTCTCATAAGTGCGGAAGCCAAAGCTGGCATAAGTCTTATGCTAACAACCACAAATATGTTTGTCCTCTTACCTTAGATTGGAGATATGGTTCCCCTTGGGCTTGGCTCCCATGTGCGGCGGACACTCGGACCTCGGGATGGGAGCGAGTGTGCGCCTACACGGGAGGCGGATATCCCGGATGCGCCGGTCTGGGTGAATTCCGTCGGGGTCCCGGTAACACTGTGCTCCTGGATTGGCCCCTCAGAGGACCCGGAACCCCCTGGAAACAAACCTGGGGTCTTGGCATTGACGGGGCCGGGACGGATCTGCTTACCTATATCACCATCTGCCAGAGCCTCGAAGAGAAGCCTCCCACGCACTATCAGACCACAATCGTTGGATTCCAGGAGGTATTCGATGAAATCGCTCGCGCAGAGGAAGTAGCTACTAAGTTTCCTGTTTCCCCTGAAGCCCGGAACATGTTCTTTAATCTGGCCGAGAACATTGCCCTCTCCCTTGGGGTTACTAACTGTTTTGTCTGCGGGGGCACCGACATGGGTGAGCAATGGCCCTGGGAAGCGAAGGAAGTCCACCAGCATATGTGGGATGCCCTGAACACTACTAATATCTCCTTTCCCCAACGTCCGCGCCCTTATGAATGGGCACTGAGAACAAACATTATAGGCACTCTGTGTGTCAGCCGGGCCCCCTCGAAACGGTACTCTGTCCCCGTTGGTGACTCGGCCTGCACGGGAGTCCTCCAGTATAATGGCAGCCGGACCACCTGGTGGCAAACTGACGACCTGCCTGTCCCGATGCCCATTTGGACTGAACCCACTCTGAACGCGACGTGGACACACCGGGGTAACGCCTCCCTTAAATGGATAGCCCCAGAAGGCTACTATTACATATGCGGCCGCAGGGCCTACGAACAGCTCCCGGCCCGCTGGTTTGGCACCTGCCTCCTGGGCACAGTCCGACCCAGTTTCTTCCTCCTGCCCCTTCGGGTGGGCGAGACGCTTGGTGAAGCTGGCCCACGTCCCTGTCCAAACCTGGAATAGTGCCTGGGATTGGACTTCTTCCTTAACCGACTGGCTACCTACCTCTGGGAGACTTAAGGGCCTCTTTGTCATGGGGGGCCTCTTTTTGTTGTCCTGTTTATTAATACCCTTGTCTCTTCCCTTTGTTTTTAGATGTCCCTGTTCCACCATGGAAACCATTGCCGATCGGCGTGCAGCCGCCCACATCATGGCCCTCCAGATGTATTCCCCCTTACCGCAATCCGATGTTGACGATGAAGCTGAAGTCTCTCCTCCCGAGGCGATCGATGGGCCGGCACCCTTGTGACAGCACAAGTCCGGCTACAAAGGGGGGGGGGAATCCATTAGGGACCCTCCGTCTCGACCCCGGCGAAGCAACCAACGGCTGCGCAAGGGCCTAGGGCTCTCTTATTGCCTCCTCTTGCTAACTGTCCCTGTCTCTCTCTTCTTTTTAGGGCTCATGAAGATGATACTCTCCACAAGAATGGATGTTCAAGTATCAAAAGGGGGGAATTGTAGGAGTGGACAAGCAAACACTGTACTCGGCCTGCGGCCATCACTAGACTGGCAGGACAACCTCAAGCTCTGTGCATACTACCTATGGACTTTGCTCTTTGCACACAACTTATGGACTTTGCCTTCTTTGTGGCATACTTTATACTTGGGTGTTTACTGAACATTTGCATCTTCTTGTATTGTGCCTTAACTATCAACTGTCAGCTCCTGATAGCTAGATAGATAACTGATTGAGACAGGATGCAGATGCATTAGATAGACAGCATAACACACTGTTTATTTTGTGTAGACTGTTGTGGACTTTTTGTACTAACAGGATTTTCTATTTGAACTTTGCATACACACTTGCACCCTTTGCTTTGTACCAAAACCTAAGCTTACATATAATGAGCCTAGACTAAGACCTAAACCTGTGCAGTTTAGACTTTTACTAGTAGTATGTATTTATTAACCAGCAGCTAGATAACAAGTTGTAGTAGTCAGCAATTTAGGATTGTAGGAAAGGCAGCTGGCTCTGCCAGCGCAGTCTTGTGATTCAGGCATAGAGGCTGTATTGTGTAAATGTGCTGGAACACTGCAATAAGTTACATTTCTTGCAAAGTAACAATTTCTATGAAAGCTGTGAAACTGACGTATCTTTTCTCTGTGAGAACTACAGAACTACTAATGTATTGCGCATGTGCCTGTACTGTGCATGTGTATGTGTGACGTATGATGCGTTTTATGCGCATGACCAGTAATCTGTATAAGAACAAGTGTCAGATGACGCTCGTGACGCAGTATCCTGAGACTGATCTCGGTGCTGTTCATTGCTAGCAATAAAGCTGCCTCGTTCTCGGAACCATTTGCCTCTTGTCTCCTGATTTACTTAGCCGAAGATTCTGTTACACTTTCATGGTTGCATACACCACTTTCCTCTTAGCCATTCCATCCTATTCAGAATAAGCCTGTGAAGCTTACAATAAGGATAAACCACTAAACCCCAGGTAATTAGGTTTGACGTGTGTAAACTAATTGGCTGTGGGGATTTAAAAGCACAGAGAAAATATAGCAAGAAAGACAAGTATATGTGTCTAGATGCACCCTGTAATACTTGGTATTATGTATTGTGGACTACATAGGCACAGGGATGAACTGCTACACCTAGTGGGGTAGATGCAAAAATAACTTAGCCCCGGATCGCTATCCTTAAAGGACTCTCTCAGTCTGACTGTAAGGATACGGAGTGTAATGCTATTTTCATGACAATCATTGGTACAAAGTAGACAGAAGAGGTTAATGATAAGGCCTATACAAAGGACATACATAATACTCTGGGATGGGAATAGATGTATGAGGAAGAGACCCCTTGGCATGCTGTTTAAAGATTATTGTGGAAAAGAAGGTTCAGGATATTCTGATTGCAACAAACATGCCTATAATAAAGCCATTTCAACCACCTCTAAATGATCCTAAGGTAGTGCAAGTAATAGAGGTGGAGGATTTGAGACAACCATTTGAGATAGAAACAGGATATAGAGAGATAAATGCCTGGGTTGAATGGGTCAAATTTACAGTGGCAAGTCTGAACAAAAGTGATTGCTATGCATGTGCCTTAGGCAGACCGGTGGCTCAAATCAGGGCCGGTCTTAGGCCGAGGCGACCGAGGCAGCCGCATAGGGCCCTGCGCTTAGGGGGGCCCCGCGCAGCCCGCCTCAGTCAGCCTTGACCTAGTTCCGCCCGTCCCAACTGCCCGCCCTCTTCTCTCCCCCACGATCGATCCCTTTCCTTTTTTTTCTTTTAAATTTACCTCCAGTCCGGCAGCGTCAGTGAAAGCGCTCCCAGTAAAAGCGCTTCTCTTCGCTGTGTCCCGCCTTCTTCTGACGCCCCGCCTTGGTACGACGATGTTGGGGCGGGCCTGGAGGGAAAGTGGCTGGGCCTGGGCCCGTCCAGGCCCCCCCTTGGCTATGCCCCTGTGCTAGCATGTAGTGTCTGTGTAGGAATGTAACAGTCCAGCTTGTTCCAGTTTCCCAGTAGTGGGAATATAGGTTGAGAAATAGTCTGACAGTAACTCATATGTTAGATTTAATGTCAATAAAGTTATTGGGAAAACAGCGGAATGGGAATGCAACTCCATTTGTTAAATCTTGGATGAACAGCGAACATAGGTTGGCTACAAATACAAGAGTGCAGCAAAAATCAACCAAAGCATTCTGTGAAAATCAATTGGCCATATGGAATTTACAGTAAAGAATATTGTATGTTTTAATATTATTTGTAAATTGATCGCTACCTACACATATCCTTTGGATTTTTATTTTTTGGAGAGAGAGCCTGTTGTTAAACATTTACCAGCACACCACTGCTTATGCCCAAGGTAAACCTTCAGCCATTGCCCCCAGGTGGATCAAGGCCCTAATCTCCTGTAATCCAGGATCTCCCCTTCCTTTTCTTAATCCTTCCATAGTTCAACTCCTCCCTACTCCCTCCCCCAAGATAACTATGTACTACATACAGTTTTTCACTCCCCCTACCCCTATTCATTATCTCCTCTTCTCTTCCTATCCCCCATCCCATGTTCAGCATCTTCCTCCTCTTTCCTACACCTGAGATTGCTGCCCATGCCCCCCTTCAACACAGAAATTCCTGTGGGCCGTATTAACACTATATTGGACTCTAGACATGTCTACTACTACTACTACTATTTAACATTTCTAAAGCGTTACTAGGGTTACGCAGCGCTGTACAAGTTAACATAGAAGGACAGTCCCTGCTCAAAGAGCTTACAATCTAATGGACAAATGTACAGTCAGCCAAGTAGGGGCAGTCAAATTGGGGCAGTCTAGATTTCCTGAAAGGTATAAAGGTTAGGTGCCAAAGGCAACATTGAAGAGGTGGGCTTTGAGCAAAGATTTGAAGATGGGTAGGGAGGGGGCTAGGCTTAGGGGCTCAGGAAGTTGATTCCACGCATAGGGTGAGGCGAGGCAGAATGGGCAGAGCCTGGAGTTGGCGGTGGTGGAGAAGGGTACTGAGAGGAGGGATTTGTCCTGTGAGCGGAGGTTTCGGGCGGGAACGTAGGGGGAGATGAGGGTGGAGAGGTAATGAGGGGCTGCAGACTGAGTGCATTTGTAGGTGAGAAGGAGAAGCTTGAACTGTATGCGGTATCTGATTGGAAGCCAGTGAAGCGACCTGAGGAGAGGGGTGATATGAGTATATAGGTTCAGGCGGAATATAAGACATGCAGCAGAGTTCTGAATGGATTGAAAGGGGGATAGATGGCTAAGTGGGAGGCCAGTGAGGAGAAGGTTGCAGTAGTCAAGGCGAGAGGTAATGACAGCGTGGATGAGAGTTCGGGTGGTGTGCTCAGACAGGAAAGGGCGAATTTTGCTGATGTTAAAGAGGAAGAAGCGACAGGTCTTGGCTGTCTGCTGGATATGCGCCGAGAATGAGAGGGAGGAGTCGAAGATGACTCCGAGGTTGCGGGCAGATGAGATGGGGAGGATGAGGGTGTTATCAACTGAGATCGAGAGCGGAGGAAGAAGAGAGGTGGGTTTTGGTGGAAAGACGATAAGCTCGGTCTTGGATATGTTCAGTTTTAGGTGGCGGTTGGACATCCATGCAGCAATGTCGGCTAAGCAGGCCGATACCTTGGTCTGGGTCTCCATGGTGATGTCTGGTGTGGAGAGATACAGCTGGGTGTCATCAGCATAAAGATGATACTGGAAACCATGAGATGAGATCAGTGAGCCCAGGGAAGAGGTGTAGATTGAAAAAGGAAGGGGTCCAAGGACAGATCCCTGGGGAACTCCAACAGAGAGCGGGATGGGGGTGGAGGAAGAACCATGAGAGTGTACTTTGAAGGTGCGGTGGGAGAGATAGGAGGAGAACCAGGAGAGGACAGAGCCCTGGAACCCAAATGAGGACAGTGTGGCAAGAAGTAAATCATGATTGACAGTGTCAAAAGCGGCGGATAGATCGAGGAGGATAAGGATGGAGTAGTGGCCTCTGGATTTGGCAAGGAACAGGTCATTACAGACTTTAGAGAATGCTGTTTCTGTCGAGTGTAGAGGGCAGAAACCGGATTGAAGTGGATCGAGGATGGCCTGAGAGGAGAGGAAATCAAGGCAGCGGCTGTGAACGGCGCGCTCAAGTATTTTGGAGAGGAAGGGTAGGAGGGAGATGGGGCGGTAGTTGGAGGGACAGGTAGGGTCAAGTGATGGTTTTTTGAGGAGAGGTGTGACTACGGCGGGCTTGAAGGTGTCAGGGACAGTTGCTATGGAGAGAGAGAGGTTGAGGATATGACAGATGGAGGGGGTGACAGTAGGAGAGATGGTGTTATGTAAATTGGTGGGGATGGGATCAGAGGAACAAGTTGTGCATTTCGAGGAGGAAAGAAGGCAGGCGTTTTCCTTCTCGGTGATATCAGGAAAGGAGGAGAAAGAGTTGGTTAGTTGGTTGAGGGAGAGGGTTGAAGAGAGAAGAGGAGGAGGTGGCTTGGTAGTGAATTCAAGGTTGATCTTTTGAACCTTGTCGCGGAAGTAGTCAGCCAGTGATTGAGGAGAGAGTGAGGGGGGGGGGGGGGGTGGGAGCGGAGGGTACTTTGAGGAGGGAGTTAAGGGTGGTGAAGAGATGACGAGGGTTGGAGCTGAGAGAATTGGTCAATTGGGTGTAGTAGTCCTGTTTGGCAAAGAATAGGGAGGACTGGAAGAAGGATAGCATGCATTTATAATGAAGGAAATCTGAATAGGTGCGAGATTTCCTCCAGAGGCATTCAGCAGATCGGGTGCAGGAGCAAAGGTAACAGATGCAAGGGGTCAACCAGGGCTGGGGATTAGTACGCCTTGTGGGACGGGAGATGGATGGTGCGAGGGTGTCCAGGGCAGAGGAGAGAGTGGCATTGTAAGCAGAGACAGCCTCGTCGACAGACTCGGAAGACATGATGGAGGGAAGGAGATTAGGAATACTAGAGGATAAGGTGGGAGGGTCAATAGCCTGGAGATTCCTGGAAGTAGTGGTTAAAGTTGGGCGGGGCTGAGGGGGGGTGAAGGAGTGTGAAGGTGATCAGGTGATGATCAGAGAGAGGAAGAGCTGAGGCGTGGAAATTGGAGGGTGAGCCGGAAAAGGAGAGGATGAGGACAAGACAATGGCCATTATGGTGAGTAGGGGTGGTGGAGCACAGCTGGAGGTTGAAGGAGGATGTTAGAGTGAGGAATTGAGAAGCGTGAGAGTCGGCTGGGTCATCAGCGTGTATGTTAAAGTCTCCGAGAATGAGGAACGGAGATGAGGGATCAAGAAAGACAGAAAGCCAGGCATCGAAGTCAGTGAGGAAGGAAGAGAGAGATTTATCAGGGGGACGGTAGATGACTGCAACTCTGAGTGGCAGCGGGTAGAATAGACGGATGGAGTGAACTTCAAAGGATGAAAAGCAGTGAGATTGCGGTAGGAGGAGGGGTTGAAAACTAGAAGTGAGTGAGAGTAGTAACCCGACACCTCCTCCGCGGCCGACTGGGCGGGGAGTGTGGGAGAAAAGATAACCTCCATGGCATAGGGCCGCGACTGTGGCCGAGTCATCGGGGGTGAGCCAGGTTTCAGTTAGGGTGAGCAGATGAAGGGAGCGGGAGATGAAGAGATCGTGGGTGAAGGAAAGTTTGTTGCACACAGAGTGGGCATTCCACAGGGCGTACGAGAAGGGGAGGGAAGAAGGGGGAAGGAGGGGAACAGAAATGAGATTGGAGATATCTCGGAAGTGTTTGCATGGATAAGACGAGGGCATGTGTGGGGGGCCTGAATTGGGATTGATGTCTCCGGTGGATAGTAAGAGAAGGAGCAAGAGAGAGCGGAGGAGGGTGGGGGAGGTAGGGCGAAGAAGACGGGATGAGCTTAGTAGGAATGGGGATGGGCTAATGGCAGGAAGGAAGTGTTGAAGGTTGAGAGCTAGGAGGGAGGGGGGAGATAGGAGAGATGGTGAGGTGGTCGGGGGTGGGTAGGGTAATGCAATAGTGAGTAGGACGGGAGAGGACAAGGAAGGGCAATGAATACCTGCGGTGGACAGTGGTGGGGGGAGGGAGAAAAGATTAGGAAGGGACAGGGCGATGAAGAGAATGTGTAAAGGGGCCATGGTCAGGTAGGCAGGCAGGTGATAGGTGAGCTGGTAGGCAGGTGGGTCGGCAGTTAGGTAGTTGTGCAGGCTTGAAGGCAGGCGGCAGGCGGGGAGGCAGTTAGATAGTTGAGCAGGCTAGATGGCAGGCAGGTAGTTGATAACTAGGCAGGTTGATGGTCTGGCAAACAGGCAGGTTGGTTGCTGCTCAGCAAGCAAATTGATGGACTGACAGCATGCAGGTTGGTTGCTGGTAGGCAGGCAGGCATGCAGGTAGGCTGGGGTGGATGCGATGGGACTGGAACAGGCTGGACGAAGGACTGGAGACAGGCTGGCACATATGGACAAACGGATGGACTGGAGCAGTAGGACTAGAACAAGAAGGAAGAAGCTGGATCAGGCGGGCTGGAACAAGCTGGAGCAGATTGCTGAAACAAGCAGGGAGAAGCTGGATCAGGCGGACTGGAACAAGCTGGAGCAGATTGCTGGAGCAGGCAGGGAGAAGCTGGATCAGGCGGACGGAACAAGCAGGAAGAAGCTGGATCAGGTGGACTGGAACAAACTGGAGCAGGTTGCTGGAACAGGCAGGGAGAAGCTGGGTCAGGCAGGCTGGAGCAAGCTGGAGCAGGTTGCTGGAGCAGGCAGGGAGAAGCTGGGTCAGGCAGGCTGGAGCAAGCTGGAGCAGATTGCTGGAACAGGCAGGAGAAGCTGGATCAGGCGGATGGAACAAGCAGGGAGAAGCTGGATCAGGTGGACGGAACAAGCAGGAAGAAGCTGGATCAGGCAGGCTGGAGCAAGCTGGAGCGGATTGCTGGAACAAGCAGGGAGAAGCTGGATCAGGCGGGCTGGAACAAGCTGGAGCAGATTGCTGGAACAGGCAGGGAGAAACTGGATCAGGCGGACTGGAACAAGCTGGAGCAGATTGCTGGAACAGGCAGGGAGAAGCTGGAACAGGCGGACTGGAACAAGCTGGAGCAGATTGCTGGAATAGGCAGGGAGAAGCTTGATCAGCTGGATCAGGCGGACGGAGCAAGCAGGAAGAAGATGGATCATGCGGGCTGGAACAAGCTGGAGCAGATTACTGGAACAGGCAGGGAGAAGCTGGATCAGGCGGACTGGAACAAGCTGGAGCAGATTGCTGGAATAGGCAGGGAGAAGCTGGATCAGCTGGATCAGGCGGACGGAGCTAGCAGGAAGAAGCTGGATCATGCGGGCTGGAACAAGCTGGAGCAGATTACTGGAACAGGCAGGGAGAAGCTGGATCAGGCGGACTGGAACAAGCTGGAGCAGATTGCTGGAACAGGCAGGGAGAAGCTGGAACAGGCGGACTGGAACAAGCTGGAGCAGATTCCCGTTGGGTCGCTGTACATCTACCGCCAGAGGGTTCCGTGTCACGGGTTCAAGTGGGGCGCGCACCGTGAGTGCAAGGCAGAGGGGAGTGCTGGAGAACCGATCTTCAGACCGGATCTCAGCGGAGCTCCTCACCTTGCATCCTCTTAGTCGGCCATCTTCCCCGCACCAGCTGGGTTCCCCAGCCAACGGTCGGCTCTGGCGGCCCAAACTGGGGCCACAGGAACAAGCAGCTGACCTGGGGGCTTGTTGGTCCCGCCGGTCCCTGGTCTCCGATGCCTCGACAGTCAATTTCCGTTGGCTGCCTGCCAGTCCTCAGGTGTGGTGCTGCGCACTCTCTGACCGCAAGGCTGTTTGATCGTGGCGGCCCTCGTTAGGTCCTTGGGAAGGCGTGTGGTTCCCTTTTCAGTCAGCCACACGACTCTCCACCCGGTCGGCGGATCCAGCTGCGGGTCGGTGCCTGGTCGGAAGGAGAGCGCGATCTGCTCACAGTTATCCTCCGATCCCATTCGCCTTGTTCGTCCCGGCTGGCCGTCGGCGCCACGTGGACTCGCAGTTGCCAGTGGCTTGTATCTGGGGGTCGATGGGGTGCCGCCCGAAGGTCTAAGGCCCACTACCATGGACTCTCTTTTATTTGGTTTCTCTTCCCCCCTCCCTGAGTCACATTCATTTTCTTTACCCTCTTCCCTCCCATATTTTCATTTATGGCCTTCCCTTCACATTTCACCTCTCCAGAAGTACTAGGGAAAGTGCAGAGTAGAAGTGTGCATGGAGATGGGAACCACGGGAATTCCCGGTATTCGTGACAAAAGATCCATTTATGCTGGGGGGTTGGGTGGGGAATGGATCCAAACTGACTGAGTACAAGTAGGGATGGGGACCATATTATACCCTATGCATACCTCTAGTGTCAACTTGGTGGAGAACATTATGGACTTTGATATTTAAGAAAACAGCTTACTTACCAGTATTTACTTATTTAAGTTTTTGACTTTCTTGCTTATCATAAAGTGTTAATGATAAGAACTTATTTTTCTTGAACTTACAAGATCACTCAAATGCAGGCTGTGTACAGAGATGGGAATACCGGGGTACAAAGTATATCGTAGTGATAGGGTGGAACGGACTGGTGGAGGGGTAGCATTGTATATTAACGAGAGCCTTGACTCAGATAGATTACAAATTCAGCAGGACACAAATCACACCTTTGAATCATTGTGGGTTGAAATTCCATGTATACCCCTCCGAAGGGACACCACCTTGTAAGTGGTGGAGGGGCTTCCGTGTTTCAATGACTCAGAGGGCTATGCTGAAGGGTTACCCATATCAGACAGGCCTCTGAGGAGAAACCAGACAAAGAGTGTCCCAAATTAGGGAGAGGGGAAAGATGGTGACCTGAAGCTCATACACTCAACGGCCCAGCTGTCCTCTGAAGTTCAGTTTTTGTTCACTTGAAATTTCCTCTCTGCATTGCAGTTGCCTTAACAGAGGAAGGGGACAATGGGGGGTCAGCCGCCGATGACCAGCGTTTTGTCCCTTGTGCAGCAAGTGTGGGACCGCTGTATGACGAGCTGCCCATAGATGACTGGGTTGATGAGTCCTTTGATTAGCGCCGACGAAGGAGCGTCGATGCTCTTGGACCTGGAAACAACTTCATCGCTCAAAAATCATTTAACCACCATGCCCAATGGAGTGGAGGAGTGAGTCAGGAGTGTATGCTGAAACGGAAGTCGTTTACAGCTGAACCCGTGTCGGCGGTGCTACTCCTAAACCCTTAAGAGTTATCAGCTTGGAGTTTTTGGCTCCCGTGGAGGTTGCATTGAATGTCATCTGGAGGGTGCTCCAGGACCTGACGGTAGTAGAGAATGACTTTGCTTCAGATATAGTCTTGTTAATGAGCCACATGGATAATCTAATCAAATCCTTTGAGAATATACAGCAAATGAAGTTCTACTGAAGTAGGAAACGGTTAAGATTTGAAAATGATAAAAGACCAGAAAAAATTTGAACAAAATGAATATTGTT
Organism: Microcaecilia unicolor; assembly: GCF_901765095.1. Classification (NCBI taxonomy): domain Eukaryota; kingdom Metazoa; phylum Chordata; class Amphibia; order Gymnophiona; family Siphonopidae; genus Microcaecilia; species Microcaecilia unicolor. The sequence continues at coordinate 138,350,866 of NC_044041.1, read as the reverse complement.
GTAGATGATTAATATCGAGATTGTTGTTTTCCCAGAGTTCCGGGTATGACTCCTAATGTTTTTTTTTTCCTCTGAAATGATTCCTCTTAATATATTAATTCAAAAGGAGTGAAGCCTGTGAAACTGGGATTACTTTAATCAGCGGGAATTGGATTGGAGATTCAAGGGTTTGTATTGTTAAACAATTTCTGGTTTTAAAAGGGAAAAAAATGAAATCAGGTGTATTACTTTCACTAATATTGGACAATAAGTATGTTTCCAATGAAATTGATGGACTATGCACCGTTATGGTCTTGAAGAAACCAACCAGATGATCAATTTGGAATAATGATTTAGATAAATAATAACTGGGGATAATCGGGTTAATACCACGTTTTCTTTGTTTGCTGTTGCTTAAACTGATCTCCTTGTCTTGTTTCACTCTCCCTATTTATTTTGTGGTCTAAGAAAGAGAAAGATTGTATAAAATCCATTTATCTTCTAATATTGTTTTAATGTACAATCATCTCTGTTTTACTGTTTTGCAAGTGATTCTTGTAAAATGAAATATTATAAATAAATGATTAAAAAAAAAAAGAAAGAAATTCCATGTATAAAAGGGAAAAAAAACGGTGATAGGAGTGTACTACCGTCCGCCTCGCCAGGATGAGCAGGTAGACACAGAAATGATAAAAGAAATCAGAGACGCGAACAAAATGGGCAATGTGATAATAATGGGTGACTTCAATTATCCAAATATAGACTGGGTAAATGTAACATCGGGACACGCTACAGAGATACAATTCCTTGATGAAATCAAGGACAGCTTTATGGAGCAACTGGTGCAGGAGCCGACGAGAGAAGGAAAAATTCTAGACTTGGTCCTTAGTGGAGCGCATGATCTGATGAGGGACGTTATGGTACTGGGGCCGCTTGATAACAGTGACCATAATATCAGTTTTGATATCGACCTTGAAGTAACTGTACACAGAAAGTCAAATACGTTAGCGTTTAACTTTAAAAAAGGAGACTATGATAAAATGAGAAGAACGGTAAAAAAAAAACTTAGGGGGGCAACTGAGAGAGTAAAAACTGTACAACAGGCGTGGACGCTGTTCAAAAATACCATCCTGGAGGCCCAGGCCATACATATTCCGCGAATTAGAAAAGAAAGACGGAACTCCAAAAGACAGCCGGCCTGGTTGAAAAGTGAGGTGAAGGAAGCTATTAGGGCTAAAAGAAACGCCTTCAGAAAATGGAAGAAGGAAATGTCTGAAAACAACAAGAAGCAGCATAAGGAGTGTCAAAGCAAATGCAAGGTGCGGATAAAGAAGGCCAAGAGGGATTACGAAAAAAAGATAGCATTAGAGGCAAAAAAACATAGTAAAAAAATTTTTCGGTATATTAAAAGCAGGAAGCTGGAAAAAGAATCGGTTGGGCCGCTGGATGACCGAGGGGTAAAAGGGGCGATCAAGGAAGACAAAGACGTAGCAGAGAGACTGAATGAATTCTTTGCTTCGGTCTTCACCGAGGAAGATTTGGGTGGGATACCGGTGTCAGAAATGGTATTTCAAGCGGACGAGTCGGAGAAACTTACTGACTTCACGGTAAACCTGGAGGACGTAATGGGGCAGTTCGGCAAACTGAAGAGTAGCAAATCTCCTGGACCGGATGGTATTCATCCTAGAGGACTGATAGAACTGAAAAATGAGCTTGCAGAGCTACTGCTAGTGATATGCAACTTATCCTTAAAATCGAGCGTGGTACCGGAATATTGGAGGGTGGCCAATGTAACGCCCATTTTTTAAAAGGCTCCAGGGGAGATCCGGGAAATTATAGACCGGTGAGTCTGACGTCGGTGCTGGGGAAAATGGTAGAGGCTATTATTAAAAACAAAATTACAGAGCACATCCGAGGACGTGGATTACTGAGACCGAGTCAGCACGGCTTTTGTGTGGGGAAATCTTGCCTGACCAATTTACTTCAATTCTTTGAAGGAGTAAACAAACATGTGGACAAAGGGGAGCCGGTTGATATTGTGTATCTGGATTTTCAAAAGGCGTTTGACAAGGTACCTCATGAAAGGCTACAGAGGAAATTGGAGGGTCATGGGATAGGAGGAAATGTCCTATTGTGGATTAAAAACTGGTTGAAGGATAGGAAACAGAGAGTGGGGTTAAATGGGCAGTATTCACAATGGAGAAGGGTAGTTAGTGGGGTTCCTCAGGGGTCTGTGCTAGGACCGCTGCTTTTTAATAATGATTTAGAGATGGGAGTAACTAGCGAGGTAATTAAATTTGCTGATGACACAAAGTTATTCAAAGTTGTTAAATCGCGACAGGATTGTGAAAAATTACAAGAGGACTTTACGAGACTGGGAGACTGAGCGGCTAAATGGCAGATGACGTTTGATGTGAGCAAGTGCAAGGTGATGCATGTGGGAAAAAAGAACCTGAATTATAGCTACGTCATGCAAGGTTCCACGTTAGGAGTTACGGACCAAGAAAGGGATCTGGGTGTAGTCGTCGTCGATAATACGCTGAAACCTTCTGCTCAGTGTGCTGCTGCGGCTAGGAAAGCGAATAGAATGTTGGATATGATTAGGAAAGGTATGGAAAACAGGTGTCAGGATGTTATAATGCCGTTATATCGCTCCATAGTGTGACCGCACCTTGAGTATTGTGTTCAAGTCTGGTCGCCGCATCTCAAGAAAGATATAGCAGAATTGGGAAAGGTGCAGCGAAGGGCGACTAAAATGATAGCGGGGATGGGATGACTTCCCTATGAAGAAAGACTAAGGAGGCTAGGGCTATTCAGCTTGGAGAAGAGACGGCTGAGGGGAGACATGATAGAGGTATATAAAATAATGAGTGGTGTGGAACAGGTGGATATGAAGCGTCTGTTCACGCTTTCCAAAAATACTAGGACTAGGGGGCATGCGATGAAACTATAGTGTAGTAAATTTAAAACAAATCAGAGAAAAAGTTTCTTCATCCAACGTGTAATTAAACTCTGGAATTCATTGCCAGAGAAAGTGGTGGAGGCGGTTAGCTTAGCAGAGTTTAAAAAGGGGTTGGACGGTTTCCTAAAGGACAAGTCCATAAACCACTACTAAACGGACTTGGAAAAATCCACAATTCCAGGAATAACGTATAGAATGTTTGTACGTTTGGGTAGGGTTACCATATGGCTCCAGAAAAAGAAGGACGGATTGAGCCAGCCGGGTTTTACTTCCATTGCTTTCAATCCGTCCTCCTTTTTCTGGAGCCATATGGTAACCCTACGTTTGGGAAACTTGCCAGGTGCCCTTGGCCTGGATTGGCCGCTGTCGTGGACAGGATGCTGGGCTCGATGGACCCTTGGTCTTTTCGCAGTGTGGCATTACTTATGCATTATAGAACTTGCAGCACTAATTTCAGTGGGCAGAATCAGGGACTACAAAGAGTACACTGAATTAGGATGTAATTTCAAAAATAGGGCTGTTCTCAGTCTCCCTGTTGGAACTGGATAACTTGACTTTGGAGCAGAGGGGCTGAAAATCTTGGCAATTTCACAAATCATTTTCACCCTTCACTAACTTTGGTATAAACCCGAGATGCCAAGAGTAGACTACCCAGCGAGTGAGATTTACTGGCGATGAGTCTGAAGTATAAATTGATAAAAAGTTTTACTTGTAAGAATTTCTTCACAAATGGAAGAAGCAAAAGAAAATGATATTCACCCCTTTTATTGGTACTTTTGATGGGATATAGGCAGAGTGGAGTTAGTATTAGCTCAGTTTTGAAAAGAATTTGCACAGGTAACAATAATTAGCTTGCTAAATTACCCAGGCTGAAAACTTCCCTTTGTAGAGATATGGTACAATCTGAGGCCTGCTGCCCAAGCCTAAAAACCTAGAGCCTAGATTTGAGGCCTAAGCCGCCTAAGGGTTTGCTTGCTTGGGTCAGGTTAGCCTGTTGCTTAAGTTTCTATTCCTCACAAGGAGAGTTATCAACTAAGAAACAAAACTGATCAGAAATACATGAAGCTGGTAAACAACACCTATGGTAGGTGTGAAAGAATGGAAAACTCAAAGGGGGGGCTGTTCACACCTCTGCAAGAAGAGAACATTTTGCAGTCAGGGTGTAATTTGATGAGCAAATTGATAAGCAAGATCTATGAGAACCCATAGAGTCCAATGCAGTTAAAAGAGCTGGCAACTTTTGATGCAAAAGCAGAGAGAATTCCTGAGGCATGTCAGACCCGAGCCATATGAATCTCCTCCTGAATGAACATATGCGTGCATTGTAATAGCATATCACTTGGTGAGTAACGAAATAAAGTTGCACTCTTTGGAACTAGAAACTGTCTCTTCTCCTCTTTCCTACTACACTTAGTGATGGAATCAGATGTATATGATAATAGATTTGTCCAGGTTCCATCTGAGATTAAAACAAATGAAACATACAGGTTAATTACTCTCTCTATACCAGAATATGATCAAACTCAGTTAATAAAGAGGACCCAGAATATTATTTTCCCCTAAGTTTCAGACTGACAGAAGACAGACACATGTCTGTTGGAATGAGATGGAGTTTAGAGGTTTTAGTAAGTGCAGCCTTGATCTCCCCCACTTTTCAGTAAGATGGCTGGTCCATCCGAGTTGTGCAGTGGGGATGAGACCAGGATAACCCCCATTTAAAAAAACCTTCATTTAGTATGTGCACCAGACCTGCTAAGTCTCCCACTTTCAGCAGGAAACTCCTGCTTTTGTGGGTCTCCCTCTGAGAGGCTGGGATCTCCCACTGAGCAGCCTTCCCTTCCAGCGTTAGCAAGAGATGCCTTCCTAAAACGTCATCTCCTGCTGCTGTGGGATCAGTGTCAGCAGGAGATGACATTTTAGGAAGGCCTCTCTTGCTGGAAGAAGAGGCTACCACTGGTGCTGCTGTGGGCAGGATGTAAATCTCCCGCAGAGGAGGTCAGCCCTCTTGTCAGTACTGGCGCACAGGTACATTTGTACCAACAGACTTCTCCACTCCAGCCCAAATTTACGAGAGTATCCCTATCAAAGACAGAGAAACATAGATGCACACATGCATGTACTCACATATACTCTTGTTCTTTAGATATATACATGCATACACTGACTGTTTAGGCATACACACACTTTTCAGACAACACACACACATATATACATATTATCTTGGTGCTGAGTAGCTCATGTGCTCATTCTGACAGTGGCCAATCCACCTGTGTCCCCCCCCCCCCCCCCAATCATGTAAAGTACATTTGCTGCCAGTTTTTTCTTATTTATTTATTTGTTACATTTATACCCCACATTTTCCCACCTATTTGCAGGCTCAATGTGGCATACAAAGTACCGTAAAGGCGTTTGCCATTTCGGTTGATAACAAATACAAGATTGTGTTGTGGTCAAATGAGATAGAGGTGAGTCAGGTATCATAGGTTGAGGGGAAAGAGGATAGTAAATTGTCCAGTACGATCTTTGATTATGTTGTGTTGCAGGGTGTGGGTATCATTGGGACAAGCTTTTTTGAAGAGGTGGGTTTTTAATGACTTCCTGAAATTTAGGTGGTCATGTATTGTTTTCACAGCATACGGGAGTCCATTCCATAGTTGTGTGCTTATGTAGGAGAAGCTAGATGCATAAGTTGTTTTGTATTTTATCCCTTTGCAGTTTGGGTAATGTAGGTTTAGGTATGATCATGCTGATCTGAGTCTGTTTCTAGTTGGTAAATCTATTAGGTCTGTCATGTATCCTGGGACTACGCCATAGATGATTTTGTGGACCAATGTGCATATTTTGAAGATGATCCGTTTTTTGATTGGGAGCCAGTGCAGCTTTTCTCGAAGGGGTTTAGCGCTTTCGAATCGTGTTTTACCATATATCAGTCTGGCTGCTGTGTTTTGGGTGGTCTGGAGTTTTTTTGTGAGTTGTTCTTTACATCCCACTTAGATTCCGTTGCAGTAATCTGCATGGCTAAGGACCATTGATTGTGTTATTTTTCGAAAGATATCCCTCGGGAAGAATACAATTTACACAATTTATCCTTAAAATCGAGCGTGGTACCGGAAGATTGGAGGGTGGCCAATGTAACGCCGATTTTTAAAAAAGGTTCCAGGGGAGATCTGGAAAATTATAGACCGGTGAGTCTGACGTCGGTGCCAGGGAAAATGGTAGAGGCTATTATCAAAAACAAAATTACAGATCACATCCAAGGACATGGATTACTGAGACCAAGTCAGCACGGCTTTTGTGTGGGGAAATCCTGCCTGACCAATTTACTTCAATTCTTTGAAGGAGTAAACAAACATGTAGACAAAGGGGAGCCGGTTGATATTGTGTATCTGGATTTTCAAAAGGCGTTTGACAAGGTACCTCATGAAAGGCTACAGAGGATATTGGAGGGTCATGGGATAGGAGGAAATGTCCTATTGTGGATTAAAAACTGGTTGAAGGATAGGAAACAGAGAGTGGGGTTAAATGGGCAGTATTCACAATGGAGAAGGGTAGTTAGTGGGGTTCTTCAGGGGTCTGTGCTAGGACCACTGCTTTTTAATATATTTATAAATGATTTAGAGATGGGTGTAACTAGCGAGGTAATTAAATTTGCTGATGACACAAAGTTATTCAAAGTCGTTAACTCACGACAGGATTGTGAAAAATTACAGAAGGACCTTACGAGACTGGGAGACTGGGCGGCTAAATAGCAGATGACATTTAATGTGAGCAAATGCAAGGTGATGCATGTGGGAAATAAGAACCCGAATTATAGCTACCTCATGCAAGGTTCCACGTTAGGAGTTATGGACCAAGAAAGGGATCTGGGTGTCGTCGATAATACACTGAAACCTTCTGCTCAGTGTGCTGCTGCAGCTAGGAAATCGAAAAGAATGTTGGGTATTATTAGGAAAGATGGAAAACAGGTGTGAGGATGTTATAATGCCGTTGTATCACTCCATGGTGCGACCACACCTTGAGTATTGTGTTCAATTCTGGTCGCCGCATCTCAAGAAAGATATAGCAGAATTGGAAAAGGTGCAGCGAAGGGCGACTAAAATGATAGCGGGGATGGGACGACTTCCCTATGAAGAAAGACTAAGGAGGCTAGGGCTTTTCAGCTTGGAGAAGAGACAGCTGAGGGGAGACATGATAGAGGTATATAAAATAATGAGTGGAGTAGAACAGGTGGATGTGAAGCGTCTGTTCACGCTTTCCAAAAATACTAGGACTAGGGGGCATGCGATGAAACTACAGTGTAGTAAATGTTTCTTCACCCAACACATAATTAAACTCTGGAATTCGTTGCTGGAGAACGTGGTGAAGACGGTTAGCTTGGCAGAGTTTAAAAAGGGGTTAGACGATTTCCTAAAGGACAAGTCCATAAACCCAGGGCCGTGCCTAGGGTCTCTGGTGCCCCCCTGCAGACTATCAGTTGGCTCCCCCCCCCCCCCTCCGTCTAGCAGAGCAGGAACAGAAGGGTGCAGGCAAGTAAGCCAGACCTCAGGAAAAAATAGCACTGTATGTATCCCTCATTGATAAGTCTCTGACTCTAAAGTTTAGCAATTTCATTAAAGCAAAATGTATTTTCATAACACTTCAAAGATTTCCAACTCAAAATAGGAATGCTAATTCAAAATGTGAGCAAAGTCCTCTTAGTTTCCAAAGATTCTTTTTCTAATCTCCTTTGCACCAAAGGATATAATTCAGATCAAACATTTATCTCTGATCAACTATCTCAGATCAAATATTTATTTCAGATCAAATATTAAGGTTTCCTTGCTTACAGTCACTTAAATCTACCTAGCCTTTATATAGCTTATAGGATTTAAACACTCTTAAACTGAAATTCACCCTTTTCTATTCTTCATAAACTTCAAGTAATCCTGAAATATTCAGATCCTTTTCTCACTAGAGATACCTCAAACTTCAATCTCCACCAACCTCTTTTCATTCATATTTTGTCATTTACCACATAATCAGGCACTCTTTTATAATTTCAGTCAACACAGGAACTCACAGCTGCATGTCTCTCTTGGCCAAACCGAGGGTCAGTTACTGTCTCACTCTGTTCCGTTCCCAGCAGATTGCTAACAGAAGCTGATCATCCAATCAGTGAGCGCTATTTGAATGCAGATTAACATACAGACACTGTAATGGGAAGTTTTAGTCAAAAACACTAGATAAACCCTTCGTTTTTGGATAAAACTTCACACTTTTGATCAGAGCCATGACCTAACATTAAGGCTGTAAACATTTCCATCATTTTTTTATCCTTAAATATGCAAATGAGAACTTCCCAAAAATGGACTAATTTGCATATGATTTAAACAAATATGAGCATATGACAACCAAGTACAGACTCCCAGCACCTGAATTCTGCAATTAGATTTAATGCAAATACTTTTAAAACTTATTTTTAGCACTTTTAAAATTTCAGGTTCTCTTTAATTTGAATGCTGTTCAAGCTCTGAAGCTCACCCTGAGTGAGGAGTTATCCTCAAACCAAAGCATATATAGCAATCTGGTTGCATTCTCTCAAATAACTTGAAGAGCCTGCCTACCTCAGTGAATTCTGCTGCTTCCACTTCCGGGATCACAACTTCAGGTGAAAGATTTTGCAAGTGAGCGGAAGGCAGGGATGGCAGGGCAGCAGCGCCCCTCGAAGGCAGGCGCCCCCCTGCCTTGCTTACCCCGCTTACCGCATCAGCACGGCCCTGCAAAAACCACTACTAAATGGGCTTGGGAAAAATCCACAATTCCAGGAATAACGTATAGAATGTTTGTACGTTTGGGAAGCTTGCCAGGTGCCCTTGGCCTGGATTGGCTGCTGTCGTGAACAGGATGCTGGGCTCAATGGACCCTTGGTCTTTTCCCAGTGTGGCATTGCTTATGTACTTATGCATAGATGAATGGGTTAAGGCCTCGATTGGATAAGAACTTTGCTAGTGGCATCATTATCATGTTGAAGAATATTGGTGATAATGGTGATCCTTGAGGTACTCCGCAGTCTGCTTTCCACGGTGATGATATGTTTGAATTTGATTTTACTTAGTATGTTCTGGTGGTTAGAAAGCCCTTGGTCCAGTTGAGTACGTTTCCAACAATCCCGAACTGGCCAAGGAGTCTTAGTAATATATTATGGTTTACCATGTCGAATGCGCTCGACATGTCGAATTGAAGGAGAAATATGCTTTCACCTATGGCTATTTCCTGTTTGAATTTGGCCAGGAGAGTGACTAGGACTGTTTCGGTACTATAGTGGAAGCGGAATCCTGATTGTGAGTCGTGTAGTATTGAGTGCTTGTCCAAGTATTCTGTAAGCTGTTTGGTCACCAGGCTCTCCATCAATTTTATTACTAGAGGGATGGACGCAACTGGGCGGTAGTTGGTAAGGTCGTTTGTTTTTTTCTTAGTGTCTTTTAGTATTGGGGTAAGTAGGATGTTACCATAGTCCTCCGGGAAGAAACCTTGTTGTAGCGTGAAGTTTAGGTGGGATGTAAGGTCTTCTATGAATCGACTAGGGGCGGATTTAAGTAGATGACTGGGACATATGTCCAGTTTGCAGTGGGTGTTGGCGAATCTATGAGTCGCTTGTGTAACTGATTCAGTGGTGAGTAGATTGAATGTGGACCAGATGCAGTCAGCTGGGTATCTGCCCGGGATTAGGTCTAGGTCATCGAAGAAGTTTTCAATGTTGGTGTTTGTGATGAGGAAGAGTGCGGCGTAATTTTGTTATTTTGTCCTTGAAGTAGGTAGTCATTTTGTCTGCAGATGGGATGTCTGTGTTGAATGTAGTGACAGGGGTGGTGTCTAGTAATTTATTTACGAGTTGAAATAGTTTCTTAAGATCTTTGTTATCCGATCCTAGTTTAGTCTTGTAGTAGGACCTTTTGGTTTGTCTAGTTGCATATTTGTATTTTCTGTGAATTTGTTTCCATGCGTTGAGTGTATGTTCGTTTTTTGGTTTTTTCCATGCTCGTTCAAGTTTTCTGGATTGTGTTTTGAGTTTTTTTAAATCATCATTGAACCATGGTATCGAGTTTTGTCTTTTTGATATTCTTGTCTTTAAGGGTGCAATTTCGTTTAGTACGCTACTGCATCTAGCCTCCCAGTGGTTGAGATAGTGTATGGAGTCAGTTCGTGTTGTCCATTTGTTGTCATATATCTGTTGCCAGAATATTTGTGGTTCTATTTGCCGTCTCGTAGTGTAAGTTATTTGTTCTGGTGTACGATTTGAGACCTTCTTTCGCCAATTTAAGGATAGGTTCAGTTTGTAGTGATTGGTCCAAGGTACTTCTGACCATTTGATATGTTATTGATAGGTTAAGATCTGTGGACAATTTGTGTGATAAGAAGTCCAGTGTGTGTCCCTTGGTGTGGGTAGTTTGCTTATGAGGCCATGTGAGATCCCATGACTGTAAGAAGTCTTTGCATTCACGTCTGTAAACACTTCCTCCATTCCTTCAATATTCCTACCCCATCTCAACAGTCCCCTCCCCCACTGGGGCACTAACTGGTTCCCCTTGCTTTCATCAAGAACTCATACTCAGCTTAGTCTCTCCCCTCCCCTGCTCCCAACAATTGAACAGTCAGTACAGGAGCTTTCTGCAGGTCAACCCCTCCTGCCTGTGAATACAGCTGCCTTCCCATTGGTTGGATCCTACCACATTGTGCTGGAAGGGGGGAGCATTGGAGAGCTATAGAGAGCTAAAATCAGAAACATTCCAGACACTTTAGTTGGCTTGGAGACAGTTTATTTACAAATTTGTAGAATCCTGAAAAAAAAAAATCCAAACAGTTTGCAGACCAGAGATTAACTGTTATGCTCTCCCCCTTACATTTTTGGGCCCTAGGAACTGGAAAAGTTAGAGTTAACATTTTGTCTGGAAAAAATGCAAGCCCATAGCAACAGTCTGTGAACCCTCTGTATTGATCAGCATTGCTATCTTTTCTATTATTTCTGTACTAGATGTATGCAGCGCTGTACACTTGAACATGAAGAGACAGTCCCTGCTCGACAAAGCTTATAATCTAATTAGGACAGACAAACAAGACAAATAAGGGATAAGGGAATTACTAAGGTGGGAATGATAAAACATGGGTACTGAACAAGTGAGTAAGGGTTAAAAGTTAAAAGCAGCATCAAACAGGTGGGCTTTTAGCCTAGATTTGACGACAGCCAGGGATGGAGCTTGTTGTAAAAGCTCAGGACGTCTATTGCAGGCATATGATGCAGCATGAGAGACTCTAGATATATAATATTTAGGACTATTGTACTTTGTGACTTAAAGGACATTCATGGGAAACACAAATTATGTGAGGGAACAAAATCTTATTGTCTGTTGATTGGGGATATATTTATATTTGCAGGGTGGCTAATCAAGATTGCTTAGGACACGGTACGTCTCAGTGTGGGACGCTCAAGAATCCTAGTAGGTCTAGGCTCATCTGGTTGGGAGCCAGATTACAGGTTCTGTGGGTCAGGATCTGACAGCTCTGAGCAGAGGAGGCCTCAACGGTGAGAGAATTTATCGTCCCCCTGATAAGTCCCTTTCATCCTTTCTCAGTGACTTTGATGCCTGGCTTGCCTTCTTCCATGATCCTTCCTCCCCCTCTCTCATCCTTGGTGACTTTAATATTCCTGCTAATGATCCTTCTAACTCTTATATTTCCAAGCTACTCACTTTAACATCCTCCTTTAACCTCCAACTATGCTCCACCTCCTCCACTCATCAAAATGGTCACTGTCTTGACCTTATCTTCTCCTCCAACTGTTCACCCTCTAGTTTCTTTGCCTCTGATCTTCCCCTCTCTGATCACCATCTTATAACTTTCACACTTAAATCTCCTCCCTCGCAGTCCCATCCTATCTTATCTAATTTATCTAGGAATCTTCATGGTATTGACCCTTACATAAGTACATAAGTACATAAGTAGTGCCATACTGGGAAAGACCAAAGGTCCATCTAGCCCAGCATCCTGTCACCGACAGTGGCCAATCCAGGTCAAGGGCACCTGGCACGCTCCCCAAACGTAAAAACATTCCAGACAAGTTATACCTAAAAATGCGGAATTTTTCCAAGTCCATTTAATAGCGGTCTATGGACTTGTCCTTTAGGAATCTATCTAACCCCTTTTTAAACTCCGTCAAGCTAACCGCCCGTACCACGTTCTCCGGCAACGAATTCCAGAGTCTAATTACACGTTGGGTGAAGAAAAATTTTCTCCGATTCGTTTTAAATTTACCACACTGTAGCTTCAACTCATGCCCTCTAGTCCTAGTATTTTTGGATAGCGTGAACAGTCGCTTCACATCCACCCGATCCATTCCACTCATTATTTATACACTTCTATCATATCTCCCCTCAGCTGTCTCTTCTCCAAGCTGAAAAGCCCTAGCCTTCTCAGCCTCTCTTCATAGGAAAGTCGTCCCATCCCCACTATCATTTTCGTCGCCCTTCGCTGTACCTTTTCCAATTCTACTATATCTTTTTTGAGATACGGAGACCAGTACTGAACACAATACTCCAGGTGCGGTCGCACCATGGAGCGATACAACGGCATTATAACATCCGCACACCTGGACTCCATACCCTTCCTAATAACACCCAACATTCTATTCGCTTTCCTAGCCGCAGCAGCACACTGAGCAGAAGGTTTCAGCGTATCATTGACGACGACACCCAGATCCCTTTCTTGATCCGTAACTCCTAACGCGGAACCTTGCAAGACGTAGCTATAATTCGGGTTCCTCTTACCCACATGCATCACTTTGCACTTGTCAACATTGAACTTCATCTGCCACTTGCACGCCCATTCTCCCAGTCTCGCAAGGTCCTCCTGTAATCGTTCACATTCCTCCTGCGACTTGACGACCCTGAATAATTTTGTGTCATCGGCGAATTTAATTACCTCACTAGTTATTCCCATCTCTAGGTCATTTATAAATACATTAAAAGCAACGGACCCAGCACAGACCCCTGCGGGACCCCACTAACTACCCTCCTCCACTGAGAATACTGGCCACGCAATCCTACTCTCTGCTTCCTATCTTTCAACCAGTTCTTAATCCATAATAATACCCTACCTCCGATTCCATGACTCTGCAATTTCTTCAGGAGTCTTTCGTGCGGCACTTTGTCAAACGCCTTCTGAAAATCCAGATATACAATATCAACCGGCTCCCCATTGTCCACATGTTTGCTTACCCCCTCAAAAAAATGCATTAGATTGGTGAGGCAAGACTTCCCTTCACTAAATCCGTGCTGACTTTGTCTCATCAGTCCATGTTTTTGTATATGCTCTGCAATTTTATTCTTAATAATAGCCTCCACCATCTTGCCCGGCACCGACGTCAGACTCACCGGTCTATAATTTCCCGGATCTCCTCTGGAACCCTTCTTAAAAATCGGAGTAACATTGGCTACCCTCCAGTCTTCCGGTACTACACTCGATTTTAGGGACAGATTGCATATTTCTAACAGTAGCTCCGCAAGTTCATTTTTTAGTTCTATTAATACTCTGGGATGAATACCATCAGGTCCCGGTGATTTACTACTCTTCAGCTTGCTGAACTGACCCATTACATCCTCCAAGGTTACAGAGAATTTGTTTAGTTTCTCCGACTCCCCCGCTTCAAATATTCTTTCCGGCACCGGTGTCCCCCCCAAATCCTCCTTGGTGAAGACCGAAGCAAAGAATTCATTTAATTTCTCCGCTACGGCTTTGTCCTCCTTGATCGCCCCTTTAACCCTTCATCTCTATCCTCCCATGTTTCAAACCTCCTCTCGACTGTGGCACCATCCAACGAGGCTGTTTCTTCTTACAACAATATTCTATCATCTGCCTTAGACACTCTTGCACCTTTGATGACCCACCCTATAAGGCGTACAAAACCCCAACCTTGGCTGACTTCTAATATCCGCTACCTACATTCCTGTACCCGCTCCGCCGAACGCCTCTGGTGGAAATCTCGGGCCCTTGCTGATTTCTTACACTTTAAGTTCATGCTGACCTCCTTCCAATCTGCTCTTTTACGTGCCAAACAGGATTATTATATCCAACTGACTAACTCTCTTGGCTCTAACCCTCGACTTCTATTCACCACATTGAACTCTCTCCTCAAGGTGCCCCTCCCCCAACTCCCCCTTCATTATCTCCTCAGACCCTTGCTGAATTCTTTCACGACAAGGTTCAAAAGATAAACCTTGCATTCTCTACCTCGCCACCTCTCCCTCCACTAATCCGTTCCCCTCTCTCTCCTTCCCCTCATTCCCTTTCCTCCTTTCCTGAAGTTACTATTGAGGAAACTACACTTCTCCTTTCTTCCTCAAAATGTACCACCTGTTCCTCTGATCCCATTCCCACCCACCTTCTTAATGCCATCTCTCCTGCTCTTATTCCTTTTATCTGTCACATTCTCAACCTCTCACTTTCCATTGTGACTGTCCCTGCTGCCTTTAAACATGCTGTGGTCACACCTCTCCTTAAGAAGCCTTCATTCGACCCATCCCCCTCCTTCCCTTTCTCTCCAAATTACTTGAGCGTGCTGTTCACCGCCGCTGTCTTGATTTTCTCTCTTCACATGCTATTCTTGACCCACTACAATCTGGTTTTCGCCCTCTCCACTCAACCAAAACTGCGCTTACTAAAGTATCCAATGACCTATTACTGGCTAAATCCAGAGGTCAATATTCCATCCTCATTCTTCTTGATCTTTCTGCTGCTTTTGACACTGTCAATCACAGCATACTTCTTGATACCCTGTCCTCACTTGGATTCCAGGGCTCTGTCCTTTCCTGGTTCTCTTCCTACCTCTCCCTCCGCACCTTTAGTGTTTACTCTGGTGGATCGCTTTTCTACAGTTTTTGCAATCACATCCAAAGCGATTTACCTGGGGCAACGGAGGGTTAAGTGACTTTACCCAGAGTCACAAGGAGCTGCAGCGGGAATCGATTCCAGTTCCCCAGGACCGAAGTCCGCTGCACTAACCACTAGGCTACACCTCCACTCCAATCCTCTTCTACTTCTATCCCTCTGCCTGTCGGTGTACCTCAGGGTTCTGTTCTTGGTCCCCTCCTCTTTTCTATCTACACTTCTTCCCTTGGTTTATTAATCTCAGCCCATGGCTTTTCCTACCATCTCTATGCTGATGACTCCCAAATCTACCTTTCTACCCCTGATATCTCACCTTGCATCCAAACCAAAGTTTCAGCGTGCTTGTCTGACATTGCTGTCTGGATGTCTCAACGCCACCTGAAATTAAATATGACCAAAACTGAGCTTCTCATTTTACCCCCCAAACCCACCTCCCCGCTCCCCCCGTTTTCTATTTCTGTTGATGGCTCTCTCATTCTCCCTGTCTCCTCAGCTCGAAACCTTGGGGTTATCTTTGACTCTTCTCTCTCCTTCTCTGCTCATATCCAGCAGACCGCCAAGACCTGTCGTTTCTTTCTTTACAACATCCATAAAATCCGCCCCTTTCTTTCTGAGCACTCTACCAAAACCCTCATCCACACCCTTGTCACCTCTCGTTTGGACTACTGCAATCTGCTTCTTGCTGGCCTCCCACTTAGTCACCTCTCTCCTCTCCAGTCGGTTCAAAACTCCGCTGCCCGTCTCGTCTTCCACCAGGGTCGCTTTACTCATACTACCCCTCTCCTCAAGTCGCTTCACTGGCTCCCTATCCGTTTTCGCATCCTGTTCAAACTTCTTCTACTAATCTATAAATGTACTCACTCTGCTGCTCCCCAGTATCTCTCCACACTCATCCTTCCCTACACCCCTTCCCGTGCACTCCGTTCCCTGGATAAATCCTTCTTATCTGTTCCCTTCTCCGCTACTGCCAACTTCAGACTTCGCTCCTTCTGTCTTGCTGCGCCCTATGCCTGGAATAGACTTCCTGAGCCCCTACGTCTTGCCCCATCCTTGACCATCTTTAAATCTAGATTGAAAGCCCACTTCTTTAACATTGCTTTTGACTCGTAACCACTTGTATCCACTCGCCTCCACCTACCCTCCTCTCCTCTTTCCTCTACACGTTAATTGATTTGTTTGCTTTATTTTTTGTCTACTAGATTGTAAGCTCTTTGAGCAGGGACTGTCTTTCTTCTATGTTTGTGCAGCGCTGCGTACGCTTTGTAGCGCTATAGAAATGCTAAATAGTAGTAGTAGTAGGGCTGAACCCTAGGAGGTGGGGGTCAGGAAAAAGTTTTCCTGGGGAAGGGAAACTGTTGCCCAGTATTCTTGAGGCTCCACAACAGATTAATTATGGGGTGTTAAACAAGTAAGTATGGGGTCCCACTTTTAGGGCCTGCGGTTTATGTTTAAGTCCTTTTTTATAAAAAAAGAAACCAACCAACCAGCAAAATACAATACAGCAGTGGTATTTTCTAACATGTACAACTCACTTTATCAACCCCCCTCCCCTACTTTCTTTGCCCTCCCCTACCTTCTCACCTCTCCCCCCTCCCTCTACCAACCCCTCCCCCCCCCCCCCGGCCCTGCACAGGAGTTGTAATCTGCAGGTGCAAGCAATGACAGAGACCAATAATCCCCTAGTTTAAGATTCTGCTCCTAGCTGTGGGTTGCAGAATGTCCCAAAAGTTCGCCCACGTCTTCTGGAGATGTTCCCCTTCCGTAGAGGATGTCTGAAATTCCACGTCTTTCCAGTTTCAAAAATTCTATCATTTGAGTTCTCCATGCTCCCACAGATGGACCTTTATTTTCTCGCCAGTGCAACAGTATGGTTCTCTTTCCCATCAGCATGGTTCTCTGCAGGAATGCGCAAAAGACTGGAGGGACTGGTCACGCATATTTGTACTCCCCAAATAACATCAGTGGCTGTCTCTTAATTGTGCGGCCCCAGTACCGCTGTATCTCACCAAGAGCCTGGGCCCAAAACAGTCCAACATGTGGGCAAGACCAAAACATATGTCCTAATGTGGCTGGGGCTTGACTACACCACGGGCATGCATCTGAGTCTCCAAAGCCCGCTTTGAAGGCTCGTGCTGGCGAAATGTACAGCCTGAGAGTAAATTTGTATTGCATCTCCCAATATCGACTGAAGACGGAGTGTTTCTGTATGGAGGTCAGAAATCTGCACAGAATCTCTTCTGTTACTTCTGGCGTCAAATCGTTGGCCCAGTGCTGCGCTCCCATGCGGAAGTCTATATCCTCAGTCGAGTCTTGTAAAAATCTATGATGGAATTTGAGACGTATCGAGTTCTGTGCCCCCAATGTCAGTGCTGTATTTAATGTATCCTGAACATCTTCACTCAGGTTGGTCCAGCCCAATGCTGAGACATAATGGCACATCTGAAGATATGCAAAGCGATCAGCCTCTGTGAGTCCAAACTCCTGCTGCAGATCTGCGAAGGGCCACGCTCTCCCCTCATCCGACACCAGCTGATAAACCACCGAGGAAGATCCCTCTGGGAAATCTGGGTTTTGAAGCAGCGGTAAGAAAGGGGTAGCTTTCCAATCAAATCTGTGGCGCTTGCAGAGCCACTTCCAAGCTGCCCTCACTGATGCAACTAGTGGGTTCTGTTCTTTCCCGGTTCCTAGCCCCCCTCCCGGAGCGTGTAACCTCCATCCTAAATGTACAGTAGGGACAAGAGCCTTCTCTAGTTCTATCACCGAAAAATCACCTGTCCCCACCAGCCAGTCTCTGATATGTCGCATGGAACATGCTATTGTGAGATATCGTATATTGAGCAGCCCCATCCCCCCCTGCGGTCTTGGTTTCTGTATAACATGGATTGGGAGCCTAGGTCTCTTCCCGTTCCACAAAAAGGTCTGTATGGAACTATGTAATGTCCGCTCTTCCCCCTTCCTCAGGTATAGTGGCAACATCTGGAACAGATATAGCCATTTGGGGGCTATCATCATGTTAAACAGACCTATGTGCCCCGAGAGGGATAAAGGGCAGGCTCCCCACAACTTCAACAGTTGCCTAGTGGTGGCCAATAAGAGTCTTACGTTTGCCTCATATAGTGTCTCCATGGCCCTGGGGATAGTTACCCCTAAGTATTGAAGCTGACCATCTGGCCACTGTAAGGGGAAATGACCTCTCCATTCTGATTTCAGTGTGTCATCTAGGGCCAGTGCCATTGATTTTGACTTGTTAAGCTTATAGCCCGAAAGATCGCCATAGTCAGTAATAGTGTGCAGAAGGCACCCCAAAGAGGTCTGTGGGTCACTCAGGAGCACCATCACATCGTTTGCATAGGCGAGCACTTTAAGCTCTCTCCCACTGACCTTAATCCCTTTTATGCTGGCCTGTGCACAAATCTTCATTAGCAGGGGTTCCAGCGTTAACAGAAAAAGTAATGGGGATAAAGGGCAACCCTGGAGAGTGCCTCTACCGATGTCAAATCCTGCAGTTTTAACCCCGTTGACCCGAATCATAGCTTGCGGTTGCATATAAAGTGTTTCTATAGCACTGAGAAACCGCCCGCTTAACCCTATGTCTTTCAGAGTTTCAAACATAAATGGCCACGCTACCTGATCAAATGCGCGTTCCGCATCTAGGCTCACCACCAATCTCTGAGCACCAGGGTGTGGGCTAGCCAACATTGCAAGGATCAGTCTGCGTGTGTTCAACACAGATTGGTGGCCCCGGACAAAGCCCGCTTGGTCCTCTTTAACAAGACACAACATCAGGGGCGCTAGTCTGCCAGAATGCGTGATAACAGTTTGATCTCAACGTTGATCAGAGAGGGGGGTGAGATTCCAAGATGGCGTTGTGAATGGACGCACCTGTGTTAGCTCCTGGAAGTTGCTCTGTTTGTAGGTCCTCTACGGCACCTCTGTCGCCTCATTAAGCATGGGGAAAAGTGAAGGAACATCCCTCAGCTCCTGTGACTTCTTCAGCGACGAGGCAGACAACTTTGCAATTTTTCAGACAGCAACCAGATCCTCAGGGCTTTTCGAGCCCCTCTGCAACTCTCGGCACTTCGGTGTCGATTGAGAATGGAAACGGGGCTTCCCTGAGCCCCGTGGAACGAGTTGCTCCACCCCAGCCTGGAGGGGAGTTGCTGGCAGCTCTGACAGGGAAGGAAGCCGAAGGGGCTCAGCCCGACCTGTTTGAGGGAGTGTCTGCAGTAACGGAGGCTGAATCTCAACGCCGAGAACTATTGCTATAATCAGCTTCAAAGGTATTGCCTCAGGATATAGTTTCTAAACTTGCTTGTGTTGAAGATCAACCTCACCCTTCTCCAGCCATTAGTGGTGTGAATAGACCAGCAACTGTGACATTAGAGTCACTATGGGATATGGTTTACAGCATTCACACTTCTATGCAAACTACTTTAAAAGTGAATACTTCTGACATAAAGACTCTTTCTGAGGCTGCCCTGCTTCAGGTGCAAAAGACTGCACAGCAAACCTTAGATTTGGAGACTGTGAATACTAAAATTCAAGAAATGGGATTTGTAGAAACGGCTTTGGTTAAGGATAATAATTTCCTACATAAAAGATTGGAGTGATATGCAACTTATCCTTAAAATCGAGCGTGGTACCGGAAGATTGGAGGGTGGCCAATGTAACGCCCATTTTTTAAAAAGGCTCCAGGGGAGATCCGGGAAATTATAGACCGGTGAGTCTGACGTCGGTGCCGGGGAAAATGGTAGAGGCTATTATTAAAAACAAAATTACAGAGCACATCCGAGGACATGGATTACTGAGACCGAGTCAGCACGGCTTTTGTGTGGGGAAATCTTGCCTAACCAATTTACTTCAATTCTTTGAAGGAGTAAACAAACATGTGGACAAAGGGGAGCCAGTTGATATTGTGTATCTGGATTTTCAAAAGGCGTTTGATAAGGTACCTCATGAAAGGCTACAGAGGAAATTGGAGGGTCATGGGATAGGAGGAAATGTCCTATTGTGGATTAAAAACTGGTTGAAGGATAGGAAACAGAGAGTGGGGTTAAATGGGCAGTATTCACAATGGAGAAGGGTAGTTAGTGGGGTTCCTCAGGGGTCTGTGCTAGGACCGCTGCTTTTTAATATATTTATAAATGATTTAGAGATGGGAGTAACTAGCGAGGTAATTAAATTTGCTGATGACACAAAGTTATTCAAAGTCGTTAACTCGCGACAGGATTGTGAAAAATTACAAGAGGACCTTACGAGACTGGGAGACTGGGAGGCTAAATGGCAGATGACGTTTAATGTGAGCAAGTGCAAGGTGATGCATGTGGGAAAAAAGAAACCAAATTATAGCTACGTCATGCAAGGTTCCACGTTAGCTGTTACGGACCAAGAAAGGGATCTGGGTGTCGTCGTCAATAACACACTGAAACCTTCTGCTCAGTGTGCTGCTGCGGCTAGGAAAGCGAATAGAATGTTGGGTATTATTAGGAAAGGTATGGAAAACAGGTGTGAGGATATTATAATGCCGTTGTATCGCTCCATGGTGCGACCGCACCTTGAGTATTGTGTTCAATTCTGGTCGCCGCATCTCAAGAAAGATAGTAGAATTGGAAAAGGTGCAGCGAAGGGCGACTAAAATGATAGCGGGGATGGGACGACTTCCCTATGAAGAAAGACTAAGGAGGCTAGGGCTATTCAGCTTGGAGAAGAGACGGCTGAGGGGAGACATGATAGAGGTATATAAAATAATGAGTGGAGTAGAACAGGTGGATGTGAAGCGTCTGTTCACGCTTTCCAAAAATATTAGGACTAGGGGGCATGCGATTAAACTACAGTGTAGTAAATTTAAAACAAATCGGAGAAAATGTTTCTTCACCCAACGTGAAATTAAACTCTGGAATTCATTGCCGGAGAATGTGGTGAAGGCGGTTAGCTTAGCAGAGTTTAAAAAGGGGTTGGACGGTTTCCTAAAGGACAAGTCCATAAACTGCTACTAAACGGACTTGGAAAAATCCAAAATTCCAGGAATAACATGTATAGAATGTTTGTACATTTGGGAAGCTTGCCAGGTGCCCTTGGCCTGGATTGGCCGCTGTCGTGGACAGGATGCTGGGCTCGATGGACCCTTGGTTTTTTCCCAGTATGGCATTACTTATGTACCTAGAAAACCAGACTAGAAGATTAAACCTCAGGTTTCTTAATTTTCCCAAATCGCCTTTAATTTCCCCTTTGGACATGGTTAAAAAATATATGATTGATATTCTTGGAATGGATAAGGACTCACTGCCTCCCCTTACTCTGGCTTATTACATCAGGAGTGGTGGAGTGGTGGAAGAAAATCCCCCGATAGCAGGGGAAGGAATGGATCTTACTTCTATCCTTGAAAGTTCATTGGAGATAATTACTCAGAGGTTGACTCCGCTTGTTACTTTTGTGCTGGAGCCTGACAGGAATGCCGTATTAAGGCTTTCCTTGAGACACTTAGAAAATCTGCTTTTGGGCTCAAAAATTCGTATTTTTCCTGATCTCTCAAGGCCTACACAGACGAGACGGAGGGCCTTTCTGGAACTCCGCCCTAGGGTGGTGGCACTGGGAGCAACTTTTATATTACGTTTTCCTTGTTATTGTAATGTAATGCTTGAGGGTAAACAGTTTCAATTTGTAGACCCAAAACAGTTAAAACAATTTCTAGATGCTAGAGTGGAATTGAATGTTGTGTGCCCTCCCTAAATGCAGGCTGGGGTCTGAACCAGAGGTTGCAACCACTAGTCCTTAATTATTGCTATATGTTTTACTTTAAATTCTAAATTCTTGGATTCCAAAATTTCCTAAACTTGTGGACAGAAAGGCTGTTAATGATATTTCTCTTTATTTTTTATTTTTGCCTTTTGTATAAATGCCGATTGCATATTCACGTATTGTGATGATATATGGAAATATATGAATAAAGAAATAATAAAAAAAAAACATTGATCAGAGAGATGGGTCTATAGGAGTTGGGTTGTAACGGATCTCTATCTTTTTTGGGGATCAAGCTAATTAGCGCCGTGTTGGCATGTGGGGGAAAGTGTCCAGTCTCCACCACAGTGTTAAGATACTCAGTCAGTGGCCCTACGATCTGTGTGTTGAGCATTTTATAAAATTCTCCAGAGAGGCCATCTGGCCCTGGTGCTGAATATAACCTCAGCGCTCCAATTGCCTTTTGTAACTCTTTGGCCGATACCGGAGCGTTGAGGGAAATTAATTGGGCTGCGGGTATTTTCTCTAATCCTACATCTTTCAGATACTGCTGTATAGCCTCTCGTGTTCCTACACTCTCCAGTTCCCCCCTGTACAAGGTGGTGAAGTGTTGATGGAAAGTCTGTGCGATCTCATGAAGGTCATGTGTTATTCCCCCCGCCGATGTGCGAAGCGCTGTAATGAAGTGGGCTTTTCGCGCACCTTTCACGAGTCTAGCAACCATCCCTCCCGCCTTGTCTCCATATTTGTGCAACTTATATTTCTTGTACAGGAAGGATCTCGTTACTCGTTCGTGCAGTAAACTATTAAGTGCCACCCTGGTGGACATGAGTGTTTCATAATTTGTCTGGGTCGATGCTCTAGCATATGTTCGCCTCGCCGCTCTGAGCTGCAGTTCTAGAGCTACAACCCCTTGGGCGATTTGCCGATTCTGCTTACTGACGTAGGCTATAATCTCGCCCCGGAGCACGGCCTTGGCCGTGGACCAGAACAAGACTACATCCTCAAGATGTTCCTGGTTATGCGAAGCAAACTCCTCCCATTTCTTTTGTAAATACGTTGTGAAGTCTTTAGAGGGAAACAAGTGAGCAGGGAACCTCCACCCTGGTGACTGCTGAAAGAATGATGCTGGTTCGAGATCCACCCAGATTAAAGAGTGGTCCGAGATTTCTTCTGGGCCTACAGAAGCTTCTACAACCCGAGGGATTAAAATCTGTGATGTAAAAATATAGTCTATTCTGGACTGTGTCCGGTGGACCCTGGATGTGTGGGTATAATCTCTCTCTTCCCCATGTAGTATTCTCCATGGGTCCACCAATCCCATTTCCTGACAAAATGTTTCCAAGACAGAGGGGGCAGGTGACGATCTCGATTGCGGGTGTTTAGATCGATCTAAGTCTACGTCCAACACCTGATTCATATCCCCCACTAAGATCAGTGGGAGCGGATGGTGCCCCCAGTACCGTGCCAGTAGCTGGGCAAAGAAACCTGATGGTGCTGTGTTGGGGCTGTAGGCTGACACCAGAAGCATCTCCCTGCCCTGCAGATTAATCTGTACCCCTACCATCCTCCCCTCATCATCTTTGAACTCTAGTTTTGCCGTGCACATAAGCGTATCAGTTTTTTGTGCTCTTCCTGGGAAAGTCTTGTCTCCTTGAGGCAGGCTATCTCCACCCCGTGCCTGTTTAAAACTGTTAAGATCTTAGTTCTCTTAATTGGGGAGGAGATGCCACCTACATTCCAGGAGATCAAGCGCACTTTATTCAATGCAGGACTGAGTCTGTAGATATGTGTACCCCGAGATGAGCTGTGGAACTATGTCTCCCGGGCACCCAGCCTTACCCCAGAGACATACAGTGGCCACTACCCTCCTTTCCACTAAACATCCTTGATATTGTGTGTATTGAACCCACCTCTGCCAGGTATTCTAGATTGTACATTTGGATCCTGTGTGTTCCCCATCCCTATCTGTCCCCCCTCCCAAAACCTTTCACTATCCCCTCCCCCCCATTAAACCGATCTAATTCCCCTATGCATCGAATGCTACTAATAAGTGAGAAGCCCCTTCCATGCCCGAGGCCTCCCCGCCCTCAATAGGTACAATACTTTCAAACCTCATCTCTTGTTGCTGCAGAAAGTTCAAAGTTAAACTTAATCACTCTCCCACCAGCTGTCCATTCAGGTCTGCCGGTTGCTGCTCAAGTTCAGTGATGTATGCTTTCGCCGCATCTGCAGATTCAATCGCCTTCCAACGTCCCTCATGGTGGATCTTCAGCACTGCTGGGTAAACTAGCATGAATCTTGCATGCAGCTCTTGGAGCCGGCGACACAGCGGAGAAAATTTCTTCCGGCGCTCCTGGAGTGAGCCAGAGTAGTCCTGAAATATTCTAATCAGGTGTCCATCATATTTCGTATCAACTCATTTCATGGTGGTAGCCCTGCAGAATCTCTTGTTTGTGTAAGTAATTATGGACTTTCAGGATAACAGCTTGTGGGGCCTGGCGGCCATCTTGAATATGGCCTATGCGATGCACCCTTTCCAGGCACAGGGCCCCCGCGTGGTCTGACAAGGCAAACTCCGCTTTCAGCCACTTCTCCACTACTGTTGCAAGTGCGGAGTCTCCGATCGATTCAGGTAGGCCGATCAAGCGCAGGTTGCTACGCCTGCCTCTGTTCTCTAGTTCATCTACCTTGTCTGATAGCGTTGTCACCGTGGTCTGTAGCTGGCGGATTTGCTGTTGCATTGGGGAGCACGCGTCTTCAAGCTCTGAAACTCTATGTTCCAGATCTCCAGTCCGCCGTGATTCTTCCGCCAGTCGTGCCTCAAAATTTTCAATCTGTGTCGATATGCGCTCTAACCTGGGTTCCAGAGCTTGTACTACTGCTGCGGACAGTTGTGAAAGCTGTGAGAGCTGTGCCTCCGAAAAGGGCGGCCCGCTTTTCTGCAGTTGTTGATCCGCACCAGGGTCTGCCGCTCTCAGCGGTTCCTTGTCTTTCTTCGCGCTGCGTGCCGGCATGATTTTGGAGGGCTTATCGACAAACTTGTCCATCGATAGTGTATCTGACAAGATATTCTCGCTGGCTGACCAGAGATGAGGTAGAAACGCAGATTTTTTGTCGATTTCGGGCATTGGGCCTCGGAGAGCAGGGACACACTTCCTACTCTCTCAGTGCATCACGTGACCTCCTCCCGGGCCTGCGGTTTATATAAGCACTGTAGTGTTACATTATGTTTAAATCATTTTTATTAGTAAAGATTGACAGTTAAACAAATACTTGCCAAAGAAAGTACATACCAAAAGTTGTCATCTAACATCTTATGCTCAATACAAGAAAGTACGATACATCTTTTATATTTCTCCCCCACCTTCCCTCCCTCCCTACCAGAACTTGTCCTCCTATCCCCCCCATCCCACCCTCCACCCTATCCCCCCGGTCTCTACAACTTCAACATGATGTATTGCTCAGGTCTCCAACCAGTAACAGATGCAATGGTCCTGCCTCAGCGTCCCTTATACCTAAAGGACATTCAAAGTGTTATAATTTATACTGAAGGTCCCATTTATCAAAAAAGTATACACAATAATATCTCTATCAACCAGTTCCCTGCCAGATGACAAGTTAAAAGAGCTTCAAGGAAGGGTCAGAAGTTTAACAGTAGACTACGTGCTTTAGGTGTGAGTGTGACCCAAAGCGGCTCCCACTGCGCCCTGAACCTGAGTCCCCCTGTGCTTTCCAAATCAGGTACCCCACACCTATCTATTCTCATTTGCTTCACTAATTGTGAGCGCCATATCTGTAGTGGGGGCGCCTCTTGTGCTCTCCAAAATTGCAATATGGTGTTTATTCCAAAATAAATTGCTACCTTTGCAAATGCCTTGAAACCTTCTGGGGGGTCTGCAGTGTACTTAAATATGTTAAATAAAATTAAAGGTTCCCTCATAAGGGTACAATACCATAATTGATCTATCCCCTTTAGAACTTGCTTCCAGAACCGCTCCACATAAGAACAGCTCCAAAACATATGGCCTAGGGATGCCGCATTCTGATTACATTTTGGGCATGTGCCTGTTGCAGCAAATCCCGCTTTCTGTGCTCTCTGCGGAGATATATGCGTCCTAAGCAGCCACCTATATAGCCGCTCCCTCTGCGGAATGGAAAGCCTCTGTTTATAAATAGATTTCAGATATGACCTACATTCCTCTTCAGTAAGTGTGCAACCTAGATCCCCCGACCACTCTCGTGCTAGCCGCCGGAAATCCAACTCTGCTGTGGTATCTTTGAGTTGTCTGTGGTGAAATTTCAGCGGTACCGGGAGTTGAGCTCCCAGCGTAAACTCTTCCGAGAGGACCTCCACCACGTCCTCCGTAAGATCTGTCCATTCTAATGAGGCTACATAATGTCTCAATTGACAATACGCAAAGCAATGTGTTGGGGGAATCCCATACCTGGCCTGGAGCTCTGAATACTCCTGAATTCGTCCCTCTTCTGTAACTATATGTGCCAAGTATACGATCCCCTTTTTTGCCCAACTACTAAATGTACTGACCCCCTGACCTGGGGGAAATGCTGGGTTATCACATATTGACATCCAAGGGGACACACGGGAGGAGAAGTGATACCGTCTACACACCCATCTCCAAGTGTCCCTGAGAGATTTTAAAAGTGGGTGCCTCTGAAATGCTGAAGCGGGCAGCGGAGCACCCGTGTGGAGCAAATGGCTAAAATGTATATCTGGAAACACCGAGGTCTCCACCGATGTGACGGAGAAATCTGATGTCCCCCGATACCAATCATTTATATGTCGCATGGAACACGCAGTCGCCAGAAATTTAATACTTAAAAGTCCCATGCCACCTCCTTCCCTTGGTGCCATTATCTGGTTATACGGTATTCTTGGTTTCTTCCCCTGCCACAGGTATGTTTGTATTAAACGTTGTAACTGTTTATCATCCTTGTGTTTCAAAAAGAGTGGTAGTTGTTGAAAAACATATAACCACCTGGGGGCTACCACCATATTGAATAGTGCTATTCTACCCCAAATAGTAAGTGGCAGCTCCTTCCACATCATCAGTTTACTTTTAGTCATCTCTATCAATGGGGCTATATTATCTCTATACATAGTGGACCTATCACAAGGAATGTACACCCCCAGGTATCTCAGTTTTGTTGTCTCCCACCTAAGAGGGGCCTCCCCCTGCCAGTGCGGTTCAGTACCTATATTCATAGGCATCGCACAAGACTTAGAGAGGTTAAGATCAAATCCCGATAACATCCCATACTCCTTTATCAGTGACAAGGCTGCCTCAAATGACTCCCGTGGGTTGGTCAGTACCAGGAGAACGTTGTCAGCATAAGCCAAAGCACGGATCTCCTGCTCCCCCAATTGCACTCCACAGATTCTGGGGTCAGAGTTCAGAAGGCGTAGCAATGGTTCTAACGTTAGGTCAAACAGGAGTGGGGACAAGGGGCAACCCTGCCGCGTTCCCCTACCTATCCTGAACCCTGTCGAGAGCCCCCCATTAGCTGTTATATGTGCTTCCATGCCAGTATATAAAGTCTCAATTGCTTGTATTATTCCAGGAGGGAGTCCTATCCAATCTAACACATAAAACAGAAAGTCCCACCCTACCCTGTCAAAAGCTTTAGTGGCATCAAGGCTCACCAATATCCCAGGCGTCTCATCAAACCGACACTGTGCCATTGCAAGTAATATTCTCCGAATATGTACGACAGAATGTCTTTTGGGAATAAATCCCACTTGTGCCGGTTCAATCACACTGGGTAGACACCTGCCGAGCCGTGAAGCCAGGATCTTTGCTAAGAGCTTAATATCAACATTGATTAACGAAATAGGCCTGTAGGATTCTGGTTCTTCGACTACTTTTCCAGGTTTCAACAATAATGATATGCATGCAGTGTTTTCATATAAGGGAAATTTCCCTTCTTGTATCACCGCTTGGTGGTACTCGAAAAGTGGCCGTATCAATTGGGATTGTAGTATTTTATAAAATTCTCCTGAATACCCATCCACCCCTGGTGCCGAAAACGACTTCAACCCTTTTATGGCCTCTATTAACTCTTTGGGCTGAATGGGGGCTTCTAGACATGCTATATCTAACTCTCCAAGCTTTGGCATTCGAGCCCTTCTCAGAAAGTCACTCATTTGTGCCTCCCCAACCGAATGTTCGGCTGTGTATAATTGTGCAAAATGTTCCTGGAGTATTTGGAGAATCCTATCTGGGCAATTAGTAAGGCCTCCCGCCTTTTCTTTTAGGGCCGATATGGTTCTGCCCCCCTCCCGCTTCCTGATTATCCGAGCCAACATTCCCCCGGCTCTGTTCCCAAACCTGTGGAAACTATACTTCTGAAAAATCCTATTTTTTAATACTCTTTCATGTAACAGGGAATTCACAGCTGCCTGAATAGATAAGTAGGTGTCCCTGTTAGCTGTAGTTTGCCGTTCCATATAGCGGCTTCTAGCCTTCTGTAGTTGTCTATTCAGATGTAAGAGGCTAGCTGTGCTCTTTTTCCGCTTATTTGCAACAAAGGCGATTATGTCCCCTCTGAGAACCGCCTTTCCAGTACACCAAAACAATTGGGGGTAAGATTTATGTTGCCTGTTGAACAATTCATATTCTTCCCATTTTTTGACTAAGAATTTTTGAAAAGACTTATCTTTTACTAGATAACTAGGGAACCTCCACCGTCTGGTCGGCTTATAGCTCCCTGGCACCTCCAGCTCCAACCAGACAGGGCTATGATCAGATATCAATATCTCTTCAATTTTAGTGTCTCTGACACATGTGAATAATGCAGGGGAAGTAAACATATAATCTATTCTACCCCAAGTCCCGTGTGCCCTGGACCGATGCGTGTATTCCCTTGAGCCCGGGTGCAAATTCCGCCATGCATCTATTACAGAGAGTGAGTTGCTAAATTCTTTTAACATTCTATACCCCTTACGGTTCTCCCTCCCCCCGTGTCCCTCTCCCGAATAGTCGATTCTTGGGTCCATCAGTACATTCATATCCCCAGCAATCACCAAATGTTTACTTTCATAAGGGAGCAACTGCCGTGATAATCTGGGAAAGAAGGAATCATCTGGGGGAGTGGGGGCATATACATTTAGCAGGTATAATTCCCTCCCCTGCAACCACATTTTAATCAATACGAATCGCCCATTAGGATCTTGTAGAATTGTCTCCACCGTGCAAGCCAGTTGCCGGCGTATACAAATTACCACACCCCCTCTCCGCCCATCTGAGGATGCATGAATCACTTGTCCCACCCAGCCCTGCCTCAACTTTTCATGCTCTGCAGCTGTCAATTTCGTTTCCTGTAGACATGCAATATCTGCTTTGAGATGCTTTAAATGCGTTAAAATCTTTTTCCTTTTAATGGGAGACAAAATGCCTCCCACATTCCAAGTGACTATTTTACAATGTGTTATCACTTGGGCTTACTGATTCCATGATAATACACTTGAAAAATTCAGCCACTGGGTCCCAGCCCTTCCCCAGCAGCTGTGATAGTTGTACTCTGCTACTTACTCCGTTTTTCAGACCCATACAGCACCCACATGTTTCGTTCGTTTGTTTGACCTGAATTAGAGACCTATACCCTTTTGTCAGAAACCCTCCCACCCTTGTTATGAAATCCCCTCTGAACCCTCCCTCCCCCCACCCTCTACCCCTCTCTAGATGAGAACCCTTGCCCTCTATCCCAGCCCTTAACTTCTCTTCTTCCTTGGATGTAGTACCGCTATATGACTCCCCCCCCCCCGGCATACCCCACACCCCCCCCAACCTGAAAAAGGAAAAGGAATTCCCCCCCTCCCCCCCAGGCGACCCGCTTGGTCTACCTTAATGAACCTTCAGGGAAACCTTCTAATCAGCAGTTAATACACTTGGAACATTCAACATAACAATTCTTAATCCACACTATATTAACAAAAATAACATTACTTGCATGCCTGCATCATCACCGCCCTCTTTTTGGGCTGTAAGTAAAACTAAGCCTTTTACTCCAACATGAGTTTTTTGGGGGTGCGTTCACGGAGGTGCTTCCGCTGGTGCCAATAACTCTGCGTCTATAAACTGTTGAGCCTCTGGGACTGAGTGGAAAGAACGCCATCGGTTTTCATGTTGGATTTTCAAAACAGCCGGATAAATCAGCATAAACCGTGTTTTCCTATTTACCAGCGTTGTACAAAGTGGATGGAACCGGCGTCTTTGCTCTTGTACTCCAGCCGAGTAATCCTGAAATATTTTAATCAGGTTCCCATCGTATTTTAAGGTATCCCTTTTCAGTCGGAAGCCCCTCATAATCTCCTCTTTGTGTAAGTAATTGTGGACTTTAATGATCACCAACCTGGGTCGTTGTTGCCCCTGTTGCCAACGGCCAAGTCTGTGGGCCCTTTCTATACAGTTCTCCATAGCTGTCTGACAGGGCCAATTCTTTTTTAAGCCATTGTTCCAACAGGTGTCCCAATGATTTCTCAGGGATTGCTTCTGGCAAGCCAACAATTCTTAAATTGCATCTCCGTGCTCCAGTGGCGTAGCCAGACTGCCAATTTTGGGTGAGCCTGAACCCAAAGTGGGTGGGCACAAAATTTTCTCTCTACCCCCCCCCCCCCCCCCCCCAGCAAAATGTAGTCACACTCAGATGCATTTGTCACACAGGGTAAAGTGCTGCTTTTCAGTGCATCAGATTTCAGACAATTTATTTAATAGCCTTAACACCCTTTTCAGTGAGCTTTCAGAGGCCAAAACCTCCTGCCTCAGGTCAGTATAATGCTGTTACGGTATCCTCTCCTGACCTAAGGAAGGAAGTATTGGTCTCTGAAACTTTATTAACACCATATTACTTTATCCTAAATTAAAAATAAAATTATTTTCTTTACCTTTGTTGTATGGCCATTTACTTTTTCTCATTGTGTTGCTCCCAGTCTCTAGATTCTGCTTTCCTTCATTTTCGCTTGACTCTTCTGCCAGGGTTTCCTGGCCATTTGTCATTTTTCTCTCCTTTTTCTTTGCTTTCTTCAATATTTTTCTGCCTCTCTCTGTGTCCAGATTTAATTCATTCTTACTATCCATTCTTTAATTTCCTTCATCAACTTATGGCTTTTCATCTTTTTCTCACCCTTGTTCTCCCCATGCCCCTTCCTCTTATTCTCCAATCTTTCACTACTCCCCCTTTCCATGCAGCAGCTCTCCTCTTTCTCTCCCCATCCTTCCAGTGTCTCCCCTCTCTCTCCCCATCCTTCCAATAGTCTTCCCTCTTTCTTTCTGCATCCTTCCATCCAGTGTCACCTTTCTCCCTACCCTTCCATCCAGCGTCTTCCCTCTTTCTCTCCCCATCCTTCTACCCATCTACCCTCTCTCCTGATCCTTCCATCTAATGTCTCTCTCCCTCCTTCTAACCAGTGTCTATCTCTCTACCCTTTTCTGTTCAGTGTCCTTTCTCTCTCCACATCCTTCCACTCTCCCCTTTTTCTCTGCATCCTTCATCCATCTCCCCTCTTTCTCTGCCATCCTCCCATCTGTTTTCCCTCTTTCTCTCCCATCCTCCGTTTTCCCTCTTTCTCTGCCATGCTCCCATCTGTTTTCCCTCTTTCTCTCCACATCCTTCCATTTCCCTCTTTCTCTGCCATCCTCCATCTGTTTTCCCTCTTTCTCCCCATCCTTCCATTTTCCCTCTTTCTCTCCCCATCCTGCCATCTGTTTCCCCTCTTTCTCTCCCCATCCTTCCATTTTCCCTCTTTCTCTGCCATCCTCCCATCTGTTTTCCCTCTTTCTCTCCCCATCCTTCCATTTTCCCTCTTTCTCCCCATCCTGCCATCTGTTTTCCCTCTTTCTCTCCCCATCCTTCCATTTTCCCTCTTTCTCTCCCCATCCTTCCATTTTCCCTCTTTCTCTGCCATCCTGCCATCTGTTTTTCCCTCTTTCTCTCCCCATCCTTCCATTTTCCCTCTTTCTCCCCATCCTGCCATCTGTTTTCCCTCTTTCTCTCCCCATCCTTCCATTTTCCCTCTTTCTCTGCCATTCTCCCATCTGTTTTCCCTCTTTCTCTCCCCATCCTTCCATTTTCCCTCTTTCTCCCCATCCTGCCATCCATTTTCCCTCTCCCACATTCAGGCCCACCAGCCCCAGCTCCCATTGCCGGCCACTGCTGCTTTTCCTGATGAGCAGCAGGGCCGGCGCTACAAAAAGAAGAAGCGCTCAGCTGACTGAGCTGAGCGCCAACGCGTTGCTAACCCGACGAGAAAAAATGTTTTAAAAAAAACGCGGCACTGCACACAGCCTCGAAGCATTGGCTGCTGGCTCTGCAGGCTCCTTCCGTCTCTTACGTCACTGCCCCTGCTTCGCTACAGGGGCAGTGATGTAAGAGACGGGAGGAGCCTGCACAGAGCCAGCAGCCAATGGTTCGAGGCTGCCTGCGGTGCCGCATTTTTTTTAAAACATTTTTTCTTGTCCTTAGCGACGCGTTGGCGCTCAGCTCAGTCAGCTGAGCGCTTCTTCTTTTTGTAGCGCCGGGCGCCGGCCCTGCTGCTCATCAGGAAAAGCAGCAGTGGCCGGCAATGGGAGCTGGCGCTGGCGCTGGGCGGGCCTGGGCTGGAATTGGGTGGGCCTGGGCCCACCCAGGCCCACCCGTAGCTACGCCCCTGCCGTGCTCTGTTCTCCATATCCTCAATCTTGTCTTGTTGTGCTTTAAGTTGTTCCATCAGACGGGTGACGTCTTGGGCATTCTGTGCTCTCGTATCTTCCACAGCTGAAATTCTGCTTTCCGCCTCTCCCACTCGTCTCACTGTGTCTGCCATGGTAGCTTCTAAACTGCTCATTTGACGTTCAAGCAGGTCAAACCTTGGGTTAAGTGTGGCACTAACCGCCATAGTTATCTGTGCTAACTGTTTTCAGAGAAGTCCACAAGTTTTTCAAGCTTCCCTTCTGCCATCTTGGCCCCTGTGGTCGATGGGGGACTCCTCCCTTTATCGTATTTGGTCCCGCTTCGGGTTGTTCCTGTTAGTTTAGGCTTCAGAAATTGCTCCATACAGAGTGTATTATATCTTTTGCAGAATCTACGCGTCTGGTCTTATGATGTAGGCGCTTTTGCTGTATATATTACGATAGTGCTCTGTGCCTGGGTCCCACAAGCCCACCTCCGTCTATTTTCCGCTAGTTCTGGGAGCCAATTCTCCCCCGCTACCAGACTGCGGGTCCAAGCCCCTCTCAAACTTTCTTTCAGTCTGCCAGTGAGAGAGACCCGCTGTTAGTTGATTATCTATGCACCTTTGCAATAGTACGCAAATAATTGCTCAAATTCTACAAATTGTGTGCCATAGTCTTGCGTATACTTCAAGCTTTATATCTCTCCTGTAGCACTAAGAGGGGTGCTCTTCTTTTCTCCACTGGCAGTTACGATCTCCGTGAGAAAATGTTTAAAGTACGCTGCCGAGGCGCCCACTCCTGAGGTATGCGTGCAGATGTAGGCATTGCCTAATTTTGATTGTGATGCATGCCCGAGTGTTCCTGGCCCCTGATATTGCGAGCTGAGTTATGGGCCGCTCTATGTTTCGGTGTCTCAATCACTGTTCACTCGTCGGGGGGGGGAGGGGGGGACGCGGGAAAGGCAGATGAAATTTTAATTAGTCGCTCTCCCCCTTATCCACTAATCCGTTCCTCCTTCGAACTTCCTCAAATCAAGCCCCCGAGTTCTTACTCCGCGTGTTATGTCATCTGCTCTGTTAACTCTCCGTCTTCTTGTGCGCTGAGCTTCCGGCCGCCATTTTGGGTCTGGTCACGCGTGTCGCTATCTTCGACTGTGCTGCACTCCCGGGCTTACCAAAAGACTTCCGTAGGTGCCCGCATGTGTTGGGGAGCTTTAGGTATCGCCAGCTTGCCGCGGAGGGGGTCTTGAGAGCGGGGGGGTAGAGGACCCGTCAGCGGTGTCGCGGAGCTCTCTCAGACCGCGGCCATCTTGTCGCTCGGCTCCACCGGAAGTCGTAGTGTTACATTATATCAATAGTAGGACAGATGGAATTCTTTCATTAGAAATAATCCTACTATGTGTTTCCTGTTCAAAAAGATCCCTTTGGCTTGAAAGTACTTGTGTAATTGAGAGAAATTTTAGAAAAATAAAAGGATGGAAATCAGGATTTTGAATATCTGGCAATGTGATATTTCTTTACAAAGTTCCCTTCTAATAATACATTGAAGGGATACATGTATATCCGTGGCTATATGCAGAAAGCTTTTAATGTTTGTGTTAAGCATTTAGGAAATTAAGGTATCTGTGACCCATATTGAGATTGATGAAAGAGAACAACTTTTTTTTAAAAGACCTCCTCAAATAGCTTTTAATAACAGAAGAAAGAAATTATAATGGTAATGGAATGATATACAAGACTTTGTGTTTTAGAACCTAAGGAACCAAAGCAAAGTTTATTGTCAGAGGAAACAAGAAAAAAAAACCTGACACTTTATATGTATGAGGAATAATTAGGTTCACTGAGTGAGAGAAGAGCATTTTATTTTTATGTATCTATATCTAAAAATATTTATTTATTTTTGCATTTCCTAACATTGTAATTTGCAAAGGTGAATTGGGAAAAGGCTATATTAATTGGCAACTTTCCTAAATTCTATAGCAAGGAACAAGCTGAGTTAAAGAAAATCTATTGTAGCAGCTTCTACAAGGTATGCAGGAGGGACAGTTGTTGGGAGTTTTTGGCTGGTGGGGCTTGGGGATCCCTGCCAGCCACATCATAGGTGTGCTAATACTGGGTGGGCCTGAGCCTAAAATGTGTGGGCCTGGGCCCACCTAGGCCTATCCTGGGCTACACCACTGCTCTGCTACAGAATTAACATTAAAATGAATACAAATCTTTCAAATAATGGCTAGTTAGTAGAGGTATGTTTGGTGTGTGTTATACAACATAATGTAATTAAGTCAATCAGATCTGTTGTACTGTTTCTATTTGTGGGTTTTGATTACTTAGCCTTCAGTTACACAGGACTGAATTTTAAACTGTGAGGAGTTTAGATTACTGCACATTTGTATGAAAATTCATTCTTTAAATAGAGTGAAATTTAATGTTTAGTGGAAAAGAATATTTGGGTTTTTATGTCATAAGAAAAAAAATAACCATAATAATATTATTAGACCCCTTACCCCCACCTCAATGGGTGGCATAAGTGCTCCCCCCCAAAATGGCCGCTTGGCAAGTGCTTCACTTGCTGCATGGCCATTTCTTTAAAAAAAAAAAAAAAAATCCAGCCTTTTACCTGCTGTGGTAAACGGAGGCCTCAGCATGTGTCAAAATAGCACTCTGATACCAGCACAGGCCCCCTTTTGCCACAGCTTAGTAAAAGGACCCCATAAAGCATAAGGTTTTTCTGCTTTTACCCAGCTGACAATTGTACTGCTATGAGAGTCTGAATTATTAGCAAGCATAACTTTTATTAATTTATTATTACATATAAAGAAATTCCTTTGGTTGTTTAAGCAGCTAAGGCTATTGCCTTAATGTAACTTATACTGTACATTCCCCATTCTTTAGTGTTGCCTTCTCCACTTTGACCTCTCCAGAATGTCTCCTAAACCCACAGGAGGAGAGGCGTTATAATTGGAAATTAGATTTTGGAGACAGGCTGGATGCACCTGCATCCTGACAGTGTTTGGAACCTTATCTTGGCCAGATGGCGTTTCTAGATGCTTTGCTTTCCTTAGTGTTACCTCCTTATGTCAATGTGTGACATTGGTAAAGGGGGAATAATTCATAAATTCTCACATGATTGGTACATTTTTATATGAGTAGTTCAATTCCAAAGTTGTTCAGAAATTAGAAATTGCAGAGGAATTATGTGCTACTTGTGTTAAAAAACAAAATTACCAGATTACAAGAAACTGAATCGAATTGGGTTCAGAGCCTGCCATTAACACTTCTGAGCCTATGAAGTATGTCTAAGAGAGAGCCAGAGATTATCCAGAGTGCAGGAACAGCCAACCCTTTAGTGAAAAAGTAGAGAGACTGTTCTGAGGTCAAAGGTCATGAATAAATCAAATATTCAAATACATATATACAGCAGTGATTTAAGAACCACCTTCAAACTGTAAAGGGGTTAAAAATCATGTTGCTGCTTCAAATATGAGAAGCCATTATAAAACTACAAAAACCTTCCTTTACTATAAAAAACGACCCAATTCTTAAAAGACAATAAAAGAATCATTGTAAGGGGCAAAGGACCTAACTGGCAGTAAAATCACTTACATTTTTGAAATATTCAACCATTAAAAATGCTAAAAAAAAATGCTGGAAATGCCACAGGAATTATGCGCTCCACCACATACATTCTGATGATGTCATAGCCCAGAAATGGACTCCAACCTTGAGGAAATGCCTACAAACAATCTTTCACAGGCTAAATGCATCTTATATATATATATATATATATATATATATATATATATATATACACACACCATAAAAACATGATGTATACACCAATATATGAATAAGTACCATAATAATTAAAAACAGGCTTCAGCTAAGAACTGAATGGAGACTTATTTGTAGATTCCAAACAGCAACACCAAGAGGCATATTTTCCAAGCACTTAGGTTTCTATGGAACTTTGGAAGGCTAAGTGCTTTGAAAATATGCCTCCAAGAGATCTTAATATGAAAATGGACTTATCAGTGTTTCTTTAAGTTGCAGCAATCTGTACCCTTTTATATGTTTTAGTTTTTACTATTTATTTCTGTGTTATTATCACATTTTTAATGTGCCTTATTACAGGTTTTATTTTTACCTTTAAAGACCCAGTTATATTAATTATTTATGTTATGATTTTAGCCTGTTTGCAGGCATTTCCTCGATGTTAAGAGTAGGATGATGTTACTTCTGGGTTATGACCTCATTGGAATGCACACGGTGGAACATGTAATTTCTATGGTGTTTCCAGCGTTTTAATGGCTAAATAAATACAAAATATTAGCGATTTTACTGCCAGTTAGGTCCTTTGTCCCTTACAACGATTCTTTATTGTTCTAAAAAGTCTTAAGCATTGGTCCATTTTCTATAGTCAAGGAGGCTTTTTGTAGTTTCAATGGTTTCTAATACATATTTTAAGTAGCAACATTATTTTAATCCCTTTACAATTTGAAGGTTATTCTTAAATCGCTGCTGTATATATTTATTTGAATATTTGATTTATTCATGACCTTTGACCCCTTAGCAGCTGTGGATTTCATAAATGAATAGTTAATTTGTAGTCTAGAATATTTAAGGAAAATACTCCTGTCTTAATGGTAGAAAATGCTTAGACTGACTTTCTCTTTTCAGGAAGGACCAATCAATGTAGTTAAAGGCATAGTTAATGATAAGCTGACTGTTGAAGAATGTTTTCTTACCCTTTCTCAGGCACCAAAGTGACTTATTTATTGGAGTGGAGGAGTAGCCTAGTGGTTAGTGCAGTGGACGTTGATCCTGGGGAACTGAGTTTGATTCCCACTGCAGCTCCCTGTGACTCTGGGCAAGTCACCTAACCCACCCTCCATTGCCCCTGGTACAAAATAAGTACCTAAATATATGTAAACCGCTTTGAATGTAGTTGCAAAAACCTCAGAAAGGCAGTATATCAAGTTCCAATTCCCTTCTGGGATTGGCCATCTGTATTCTGTCTAACCCCTGATCTTTGTATTTTGTTATCCCTGAATAGAATGGATTCATTACCTCATCTGTGGGTTAGGCTATAAAAATGTATCCATTTTGAATTTTAGTAGGAGAGACCAGGGAGAGCGATGTCCCTGCTGGTCTCTCTTCCCTGTTTACAGGTTATGCAAATCTAAAATAAATAACTGGTTTCACTGACCATTTGTAGATTTGGATTTATTTATAGGATTTACAATTCAACACAGCCTCTATATGAAGTCAGTTTTGAAACCATAGTGGTAGAATCATCATAAACTGCTGCGTTTCTGGGACAGAAAGTATGTTTATACTGGTTCCTTGCTTTGTTGCTTAGCATGGCTTTTTTTTTTAAGGGATGGATTGTTTCCATCCTTTGCATAATAAAGATTTTTAACTACGTGTTTTCACTCTACATTTTCAGTGGCTTATCAGTAGGTGATACTTTTTGAAACTACATCTCCGGGGTATATAATCTTTTTTTTAAAAAGCAAACTGCATACTATGGGGTGAATTCTATATATGATGCCAAAAATATTGGTGCTGAAAAAAGCGCTATTCTATCAACTGTGCTTAAAGTTAGGTGCGGTTTATAGAAGCACTTACACCCAGGAATTGCAGCTAACTTTAAGCCTGGCCATTTGCACCAACTGAAATTAGGTGTGTATCCCTAATTCTATAACAATGCTCCTAAATGTTAGGAACGCACTGTTCTGTCCATGACCCTTCCATTTCTGCACCCCCTTTGTGAATTCGTATTTAAATTTAAGTGTGTATATTTCAGGTAAATGTAATTAGTGCCAAAAATTGGTTAACAAGCCAATTACTGGTGCTAATTAGCTTGTTATTCAATTAAAGTGCACATGCAAATTGGGTGTGCATCCAAATTTGCACATGCAATTTTTAATGACTTTTGTAGAATTAGGGGGTATGTGAACATAGCGTGCACTTGTAACGACATTGGTTTGACAAAAAAAAAAAAAATGAACATTGAACACAAACATTTTGGGTGCCCATCCCTAGTTTGTCAGATGTGTTATATTTGATTTGTGTTACAATAAATTGTAATTTCCCTCCATTAATTTCTATCAAAAAATCAGCTATTCTGCTCAACTTTCTAGCTGATAGTCCCACGCAGTGGTTTTTTTTTTTGTGAACCTAGCAAATGGCTGTCTGTCACTGCAGGCACACAAAGCTCAACACATACACAGAATGCTAGCTTCCCAAACTCAATGTTCTCTGCCTGCTAAGCAGTTTAATAGAGATGGGAACTGATTTGTCCTACCAACATACCACTCAATAAAAACAGGAACCAATGCTTTTCCATAGCCCTCCTTTCTTACAAGTATTCTGACACCATGTTAGAATAATTGGTGAGGAGGGTCACCATAATGGGGACTGTGTCTCCCTCTTCTTCACTGATAAGAGTTATGGATTTCATCTGGACACG
The DNA here is from genome assembly GCF_901765095.1 of Microcaecilia unicolor. Lineage (NCBI taxonomy): Eukaryota > Metazoa > Chordata > Amphibia > Gymnophiona > Siphonopidae > Microcaecilia > Microcaecilia unicolor. The sequence goes on along the minus strand of NC_044041.1, from coordinate 138,312,127 downwards.
TTTACTGTGAAGGGACAAGACTGTTTCTCTAAATTACTTTCACAAGTACTGGGGAGACAGTGATCTTTCCAATGGTGAATCTCCCACCAACCCCAGCTTCGTTGTCGACCATTAGCATGGCACCTAAGAACTGCATGTGCTAGGAGCTTATTTAGAGCCACCAGATATTGTGACTTCTAGTAATTATATTTGGTGACACTCTTGGTGTCTCTGGAGGAGGACAGTGTGATGGAGGAGGAGGGTGATGCTGGCATGAAGTGAGATACAAGAGGGGTCCATTTTTACTAAGATGCTGTACATGTACCATTCTCCGAGGACAAGCAGGCTGCTTGTTCTCACGCATGGGTGATGTCCACGGCAGCCCCTCCGATCGGAGATCTTCACTAGCAACAGCGATTGCTAGCCCTCGCGTGTGCATGTGCGACCGTCTTCCCGCCCAAACGCGCTCGTGTTCGTCAGTCTTCTTTTTTCCGCGGCTCAGGACGGCTGTTTTTCGGTCAGTCTGTGCCCCAAGGAGAACCCTCGCATCTTTTTGTCGCGTTCTTCCGTTCGGAAGTGTCCGGTTTTTCTCTTTTCCGTCGTGTCTCTTAGTTTAAAAAAAAAAAACTTCCCTTACGTCGAGTTTTTTCCCGTAAGTTTCATTTCGTTGTCATTAGCCATCATCATGAAATTTGACTTCGCCAGCGTTATTTTTCCGCCCATGTCCTTGAAGCCTGCCAGCGGCTTCAAAAAGTGCACCCAGTGCAGCCGGACTATCTCCCTCACTGACAGGCACGTTTCGTACCTTCAGTGTCTGGGGGCCGGGCATCGCCCCCAGGCCTATACTCTCTGCCTTCTCTTGAAGAAGCGGACTCAGGCGGCGAGATTGGACCAGTAGAATCTTGTTCAGGGCCTCGTCTGGTGCTTCAACGTCTTCGGTACCGAGGTCATCGTCCGGTGCGTCGACATCTGCGGTACCCAGCTCTTCTGCCAGTGATCCAGCGTCTACAATACCGAGGTCATCGGTGGTATCGATGTCGTCGGAGGGTGCTTCGTCTTCCGGAGTGCAGGTGAGGGCTGTCCATTCCCCTGCTGATGGCGGTGAGCCCTCGAGTAGGTCTCCGCCTGCCTCGAGGGCTCCTGTGGTACAGGCCCCCTGGGATTGACCACTTTCGGACCCGGCCCATAGGAGACGTTTGGGATTCGACGTTCTCTTCGGTACCGGGAGGTACCGGTGACGTGCTTCGTGCGAAGGCAAAGAAGCATCGTCATCGGTCACCTTCCAGATGTGGTACCGACAGCTCTGGGTCGCCGGTGCCACCGGCACCCAAGCATCGACATCGGGAGGACCGCTCACCCTCCATTCAGGAGGTGTCGATGCGCTTCCCCGTGGACAGCCCGGTACCGCCTCTGCATCCAGGACAGATTCGCAACTCGTCGCCGGTACCGGACTCCTTGCCTCTCTCGACAGCCGCTCTGAAGGAGAGCCTCAGGGCCATCCTTCCAGGGATCCTGGAAGAGCTGTTGCACCCTTCTCCTCCGGTACCGGGGGTGCTTGCGCTGCTGGTACCTACGACTGAGGCGACGGCTGGGCCCTCGTCCATTATGAGGTCTCGGCATCGGCTACCTCCCAGGCAGACTCCCCAACGACAGCGATGGAGGGAGCTCCATCGCCGCCGGTGCGGGAGTCTTCCTCTCGATGCTCCCACCGTGGCCATGTCGATGCGGGCATGGCTTCGGACAGAAGTTCATGAACTGGTGTCCGACACTGATGGTGAGGCCTCGTGGGAAGCAGGGGAAGACATCAGATATTTTTCAAATGAGGAGTCTGACGGTCTTCCTTCTGATCCCACTCCCTCTCCTGAAAGACAGCTTTCTCCTCCCGAGAGTCTATCTTTCGTGGCCTTTGTCCGGGAAATGTCTATTGCCATTCCCTTCTCTGTGGTTACGGAGGATGAGCCAAGGGCTAAAATGTTTGAGCTTTTGAACTATCCTTTGCCACCTAAGGAATCGTCCACAGTACCCATGCATCATATTCTCAAGAAGACATTGCTTGCGAACTGGGCGAAGCCATTAACTAATCCCCACATTCCCAAGAAGATTGAATCCCAGTATCGGATCCATGGGGACCCGGCGTTGATGCGGACTCAGTTGCCTCACGACTCTGGTGTGGTGGATCTGGCCCTTAAGAAGGTCAAGAGTTCTAGAGAGTATGCTTCGGCGCCCCCGGGCAAAGACTCTAGAACCTTGGATTCTTTTGGGAGGAAGGCCTACCATTCTGCAATGCTCATTTCCAAAATTCAGTCCTACCAGCTCTACACGAGCATTCATATGTGGAATAATGTGCGGCAGTTGGCGGACTTGGTGGACAAGCTCCCCTCTGAGCAAGGCAAGCCTTTTCAGCAGGTGGTCAGGCAGCTGAAGGCGTGTCGTAAATTCCTGGCCAGGGGTGTTTATGATACTTTTGATGTCGCATCCAGGGCCGCTGCTCAAGGTGTGGTGATGCACAGACTCTCATGGCTGCGCGCCTCAGACCTGGAGAATAGGCTCCAACAGCGGATAGCGGACTCTACTTGCCGGGGGGGATTATATTTTTGGAGAAAAGGTCGAACAGGTGGTAGAACAGCTCCACCAGCGGGACACCGCTTTCGACAAATTCTCCCGCCAGATGCCTTCAGCATCTACCTCAACTGGTAGACGTTTTTATGGGGGAAGGCGGACTGTTACCTATTCTTCTAATAAGCATAGGTACAATCCTCCTTCTCGCCAGCCTGCTGCCCAGGCCAAACCCCAATGCGCTCCTTCTCGTCAACAGCGTGCGCCTCCACAGGACCCTGCAGCTCCACAGCAAAAGCAAGGGGCGGGCTTTTGACTGGCTCCAGCAGAGCATAGCCGCAATCAAAGTGTCTGTACCGGACGATCTACTGGTCGGGGGGAGGTTAAAATTTTTTCACCAAAGGTGGCCTCTCATAACCTCTGACCAGTGGGTTCTTCAAATAATCCGGCTCGGATACTCCCTCAATTTGGTCACAAAACTCCAAATTGCCCACTGGGAGCTCAGTCCTTCAGCTTCCAGCACAAGCAGGTACTTGCAGAGGAACTCTCCGCCCTTCTCAGTGCCAATGCGGTCGAGCCCGTGCCACCGGGGCAAGAAGGCCTGGGATTCTATTCCAGGTACTTCCTCATGGAAAAGAAAACAGGGGGGATGTGTCCCACCTAGACCTAAGGGCCCTGAACAAATATCTGGTCCGAGAAAAGTTCAGGATGCTTTCCCTGGGCACCCTTCTTCCCATGATTCAAGAAAATGATTGGCTATGCTCTCTGGACTTAAAGGATGCTTACACTCATATCCCGATACTGACAGCTCACAGACAGTATCTTCGATTCCGTCTGGGAACACGGCACTTTCAGTATTGTGTGCTACTCTTTGGTCTCGCTTCTGCGCCCAGGGTGTTCACAAAATGCCTGGCTGTCGTAGCGGCGTCTCTACGCAGACTGGGAGTGCACGTGTTCCCTTAATTCGACGATTGGCTGGTGAAGAACACCTCCAAGGCAGGAGCTCTACAGTCCATGCAGATGACTATTCGACTCCTGGAGCTACTAGGGTTTGTGATAAATTATCCAAAGTCCCACCTTCTTCCAGTTCAAAAACTCGAATTCATGGGAGCTCTGCTGGATTCTCAGACAGCTCGTGCCTACCTTCCAGAAGCGAGGGCCGACTATCTTCTGTCCCTCGTTTCCTGGGTGTGGGCGTCTCAGCAGATCACAGCTCGGCAGATGTTGAGGTTGCTCGGCCATATGGCCTCCACAGTTCATGTGACTCCCATGGCCTGTCTTCACATGAGATCAGCTCAATGGACCCTAGCTTCCCAGTGGTACCAAGCTGCAGGGGATCTAGAGGATGTAGTCCAGCTGCCCACCAGTTTTCTTCAATCCCTGCAGTGGTGGAAAATTTGGTCCAATTTGACTCTGGGACGTCCCTTCCAAATTCCTCAGCCGCATAAAGTGCTGATGACGGATGCGTCTCTCCTGGGATAGGGAGCTCATGTCGATGGGCTTCACACCCAAGGGAGTTGGGCCCTCCAGGAACAAGGTCTACAGGTCAATCTCCTGGAGTTACGAGCGGTCTGGAACGCTCTAAGGGCTTTCAGGGATCGGCTGTCCCATCAAATTATTCAAATTCCGACAGACAACCAGGTTGCCATGTATTACATCAACAAGCAGGGGGGCACCGGATCTCGCCCTCTGTGTCAGGAGGCCGTCAGAATGTGGCTTTGGGCTCGCCGATACGGCATGTGTCTTCAGGCCACATATCTGGCAGGCGTAAACAACAGTCTGGCCGACAGGTTGAGCAGGATCATGCAACCTCACGAGTGGTCGCTAAATTCCAAGGTGGTACACGACATCTTCCAAGCATGGGGCACCCCCTTGGTGGATCTCTTTGCTACCCGAGCCAACCACAAGGTCCCTCAGTTCTGTTCCAGACTTCAGGCCCACGGCAGGCTAGCGTCGGATGCCTTTCTCCTGGATTGGGGGGAAGGCCTCCTGTATGCTTATCCTCCCATACCTTTGGTGGGGAAGACTTTGCTGAAACTCAGGCAAGACCGAGGCACGATGATTCTGATCGCTTCTTTCTGGCCGCGTCAGATCTGGTTTCCTCTTCTTCTGGAGTTGTCCTCCGAAGAACCGTGGAGATTGGAGTGTTTTCCAACCCTCATTACTCAGAACGAGGGGGCGCTTCTGCATCCAGTCTCTGGCTCTCACGGCCTGGATGTTGAGAGCGTAGATTTTGCCTCCTTGGGTCTCTCCGAGGGTGTCTCCTGGGTCTTGCTTGCTTCCAGGAAAGATTCCACTAAAAAGAGTTACTTCTTTCTATGGCGGAGGTTTGCCGTCTGGTGTGACAGCAAGGCCCTAGATCCTCGCTTTTGTCGTACACAGACTCTGCTTGAATACCTTCTGCACTTTTCTGAGTCTGGTCTTAAGACCAACTCTGTAAGAGTTCATCTTAGTGCGATTAGTGCATACCATTACCGTGTGGAAGGTAAGCTGATCTCGGGACAGCCTTTAGTAGTTCACTTCATGAGAGGTTTGCTTTTGTCAAAGCCCCCCATCAAACCTCCTACAGTGTCATGGGATCTCAATGTCGTTCTCACCCAGCTGATGAAACCTCCTTTCGAGCCACTGAATTCATGCCATCTGAAGTACTTGACCTGGAAGGTCATTTTCTTGGTGGCAGTTACTTCAGCTCGCAGAGTCAGTGAGCTTCAAGCCTTGGTAGCTCATGCTCCTTATACCAAATTTCATCATAACAGAGTACTACTACTACTACTTAACATTTCTAGAGCGCTACTAGGGTTATGCAGCGCTGTACAAATTAATAAATAAGGACGGTCCCTGCTCAGAAGAGCTTACAATCTAAAAGGACGAAATGTCAAGTTGGGTAGTCTAGATTTCCAGAGTAGAGGTGTTGTGATTAGGTGCCGAAAGCAACATTGAAGAGGTGGATTTTGAGCAATGATTTGAAGATGGGTAGGGAGGGGGCCTGGCGTATGGGCTCAGGGAGTTTGTTCCAAGCATGGGGTGAGGCGAGGCAGAAAGGGCTGAGCCTAGAGTTGGTGGTGGTGGAGAAGGATACTGAAAGGAGAGATTTGTCTTGAGAGCGGAGGTTACGGGTAGGGACATAAGGGGAGATGAGGGTAGAGAGGTAAGGAGGGGCTGCAGATCGAGTGCATTTGTAGGTTAGTAGGAGAAGCTTGAACTGTATGCGGTATCTGATCGGAAGCCAGTGAAGAGACCTGAGGAGAGGGGTGATATGAGTATATCGGTCAAGGCGGAAGATGAGACGTGCGGCAGAGTTCTGGATGGACTGAAGGGGGGATAGGTGGCTAAGTGGGAGGCATGTGAGGAGTAGGTTGCAGTAGTCAAGGCGAGAGGTAATGAGAGAGTGGATGAGAGTTCGGGTGGTGTGCTCAGAGAGAAAGGGGCGAATTTTGCTAATGTTGTAGAGGAAGAAGCGACAGGTCTTGGCTATCTGCTGGATTTGCGCAGAGAAGGAGAGGGAGTCGACGAAGATGACGCCGAGGTTGCGGGCAGATGAGACAGGGATGATGAGGATGTTATCAACTGAGATAGAGAGTGAAGGGAGAGGAGAAGTGGGTTTGGATGGGAAAACAATAAGTTCAGTCTTGGCCATGTTCAGTTTCAGGTGGTGGTTGGATATCCAGGAAGCAATGTCGGATAAGCAGGCCGATACTTTGGCCTGGATTTCCGCAGTGATGTCTGGTGTGGAGAGATACAGCTGGGTGTCGTCAGCATAAAGATGATACTGGAAACCATGAGATGAGATCAGGGAGCCTAAGGAAGAGGTGTAGATTGAGAAAAGGAGGGGCCCAAGGACAGATCCCTGAGGAACTCCAACAGAGTTTGGGATAGGGGAGGAGGACGAACCATGAGAGTGTACTCTGAAGGTACGATGGGAGAGATAAGAGGAGAACCAGGAGAGGACAGAGCCCTGGAACCCAAAGGAGGACAGTGTATCAAGAAGTAGGTTGTGATTGACAGTGTCAAAAGCGGCGGATAGGTCGAGGAGGATGAGGATGGAGTAGTGACCTTTGGATCTGGCAAGGAACAGGTCATTGCAGACTTTAGATAGTGCCATTTCTGTCGAGTGTAGGGGGCGAAAGCCGGATTGAAGCAGATCGAGGATGGCATGAGAAGAGAGAAAATCAATGCAGCGGCTGTGAACGGCGCGTTCAAGTATCTTGGAGAGGAAGGGTAGGAGGGAAATGGGGCGGTAGTTGGAGGGACAGGTAGGGTCAAGAGATGTTTTTTTGAGAGGTGGTGTTACCACAGCATGCTTGAAGGTGTCCGGGACAGTTGCAGTGGAGAGAGAGAGGTTATGGCAGATGGTGGGGGTGATAGTAGGAGCAATGGTGCGAAGTAGTTTGGTGGGGATGGGGTCTGAGGAACAGGTGGTGGATTTCGAGGAGGAGAGGAGATGGGCGGTTTCCTCTTCGGTGATATCAGGAAAAGAGGAGAAGGAGGCCTGGGTTGGTTGGTTGAGAGAGTGGGTTATAGGATGAAGAGGAGGAGAAGGTTTGGTGGTGAATTCGAGGTTGATCTTCTGGACCTTGTCACGGAAGTAGTCGGCCAGAGATTGAGGAGAGAGTGGGGGGGGGGGGGGGGGGGGGGGGGGGTGGGAGCAGAGGGCACTTTGAGGAGGGAGTAGTCCTCCGTACTCACCCTAGGTTCTTGCCGAAGGTGGTGTCCGAGTTCCATCTGAACCAGTCAATTGTCTTGCCAACATTCTTTCCCCGTCCTCATACCCGCCCTGCTGAATGCCAGCTGCACACATTGGACTGCAAAAGAGCATTGGCCTTCTATCTGGAGCGGACACAGCCCCACAGATAGTCCGCCCAATTGTTTGTTTCTTTTGATCCCAAAAGAAGGGGAGTGGCTGACGGGAAACGCACCATATCCAATTGGCTAGCAGATTGCATTTCCTTCACTTATGCCCAGACTGGGCTGACTCTTGAGGGTCATGTCACGGCTCATAGTGTTAGAGCCGTGGCAGCGTCAGTGGCCCAATTGAAGTCAGCCACTATTGAAGAGATTTGCAAGGCTGCGACGTGGTTATCCGTCCACACATTCACATCTCATTACTGCCTTCAGCTTGATACCCGACGCGACAGTCGGTTCGGGCAGTCGGTGCTGCAAAATCTGTTCGGGGTTTAGAATCCAACTCCACCCCTCTAGGCCCATTTTTAATCTGTTCCAGGCTGCACTCTCAGTTAGTTGAATAAGTTTAGGTTAATCTCAGTTATGTCCTCGCCGTTGCGAGGTCCAATTGACCCTGTTTGTTGTTTTGAGTGAGCCTGGGGGCTAGGGATACCCCATTCGTGAGAACAAGCAGCCTGCTTGTCCTCGGAGAAAGCGAAAGCTACATACCTGTAGAAGGTATTCTCCAAGGACAGCAGGCTGATTGTTCTCACCAACCCGTCCGCCTCCCCTTTGGAGTTGTGTCTTCCCTTGTCTATGTCTGTGCTATGTACTAGACTGACGAACACGAGCGCGTTCGGGCGGGAAGACGGTTGCGCATGCGCATGCGAGGGCTAGCAAACGCTGTTGCTAGTGAAGATTTCCGATCGGAGGGGCTGCCATGGACGTCACCCATTCGTGAGAACAATCAGCCTGCTTTCCTTGGAGAATACCTTCTACAGGTATGTAGCTTTCACTTTACTGGAAGACCATTATATAGTCTCTCTATGTTATCTGTTCACCTCCCATCCCAGAATTAAACTAGACACACACAAATTTCCTCATGGCCCCCTATGCAGACATGTGTGTGCTTCCTCAAAATGTCAATGTGACTAGGAAGCCATTCTTCAATTGACTAGCTAAGAGAGAGTCCAGCCGATATTAAAGACCATTTAACTGTCCAGGAATGGCACCTGGCTAACCAGGTACTTAGTTGGCTATCCACTGATATTCCTGCTGAATAGCCCCAATTAGCACTTAAATGGCAATTTTCAGTGCATCACTGACTAAGTTTGGCGGCCAAATCTAGCAGCATCAATAGCAGGTCTGTATTTAACTGCTATAAATTTAGCTGGCTAGTGCGGAATATGGGCTTAGCCGGCTATGTTCTTAGTGCCAAAAATAAACCAGATATTAAATACCTGTCACCGGAAACAGCCCGGCATTAAATATCTGGGCTCAGCGCTGAAAATTGAAAGCAGCCCGGCTACCATCCATGGGAATATTGGGTACTGTGAAACAGTTTTGAACTCACAAAATCAGTTACCAGCAAAAAAGAGACCAGCAAAATCATTAGAGCTGCCATGCCATGTGGATATGCTGATTCTGATTTGCATGTGCAGCATTACTTGGCTCAATTGAAATTGGCCCTGTAAGTCCACAGGAACCACAGGGGATGAAGAGTGGGGGCTCCAATCCAGGACTAGTTCACCCTGTCTCCCATGGATCTAGAACCCCGTTATAGTCTTGAATAATCACAGCTTAGCTTCATTCTGAATTTGTTTATTGCTCTTTCTTCTGAAAGAACAAATCAGGAGCTGGCTTTTTTTTTAATTACTTGCAGTTATGAGTAGGTGTCACAGTCACTTTAACTAGCCCACAGATTCCATTTTGGCAATTCCATTCATCATCCTGAGTAGGTTTACTTGGTTTCACTGGGAAAACATCTGAACTTCGTGGCAGTCTTGCATAGACATAACTTTTATAGAACACATTTGAATGACGACAGAAAAACTGTGGCTGGCCTGAAAATTTTGAGGCAATTCTCCAGAAGGTTTTGAGGAGAGAACAATGCACTACTCACAGAGTGGCTGATTCCCAAACTTAACCAAAATTTTATATAGAGATCCTTTCTGAGGGTTATGCAAAATAAAAAGGATGGGATTGGTCCAGAGGGCAAGCTACTAAAATGGTCAGTGCTCTTCATTATAAAGCGTATTAAGACACACTAGGTATAAATTTGGAAGAAAGACAAGACAGAGGAGATATGATTTAGACATTTAAATATCTCCATGTCATAAATGCACAGGAGGCAGGTCTCTTTTCAACTGAAAGGAAGCTCTGGAACAAGAGGGCCTAAGATGAAATTGAAGGGGATAGATTCAAAAGTAATCTAAGGAAATACTTCTTTGTGGAAAGGGTGGTGGATGCATGGAACAAGGTGGTGGAGACAAGAACTGTATCTGAATTCAAGAAAGCATGGGACAGGCCTGTGGGATTTCTTAGGGAGAGGAAAAGACAGCGGATGATATGGATGGGTAGACTTGATAGGCCATATGGCCTTTTTCTGTCATCATGTTATTGTGGTCCCTAATTACCAATAGTCCTCTGTGCCTCCAATTTTATGCCAGTTGCCCTTTGAGATGAGGTCTGCCTCTTCACTTGCAGGGCATGCACAATCTGTTCTGGAAAGAACTACATATTCCAAAACACTGTGCTAAATGTGATCGAAGTTATAGACTTATATTCATTATTCTGACACTTTTCATTGACTGAAGCAGCTACCAATCTGACAATCAAAAATGTAAATGTGTACATATATTGCAATTAAATCATGATTTTCACTATCTACAATAAGATATTTTAAAAATACTTGGCATAGCGAATGATACATACCTGTACTACTACTACTACTACTTAACATTTCTAGAGCGCTACTAGGGTTACGCAGCGCTGTACAATTCAACAAAGAGAGACAGTTCCTGCTCAAAGAGCTTACAATCTAATAGACAAGTGAACAGTCGGTCCGATAGGGGCAGTCAAATTGGGGCAGTCTGGATTCACTGAACGGTAAGGGTTAGGTGCCGAACGCAGCATTGAAGAGGTGGGCTTTAAGCAAAGACTTGAAGACGGGCATGGAGGGGGCTTGGCGTAAGGGCTCAGGAAGGTTGTTCCAAGCATAGGGTGAGGCGAGGCAGAATGAGCGGAGCCTGGAGTTGGCGGTGGTGGAGAAGGGTACTGAGAGGAGGGATTTATCCTGTGAACGGAGGTTACGGGCGGGAACGTAAGGGGAGATGAGGGTAGAAAGATAGTGAGGGCAGCAGACTGAGTGCATTTGTAGGTAAGAAGGAGAAGCTTGAATTGAATGTGGTATCTGCTCGGAAGCCAGTGAAGTGACTTGAGGAGAGGGGTGATATGAGTATATCGGTTCTGGCGGAATATGAGACGTTCAGCAGAGTTCTGAACAGATTGAAGGGGGTATAGATGGCTAAGTGGGAGGCCGGTGAGGATTAAGTTGCAGTAGTCCAGGCGAGAGGTAATGAGAGCGTGGACGAGAGTTTGGGTGGTGTGTTCAGAGAGGAAAGGGCGAATTTTGCTGATGTTAAAGCGGAAGAAGCGACAGGTCTTGGCTATCTGCTGGATATGCGCAGAGAAGGAGAGAGAGGAGTCAAAGATGACTCCGAGGTTGCGGGCAGATGAGACGGGGAGGATGAGGGTGTTATCAACTGAGATAGAAAGTGGAGGAAGAGGAGAAGTGGGTTTTGGTGGAAAGACGATAAGCTCGGTCTTGGACATGTTCAGTTTCAGGTGGCGGTTGGACATCCAGGCAGCAATGTCAGATAAGCAGGCCGATACCTTTGCCTGGGTCTCCGCGGTGATGTCTGGTGTGGAGAGATACAGTTGGGTGTCATCAGCATAGAGATGATACTGGAAACCATGAGATGAGATCAAGGAGCCCAGGGAAGAGGTGTAGATTGAGAAGAGAAGGGGTCCAAGGACAGATCCCTGGGGAACACCAACAGATAAGGGGATGGGGGTGGAGGAAGATCCATGAGAGTAAACTTTGAAGGTGCAGTGGGAGAGATAGGAGGAGAACCAGGAGAGGACAGAGCCCTGGAACCCAAATGAGGACAGTGTGGCAAGAAGTAAGTCATGATTGACAGTGTCAAAAGCGGCGGATAGATCGAGGAGGATGAGGATGGAGTAGTGGCCTCTGGATTTGGCAAGGAACAGGTCATTACAGACTTTAGAGAGTGCTGTTTCTGTCGAGTGAAGAGGGCGAAACTCGGATTGAAGCGGATCGAGGATGGCATGAGAGGAGAGAAAATCAAGGCAGCGGCTGTGGACTGTGCGCTCAAGTATCTTGGAGAGGAAGGGTAGGAGGAGATGGGGCGGTAGTTGGAGGGACAGGTAGGGTCTAGTGATGGTTTTTTGAGGAGTGGCGTGACTACGGCATGCTTGAAGGTGTCGGGGACAGTTGCAGTGGAGAGAGAGAGGTTGAGGATATGACAGATGGAGGGGGTGATAGTAGGAGAGATGGTGTTAAGTAAGTTGGTGGGGAAGGGATCAGAGGAACAAGTGGTGCATTTTGAGGAGGAAAGAAGGCGGGCGGTTTCCTCCTCAGAGATATCAGGAAAGGAGGAGAAGGAGGTCTGGGTTGGTTGGTTGAGGGAGAGGGTTGAAGGGTGAAGAGGAGGAGGTGGCTTGGTAGTGAACTCAAGGTTGATCTTTTGCACCTTGTCGCGGAAGTAGTCAGCCAGTGATTGAGGAGAGAGCGGGGGGGGGGGGGGGGCGGAGGGCACTTTGAGGAGGGAGTTAAGGGTGGCGAAGAGACGACGAGGGTTAGAGCTGAGAGAATTAGTCAATTGGGTGTAATAGTCCTGTTTGGCAAGGAATAGTGAGGACTGGAAGGAGCATAGCATGCTACCTGTAGCAGGTGTTCTCCGAGGACAGCAGGCTGATTGTTCTCACCACTGGGTTGACGTCCACGGCAGCCCCCACCAACCAGAACAAAACTTCACGGGCGGTCCCGCACGCAGGGCACGCCCACCGCGCATGCGCGGCTGTCTTCCCGCCCGTGCGCGACCGTTCCCGCTCAGTTGAATGACAAGCCAAAGAATGAGTAAAAAGAACTCCAAAGGGGAGGAGGGAGGGTAGGTGAGAACAATCAGCCTGCTGTCCTCAGAGAACACCTGCTACAGGTATGTATCATTCACTTTCTATGAGGACATGTAGGCTGCTTGTTCTCACGACTGGGGTATCCCTAGCTCTCAGGCTCACTCAAAACAAGAACCCAGGTCAATTGAACCTCGCAATGGCGAGGGCATAACAGAAATTGACCTACGAAGAACAACTAACTGAGAGTGCAGCCTGAACAGAACAAATCTGGTCCTGGAGGGTGGAGTTGGATTCAAACCCCAAACAGATTCTGCAGCACCGACTGCCCGAACCGACTGTCGCGTCGGGTATCCTGCTGGAGGCAGTAATGTGATGTGAATGTGTGGACAGATGACCACGTCGCAGCCTTGCAAATCTCTTCAATAGTGGCTGACTTCAAGTGGGCCACTGACGCTGCCATGGCTCTAACACTATGAGCCGTGACATGACCCTCAAGAGCCAGTCCAGCCTGGGCGTAAGTGAAGGAAATGCAATCTGCTAGCCAATTGGAGATGGTGCATTTCCCGACAGCGACCCCTTTCCTATTGGGGTCGAAAGAAATAAACAATTGGGCGGACTGTCTGTGGGGCTGTGTCTGCTCCAGATAGAAGGCCAACGCTTGCTTGCAGTCCAATGTGTGCAACTGACGTTCAGCAGGGCGGGTATGTGGTCTGGGAAAGAATGTTGGCAAGACAATTGACTGGTTAAGATGGAACTCCGACACCACCTTTGGCAGAAACTTAGGGTGAGTGTGGAGGACTACTCTGTTGTGATGAAATTTGGTATACGGAGCATGAGCTACCAGGGCCTGCAGCTCACTGACTCTAAGAGCTGAAGTAACTGCCACCAAGAAAATGACCTTCCAGGTCAAGTACTTCAGATGGCATGAATGCAGTGGCTCAAAAGGAGGTTTCATCAGCTGGGTGAGGACTATGTTGCGATCCCATGACACTGCAGGAGGCTTGACAGGGGCCTTGACAAAAGCAAGCCTCTCATGAATCAAACTACTAAAGGCTCTCCAGAGATGATGGTAAGCACTAATCGCACTAAGGTGATTCCTTACTGAGTTGGTCTTGAGACCAGACTCTGATAAGTGCAGAAGGTATTCAAGCAGGTTCTGTGCAGGGCAAGAATGAGGTTCTAGGGCCTTGCTCTCACACCAGATGACAAACCTCCTCCACTTGAAAAAGTAACTCTTTTTAGTGGAATCCTTTCTAGAGGCAATCAAGACCCAGGAGACACCCTCAGACAAACCCAACGAAGCAAAATCTACACCCTCAACATCCAGGCCGTGAGAACCAGAGACTGAAGGTTGGGGTGCAGAAGCGCTCCGTCGTTCTGCGAAATGAGAGTCGGAAAACACTCCAATCTCCACGGTTCTTCGGAGGACAACTCCAGAAGTAGAGGGAACCAGATCTGACGGGGCCAAAAAGGCGCTATCAGAATCATGGTGCCGTGGTCTTGCTTGAGCTTCAGTAAGGTCTTCCCCACCAAGGGTATGGGAGGATAAGCATACAGGAGGTCGGTCCCCCAATGGAGGAGAAAGGCATCCGACGCCAGTCTGCTGTGTGCCTGTAGTCTGGAACAGAACAGAGGCGGCTTGTGGTTAGTCTGAGAGGCGAAAAGGTCCACCAAGGGAGTGCCCCACTCTCGGAAGATCTTGCGTACCACTCTGGAATGGAGCGACCACTCGTGCGGTTGCATGACTCTGCTCAGTCTGTCGGCCAGACTGTTGTTTACGCCTGCCAGGTATGTGGCTTGGAGAAGCGTGCCGAACTGGCAGGCCCAACGCCACATCCCGACAGCTTCCTGATACAGGGGGCGAGATCTGGTGCCCCCCCTGCTTGTTGATGTAATACATTGCAACCTGATTGTCTGTCCGAATTTGGATGATTTGGTAGGACAGCCGATCTCTGAAGGCCTTCAGTGCGTTCCAGACCGCTCGGAGCTCCAGGAGATTGATCTGAAGATCTTGTTCCTGGAGGGACCACAGCCCCTGGGTGTGGAGCCCATCGACATGAGCTCCCCACCCCAGGCGAGATGCATCCGTCGTCAGCACCTTCGTGGGCTGCGGAATTTGGAATGGACGTCCCAGAGTCAAATTGGTCCGAATGGTCCACCAGTGCAGCGAATTGCGGCAACTGAGGGACAGGCGGATGACATCTTCTAGATTCCCGGTAGCTTGCCACCACTGGGAAACTAGGGTCCATTGAGCAGGTCTCATGTGAAGGCGAGCCATGGGAGTCACATGAACCGTGGAGGCCATATGACCCAGGAGTCTCAACATCTGCCAAGCTGTGACCTGCTGAGATGCTCTGGTCTGGGAAGCGAGGGACAGGAGATTCTACGCCCTTGCTTCGGGAAGAAAGGCCTGAGCCGTCTGTGAATTCAGCAGAGCTCCTATGAATTCCAGAGATTGGACTGGCTGGAGATGGGACTTTGGGTAATTTATCACAAACCCCAGCAGCTCCAGGAGGTGAATAGTGCACTGCATGGACCGGAGAGCTCCTGCCTCCGAGGTGTTCTTGACTAGCCAATCGTCGAGATACGGGAACACGTGCACTCCCAGCTTGCGTAGGTACGCCGCAACCACCACGAGACACTTCGTGAACACCCGTGGGGCAGAGGCGAGCCCAAAGGGCAGCACACAATACTGAAAGTGCCGTGTCCCCAGACGGAATCTGAGATACTGTCTGTGAGCTGGCAGTATTGGGATGTGGGTGTAAGCGTCCTTTAAATCCAGGGAACATAGCCAATCGTCTTTCTGAATCATTGGTAGAAGGGTGCCCAAGGAAAGCATCCTGAACTTCTCTTTGACCAGGTATTTGTTCAGGCCTCTCAGGTCTAGGATGGGGCGCATCCCCCCTGTTTTCTTTTCCACAAGGAAGTACCTGGAATAGAATCCCTGCCCTTCCTGCCCGGGTGGCACGGGCTCGACCGCATTGGCGCTGAGAAGGGCGGAGAGTTCCTCTGCAAGTACCTGCTTGTGCTGGGAGCTGAAGGATTGGGCTCCCGGTGGGCAATTTGGTGGAGTGGAGGCCAAATTCAGGGTGTATCCGCACCGCACTATTTGGAGAACCCACTGGTCGGAGGTTATCAGAGGCCACCTTAGGTGAAAAACTTTCAACCTCCCTCCGACCGGCAGGTCGTCCGGTACGGACACTTTGATGGCGGCTATGTTCCCATGGATCCAGTCAAAAGCCCGTCCCCGGCTTTTGCTGTGGAGGCGCAGGGGGCTGCTTAGGCACACGCTGTTGACGGAAACGAGCGCGCTGGGACTGTCCCTGTGCCTGAGGAGGCCTTCGGGCCGGCTGGGTGTACCTACGCTTGTTGTAGGCATAGGGTGCAGCCTGCCTGGCCCGGGAAAAACGTCCACCTGCTGAGGTGGATGCTGAAGGCGCCCGGTGGGAGAGCTTGTCGAGGGCGGTTTCCCGCTGGTGTAGTTGGTCCACCAACTGCTCGACCTTCTCGCCGAAAATATTATCCCCCCGGCAAGGGACATCCGCCAGCCGTTGCTGGGTGCGGTTGTCCAGGTCAGAGGCACGCAGCCATGAGAGTCTGCGCATCACTATACCTTGGGCCGCAGTTCGGGATGCCACATCACAGGTGTCATAGATACCCCTGGACAGGAATTTTCTGCACGCCTTCAGCTGCCTGACCACCTCCTGAAAAGGCCTGGACTGCTCCGGAGGGAGCTTGTCGACCAGGTCCGCCAGTTGCTTCACATTGTTCCGCACGTGAATGCTCGTGTAGAGCTGGTACGACTGGATGCGGGTCATGAGCATGGAAGATTGGTAGGCCTTCCTCCCAAACGAGTCCAGAGTGCGAGACTCCCGCCCCGGGGGCGCCGAGGCGGTATCCCTCGAACTCCATGCTCTCTTGAGAGCAGAGTCCACGACCGCCGAGTCATGAGGCAATTGGGGCCGCATCAACTCTGGGTCAGACTGGATCCTGTATTGGGACTCCGCTTTCTTGGGGATGGTGGGGTTAGATAAGGGCTTCAGCCAGTTCCGAAGCAGTGTCTCTTTGAGGACATTGTGCAACGGCACCGTGGAAGACTCTCTAGGTGGTGATGGATAGTCGAGGACCTTGAGCATCTCAGCCCTCAGCTCATCCACAGAGACCAAGGGGAAGGGAATGCAAATAGACATGTCCCTGACGAAGGAGGCGAAGGAGAGGCTCTCAGGAGGCGAGAGCTTCCTCTCCGGTGAAGGAGTGGGGTCGGAGGGAAGGCCCTCAGACTCCTCTGAGGAGAAATATCTGGGGTCCTCCTCCTCCCCCCACGAGGCCTCTTCTTTGGTGTCGGACATGAGCTCTTGCAGCTCTGACCTGAACCGGGCCCGTCTCGACTCGAGGAACCATGTCCTCGATGGTGGCGTCGAGCGGTGGACTCCCGCGTCGGCGGGGATGAAGCTCCCTCCATCGACGTCGATGGGGATTCCACCTGCGTGGCGGTCGACACCGGTGCCGCAAGCGGCGTCGGTGTCGGAGGCCTTGGCATCGGGCTGGAGCACACCGGCGCCTCCATCAACGGCACCGGGGGCGCAAGCACCCCCAGTGCCGGCAAAGCCTGGCGCATCAGCCCTTCCAAAATCCCTGAAAGGATGGCTCGGAGGCACTCGTCAAGGCCCGCTGTCGGGAAAGGCAGGGGGCCGGTGTGGGTGTCGGAAGCTGCTCGGGTCCAGGAGATGGTACCAAAGCACCCATGGACTGACGCAGCGATACCTCTTCGACCGAGGGGGAACGCTCCTCTCGGCACTGCCGCTTCCTCGGCGTCGAGTCATCTCTGGAGGCGCCAGAGCTGGTGGTCCCATGCGCCGTGGGCCACCGATGACGGTGCTTTTTGGCTTTCTTTCGGTGCCTGTCATCGGCGCTGGGTGGTAGAGATGAAGAGGAGGTAGAACCCCCCGGCCTTGAGGAATCGGGTCTGACAGGGTTCGGTCCCGATGGCCCTGGGTAGAGGGAGTGGCCGGGGCCGATTGCCCATGCGGCCGCTCACCCCCGCCGTCGCCGGCAGACCGGCGGGCCAACGGTACCTGTACTCCTGGGGTCGGTGCCATCGTCGGTGCCGATTTCGTCGACATCGGTACCGGTACCGAAGATCCGGCCGTCGACACCGATGCCGTCGAGGGGCCAGCGCAAGTTCCAAAAAGACGGTCCTGAAGAACTTGCCTCGCCACCTGTGTCCGCTTCTGCAAGCTGAGACACAAGATGCACGTCTTGGTATTATGCTCCGGCCCAAGGCACTGGAGGCACCAAGCGTGGGTATCGGTTTGCGAGATCTGCCGGCCACACTGACCACACTTCTTGAATCCACTTGGGACCTTCGAAGACATCGACGGAAAAATCGCGTCGGCGAAATCAAAGTCGTCTATGGTGGCAGTGAAAAGCACACCCGAAAATAAACAACCGCGCGGCCACAAGGCCGCAACGAGGCGCCCCTGCAGCTAAAGACGACGAGGGGACAACTTTTTTTTTTTGGAGGAAAAAGAAACGCGAACGCGTACAAAAGAAAGAGAAAAAACTCAGAAAAAAAACTCATCCGGTTTCCGGGGCTGACAGAGAGAGAGAGAGACGATAACACGTCTCTCTCCAGCGCGGAATCAAAAAAAACTGAGCGGGAATGGTCGCGCACGGGCGGGAATACGGCCACGCATGCGCGGTGGGCGTGCCCTGCGTGCGGGACCGCCCACAAAGTTTTGTTCCAGTTGGTGGGGGCTGCCGTGGATGTCAACCCAGTCGTGAGAACAAGCAGCCTGCTTGTCCTCGGAGAATGAGCAGTTCACATCCTACAGCAGCTATAAATACAATTAGAAGATGAAACAAGGCAAATGAGTGTCATTGGATTCAAAAATCCTTATGAGTCCAGTGAAAATTAATCCATTGTACATTTGGAACTAGGTTTAGTGTGTTTCTCTTTCCTTTGGTATTCTTTGACGTTCTTCACACATCAAGCAGCAACCATAGGAATTCCAGCAGCAACATTTTTCAGACTAAGAAAAACAATTGTTAATCAATGAAAAGACTTGGTACAGTTTTCCCAACACTGGCAAAAAAGCAGGCCGAGCACAATTTCATATTTATTTTAATGCCAACACAGATGGAAAAAAAAGGTATTAGAACATAAGTCTTTAATAGAATGCAATAAACAATTTTTGTGTTATGTTTTACTTAAGACTAGCTTGACAAATGAACCTCCTCAAAATGTGATACTTGAGTAATGAGGCATGGGAAATGATTCTGATTAATTATGGAAAACCCCACCTGGAATGTACAGGATCAGGTGCAGTAGTGGGAGGTACTGAAGCCAAGCAAACAGTAATTTTATCTTTGAATTGCTTTTACATGGGAAAATTATAAGACCACAGATTGGTACCCCATTACATGTCCTTTTTGTGATCTATCAATCCAGAGGCACAGAATGTAAAGCATGGGTCTTGCCTAGTCTTTGACATCAATCTCAATCTGATGAGTGAAGTCATTTTCAGCAGCAGTTTCCTTGCTGCATATGTTATTCTACAAAACAACACTCCTAAAGACATGATGCTTAATGGTAGGGATGACAGGCTTGATGTTCAAGATATTCTCTGGGCCAAAAACAATTCTTTTAGCTATGCTAGAAAGTTTGTGTTACTAAAATCTGCCTGGTCCTATGCCACATAAGAAACAAATCTCCACAAGAATATACAGTATATAACATAGCAAAAATGACTCAAAAATCAGTGGACGATGCGCCAGATGATTAAACCTGTTTATTAAAGGATGAACAAGACTTGACACGGCTGTGTTTCAGCCGACTAGGGCCTGCATCAGGAATCTATTCCAAGAGATCATAAAAAAGATAATGAATGGTACATATCAAATCATAAATATTCAAATCAGCTTAAAATATAAAAATAAAAATAATAATGAACTTTGACATAGTTTTACAAAATATTGTGAAAATAATAAAAAGATAAGACTAGATTTTAATACAATTTCCCAATTGGAAAATGACATTGCTGTATAAACAAAATCTCCCAAAAGGTGTATATAAAAAGAATGCACATATATAAAATATATAAATACCTCTTGTAAAATCATCCACTTGAAATATCTAATAGAAAAATATATCGAATTAAAATATGACAACACAAATCAATACATGAATATACAATATATACAAAAGCTTCTAATCTCAAATAAAGGTCAAACACATGGACACACATTAAACAAAAAATGTTATAAGAAAGACGTTGCAAACAATACAGATTAAATTGTGAAAACCTGACAAAATGACAAGTTAAATTGTAATGGTGAAGATTAATGAAAATTAGAGATGCTATATGTACTCAAGGCAAATATTTTTATTATATGGCAATACACCTTTTGGGAGATTTTGTTTATACAGCAATATCAAAAAACTAATGAATGCACTCTTGCTATACACTCTGTGAGAAATTGCACAATACTGATATATATCATATACTTTATAAACTAGCCTCAATAGCCCAGGGAACCATTAATTAGGACTCCACTGAATTGGCCTGTATCATGGGCTCCTCCTCCTTTCCGAAAAAACATCCACAAGTAACAAAAAACTCCCTACATAAGGAAGAAAAGGATCTTGTGAATAAAAAACGGATGGAGGGGTATTTTAATGATCTACTTCAAATATCAATATGACTATAAGTGCATTATATCACAGAGAGTATTGAATGGAAGTAAAGAAAAAGTATGTATGATCACTTCGCAGTCCTCTTAAGGCTATATACTGAAGCAATATTCAAACAGAGAACCTTCATTCATTCATTCATTGCTTGATTAGAATCTTTTTTTCATGTTGAAATAAACCACTTATCTTAAAACCTGGGAATATTGTCACTTCTATCCATCAGAGACAATCCATCCAAAGTAATTATAACCGGTTCTCAACTCTAGTTTAAATCCTTCAGTCCGATATAGTTCCGGTTGCGAAGTGAAATACTCAAACGTAGGAGCTGCTAGAGCAGTAAAATCTGCTCAGCCATGATGTCTTCTTAATTTTCTCGACAGCAAGGGACCCCACTGTTTCGCGTTCTTCGTCAGGAGAAATATACAAAAACAATTAAATGTATTTCTTTTCTATCCATCGCGAACCTCGGTTCAGAACATGGCGGCTATTAATATAGAACGCCAACATTAGTAGCTCCACCCAGTGGGAGTTCCGTGATTATTTCAAACAACCAATCACTGAACTAACCTACTTATATCCTATTGTCCAATCACTTCTGTTGAAAGATTTAAAGTGATACAATCATCATTACGGAAGGTTAATATAAATTTTGTTATACTGTATAGTTTGAAATTGCTTTAAAAAAAGTCTTAAATGTCCATGAGGAATTGTCACTCTTTATGATTGTTAACAAGTTACAATAAAGAATATATGTACACACATGTATGGAAAAAATTTTTTTCTTTTTCTCTTCGGATGATAATATATTCTGAGAATACACCTTTTTAACATTAAAAAAATGCTTCCCATTCCATCGGTCCGTTTAAACCTTCTGGATAAACAGTTTGCAAATAATAAATCCATTTCTGCTCCTTTTGATGTAAAACACGAGAAACATCCCCTCTTCTGTTGTTATTTATTAGTTGCTCAATAATTAGACAACGTAGCTGTTCAAATTTATGATTCCTTTCTATACAATGTTTAGCCAGAGGCATATATACAGCAATGTCATTTTCCAATTGGGAAATTGTATTAAAGTTTGGTCTTATCTTTTTATTATTTTCACAATATTTTGTAAAACTGTGTCAAACTTCATTATTATTATTTTTATGTTTTAAGCTGGTTTGAACATTTATGATTTGATATGTATGTACCATTCATTATCTTTTTTATGATCTCTTGGAATAGATTCCTGATGCAGGCCTAGTAGGCTGAAACACAGCTGTGTCGAGTCTTGGTCATCCTTTAATAAACAGTTTTAATCATCTGGAGCGTCGTCCACTGATTTTTGAGTCACCTATGCCAAATAAAACAGCCTGTTTAAACTCTAGCTCGGGAAGCAAGGAGAACTACTTCAAAGTAGGCCATAGAAAATTTCTGGCTGAAGATTCAGGATACTGACCTTAGGGCAAAGGCAAAGTGTAAACCACAGCATTACCAGCTGAAACATACAGTCAAGCTCAGGGCATTAGAGCATCCTTTGCTCTTCTTATAATACAAAAACCCTTTCTGGTGTTTTTTTTCCCTGCTACTAATTTGCTTTTAGTATAACTTTGAATTTTATTCTCAGGTGAAAGAGGAAATAAAGTGAGGAAAATAAAGAGGAAAGGAAAGAGGCAAAGAATGAAATAGGAATGAAGAGAGATTTTCTGCTGTTGCATGTATATAGATACAAGACAGAACTGCATGTACTCCTTGATCTAAGCAAATTAAAGTTTCACCCTTCCAAAGATGTCCTTATTATATTCAGTAGAACACACATTCCTTAGAAGAGACCTGGGAACTCACTGTCCACTCTTTAAAAAAAAGGGGATTTAGGGTAAGGGTTACATGCATGCTTTTCTCTTCCTGGAACATGAACACCTGCTGAGCAATTTATTTTTGACTAGTTACAACCAAAGTAAATTTAAAGTAGCTACAGAGTAGCACAGAACGGCTTATGTTATCTCCAAACTAGTGTTTCTCATTGTTAGCAGAAGTGGTGGTCAGCATAGGCGCACGGTATAAGAGGCTTAGACAGGCTAAGCCTCCCCTGCTGTGCTCTGAGAGGTTTAAATTGTTGATTTACCTCCATCCTCACAGCAGGAGCTGCAGTGAAAGCCCTCTAGCCTTGTGTAACCAATTGTAGAAATTGGTTTATGGTTTGTTTACCTTACTGCTGGGAGAGCAGGGGGAGGGGGGGTTGGCTGGGTTGCCAGGGAGATATTTAAGGAGGATGACTTCCTGACCTGCACTGAGAACAGATAGCAGCAGAATCGGACAACCAGACAACAAAGGTAGAAAAGATCATTTTATTTTCATTATAGTGTTTGGAATATGTCCACTTTGAGAATCAGGTGCTCAACATTAAAAGTTTATATTTATTTACTTATTTATGGCATTTTATCCCACATTAAACATGAATTAGGGTGTTTTGTGGCTCTACATGAGAATTGTGATGATATAATCCCTTGTTTCATATTGTTGACGGTCTGCATTTTCCGTATGGGTGGTATATTGGTGTATTAGGTCTGCCCAGTGTAATATTTATGGTACAGTAAGGTTCTGAGTGTGTTTTTGCGCAAAGTTGTGCATAGTGTTTTGCAGTTGAGCGATTGTGGTTAGTATATGCTTTGAGCAACCACTTTATTCTTTGACATATGATACATATCTAATATCTAAATTTAATAAAAGGAATTAATTGTGACTTTTATTTTTATTTATTTATTTTCTTCTGTGTGTTATCAGACAATTATGGATTTAAGCTCCACCCCTGGCCCCACCCCCTTTAGCTTCCCCAAACAGTTGAGCCACCGACCGCCTATGGTGCTCAGCACTTTCTTCTCCTGTTGCTGTGGGCAAGTGTTGAGACAGTGAGGTCTGACAGATTGTACAACGTTTCCAATTTCCTGCTAGCCGAGACCTACATTCCTTTACTTTTCTCTGACCTGTGATGAGAATTCTCTCTCTATTTTCCAGCAACTTCTATATTAAGCAGCCCTTGACCATCAAGTATGGATTTCTTAAAAATCATCTCTCTATATGAAATAACAATTACACAGTTATGAACAAACATCTGAACACATCCCCTCTCTTAAGGCTTTACTTTATTTGCCATAATTAGTTCCAATTCTGAGCCAACTCGGGCTCTGTGAACACTGTTCCCATGCCTTCTCATGCAAGTTACCAAGT